>NW_027616437.1:0-324000 GCF_964187855.1 Myxine glutinosa | reverse complement strand
AAAAACCACTTTTCACACTTGCGTTAGTGTTGAAAAACCACTTTTAGCACTTGTGTTAGTGTTGAAAAACCACTTTTCGCACTTGTGTTGGTGCAGGAAACTACTTTTGCACTTGTATTAGTGTGGAAAAACCACTTTTCGCACTTGTGTTAGTGTTGAAAAACCACTTTTCGCACTTGTGTTAGTGTTGAAAAACCACTTTTCGCACTTGTGTTGGTGCAGGAAACCACTTTTGCACTTGTATTAGTGTGGAAAAACCACTTTTCGCACTTGTGTTAGTGTTGAAAAACCACTTTTCGCACTTGTGTTAGTGTTGAAAAACCACTTTTCGCCTTTGTGTTGGTGCAGGAAACCACTTTTGCACTTGTATTAGTGTGGAAAAAACACTTTTTGCACTTGTGATAGTGTTGAAAAACCACATTTCGCACTTGTGTTAGTGTTGAAAAACCACTTTTCGCACTTGTGTTGGTGCAGGAAACCACTTTTGCACTTGTATTAGTGTGGAAAAACCACTTTTCGCACTTGTGTTAGTGTTGAAAAACCACTTTTCGCACTTGTGTTAGTGTTGAAAAACCACTTTTCGCACATGTGTTAGTGTTGAAAAACCACTTTTCGCACTTGTGTTAGTGTTCGAAAAACCACTTTTCGCACTAGTGTTGGTGCAGAAAACCACTTTTGCACTTGTATTAGTGTGGAAAAAACACTTTTCGCACTTGTGTTAGTGTTGAAAAACCACTTTTCACACTTGTGTTGGTGCAGGAAACCACTTTTGCACTTGTATTAGTGTGGAAAAAACACTTTTTACACTTGTGATAGTGTTGAAAAACCACTTTTCGCACTTGTGTTAATGTTGAAAAACCACTTTTCGCACTTGTGTTGGTGCAGGAAACCACTTTTGCACTTGTATTAGTGTGGAAAAACCACTTTTCGCACTTGTGTTAGTGTTGAAAAACCACTTTTCGCACTTGTGTTGGTGCAGGAAACCACTTTTGCACTTGTATTCGTGTGGAAAAAACACTTTTTGCACTTGTGATAGTGTTGAAAAACCACTTTTCGCACTTGTGTTAGTGTTGAAAAACCACTTTTCGCACTTGTGTTGGTGCAGGAAACCACTTTTGCACTTGTATTAGTGTGGAAAAACCACTTTTCGCACTTGTGTTAGTGTTGAAAAACCACTTTTTGCACTTGTGTTAGTGTAGAAAAACCACTTTTCGCACTTGTGTTGGTGTGCAGGAAACCACTTTTGTACTTGTATTAGTGTGGGAAAAACACTTTTTGCACTTGTGATAGTGTTGAAAAACCACTTTTCGCACTTGTGTTAGTGTTGAAAAACGACTTTTCGCACTTGTGTTGGTGGCAGGAAATCACTTTTGTACTTGTATTAGTGTGGAAAAACCACGTTTCGCACTTGTGTTAGTGTTGAAAAACCACTTTTCGCACTTGTGTTAGTGTTGAAAAACCACTTTTCGTACCTGTGTTAGTGTTGAAAAACCACTTTTCGCACTTATGTTGGTGCAGGAAACTACTTTTGCACTTGTATTAGTGTGGAAAAACCACTTTTCGCACTTGTGTTAGTGTTGAAAAACCACTTTTCGCACTTGTGTTAGTGTTGAAAAACCACTTTCGCACTTGTGTTGGTGCAGGAAACCACTTTTGCACTTGTATTAGTGTGGAAAAGCCACTTTTCGCACTTGTGTTAGTGTTGAAAAACCACTTTTCGCACTTGTGTTAGTGTTGAAAAACCACTTTTCGCACTTGTGTTGGTGCAGGAAACCACTTTTGCACTTGTATTAGTGTGGAAAAACCACTTTTCACACTTGCGTTAGTGTTGAAAAACCACTTTTAGCACTTGTGTTAGTGTTGAAAAACCACTTTTCGCACTTGTGTTGGTGCAGGAACACTTTTGCACTTGTATTTGTGTGGAAAAAACACTTTTCGCACTTGTGTTAGTGTTGAAAAACCACTTTTCGCACTTGTGTTAGTGTTGAAAAACCACTTTTCGCACTTGTGTTAGTGTTGAAAAACCACTTTTCGCACTTGTGTTGGTGCAGGAAACCACTTTTGCACTTGTATTAGTGTGGAAAAACCACTTTTCGCACTTGTGTTAGTGTTGAAAAACCACTTTTCGCACTTGTGTTAGTGTTGAAAAACCACTTTTCGCACTTGTGTTAGTGTTGAAAAACCACTTTTCGCACTTGTGTTGGTGCAGGAAACCACTTTTGCACTTGTATTAGTGTGGAAAAAACACTTTTTGCACTTGTGATAGTGTTGAAAAACCACTTTTCGCACTTGTGTTAGTGTTGAAAAACCACTTTTCGCACTTGTGTTGGTGCAGGAAACCACTTTTGCACTTGTATTAGTGTGGAAAAAACACTTTTTGCACTTGTGATAGTGTTGAAAAACCACTTTTCGCACTTGTGTTAGTGTTGAAAAACCACTTTTCGCACTTGTGTTGGTGCAGGAAACCACTTTTGCACTTGTATTAGTGTGGAAAAAACACTTTTCGCACTTGTGTTTGTTGAAAAACCACTTTTCACACTTGTGTTGGTGCAGGAAACCACTTTTGCACTTGTATTAGTGTGGAAAAAACACTTTTTACGCTTGTGATAGTGTTGAAAAACCACTTTTCGCACTTGTGTTAATGTTGAAAAACCACTTTTCGCACTTGTGTTGGTGCAGGAAACCACTTTTGCACTTGTATTAGTGTGGAAAAACCACTTTTCGCACTTGTGTTAGTGTTGAAAAACCACTTTTCGCACTTGTGTTGGTGCAGGAAACCACTTTTGCACTTGTATTCGTGTGGAAAAAACACTTTTTGCACTTGTGATAGTGTTGAAAAACCACTTTTCGCACTTGTGTTAGTGTTGAAAAACCACTTTCGCACTTGTGTTGGTGCAGGAAACCACTTTTGCACTTGTATTAGTGTGGAAAAACCACTTTTCGCACTTGTGTTAGTGTTGAAAAACCACTTTTTGCACTTGTGTTAGTGTAGAAAAACCACTTTTCGCACTTGTGTTGGTGCAGGAAACCACTTTTGTACTTGTATTAGTGTGGGAAAAACACTTTTTGCACTTGTGATAGTGTTGAAAAACCACTTTTCGCACTTGTGTTAGTGTTGAAAAACGACTTTTCGCACTTGTGTTGGTGCAGGAAATCACTTTTGCACTTGTATTAGTGTGGAAAAACCACGTTTCGCACTTGTGTTAGTGTTGAAAAACCACTTTTCGCACTTGTGTTAGTGTTGAAAAACCACTTTTCGTACCTGTGTTAGTGTTGAAAAACCACTTTTCGCACTTATGTTGGTGCAGGAAACTACTTTTGCACTTGTATTAGTGTGGAAAAACCACTTTTCGCACTTGTGTTAGTGTTGAAAAACCACTTTTCGCACTTGTGTTAGTGTTGAAAAACCACTTTTCGCACTTGTGTTGGTGCAGGAAACCACTTTTGCACTTGTATTAGTGTGGAAAAACCACTTTTCGCACTTGTGTTAGTGTTGAAAAACCACTTTTCGCACTTGTGTTAGTGTTGAAAAACCACTTTTCGCACTTGTGTTGGTGCAGGAAACCACTTTTGCACTTGTATTAGTGTGGAAAAACCACTTTTCACACTTGCGTTAGTGTTGAAAAACCACTTTTAGCACTTGTGTTAGTGTTGAAAAACCACTTTTTGCACTTGTGTTGGTGCAGGAAACCACTTTTGCACTTGTATTTGTGTGGAAAAAACACTTTTCGCACTTGTGTTAGTGTTGAAAAACCACTTTTCGCACTTGTGTTAGTGTTGAAAAACCACTTTTCGCACTTGTGTTGGTGCAGGAAACCACTTTTGCACTTGTATTAGTGTGGAAAAAACACTTTTTGCACTTGTGATAGTGTTGAAAAACCACTTTTCGCACTTGTGTTAGTGTTGAAAAACCACTTTTCGCACTTGTGTTGGTGCAGGAAACCACTTTTGCACTTGTATTAGTGTGGAAAAAACACTTTTCGCACTTGTGTTAGTGTTGAAAAACCACTTTTCACACTTGTGTTGGTGCAGGAAACCACTTTTGCACTTGTATTAGTGTGGAAAAAACACTTTTTACGCTTGTGATAGTGTTGAAAAACCACTTTTCGCACTTGTGTTAATGTTGAAAAACCACTTTTCGCACTTGTGTTGGTGCAGGAAACCACTTTTGCACTTGTATTAGTGTGGAAAAACCACTTTTCGCACTTGTGTTAGTGTTGAAAAACCACTTTTCGCACTTGTGTTGGTGCAGGAAACCACTTTTGCACTTGTATTCGTGTGGAAAAAACACTTTTTGCACTTGTGATAGTGTTGAAAAACCACTTTTCGCACTTGTGTTAGTGTTGAAAAACCACTTTTCGCACTTGTGTTGGTGCAGGAAACCACTTTTGCACTTGTATTAGTGTGGAAAAACCACTTTTCGCACTTGTGTTAGTGTTGAAAAACCACTTTTTGCACTTGTGTTAGTGTAGAAAAACCACTTTTCGCACTTGTGTTGGTGCAGGAAACCACTTTTGTACTTGTATTAGTGTGGGAAAAACACTTTTTGCACTTGTGATAGTGTTGAAAAACCACTTTTCGCACTTGTGTTAGTGTTGAAAAACGACTTTTCGCACTTGTGTTGGTGCAGGAAATCACTTTTGCACTTGTATTAGTGTGGAAAAACCACGTTTCGCACTTGTGTTAGTGTTGAAAAACCACTTTTCGCACTTGTGTTAGTGTTGAAAAACCACTTTTCGTACCTGTGTTAGTGTTGAAAAACCACTTTTCGCACTTATGTTGGTGCAGGAAACTACTTTTGCACTTGTATTAGTGTGGAAAAACCACTTTTCGCACTTGTGTTAGTGTTGAAAAACCACTTTTCGCACTTGTGTTAGTGTTGAAAAACCACTTTTCGCACTTGTGTTGGTGCAGGAAACCACTTTTGCACTTGTATTAGTGTGGAAAACCACTTTTCGCACTTGTGTTAGTGTTGAAAAACCACTTTTCGCACTTGTGTTAGTGTTGAAAAACCACTTTTCGCACTTGTGTTGGTGCAGGAACCACTTTTGCACTTGTATTAGTGTGGAAAAAACCACTTTTCACACTTGCGTTAGTGTTGAAAAACCACTTTTAGCACTTGTGTTAGTGTTGAAAAACCACTTTTTGCACTTGTGTTGGTGCAGGAAACCACTTTTGCACTTGTATTTGTGTGGAAAAAACACTTTTCGCACTTGTGTTAGTGTTGAAAAACCACTTTTCGCACTTGTGTTAGTGTTGAAAAACCACTTTTCGCACTTGTGTTAGTGTTGAAAAACCACTTTTCGCACTTGTGTTGGTGCAGGAAACCACTTTTGCACTTGTATTAGTGTGGAAAAACCACTTTTCGCACTTGTGTTAGTGTTGAAAAACCACTTTTCGCACTTGTGTTAGTGTTGAAAAACCACTTTTCGCACTTGTGTTAGTGTTGAAAAACCACTTTTCGCACTTGTGTTGGTGCAGGAAACCACTTTTGCACTTGTATTAGTGTGGAAAAAACACTTTTTGCACTTGTGATAGTGTTGAAAAACCACTTTTCGCACTTGTGTTAGTGTTGAAAAACCACTTTTCGCACTTGTGTTGGTGCAGGAAACCACTTTTGCACTTGTATTAGTGTGGAAAAAACACTTTTTGCACTTGTGAGAGTGTTGAAAAACCACTTTTCGCACTTGTGTTAGTGTTGAAAAACCACTTTTCGCACTTGTGTTGGTGCAGGAAACCACTTTTGCACTTGTATTAGTGTGGAAAAATCACTTTTCGCACTTGTGTTAGTGTTGAAAAACCACTTTTTGCACTTGTGTTAGTGTAGAAAAACCACTTTTCGCACTTGTGTTGGTGCAGGAAACCACTTTTGTACTTGTATTAGTGTGGGAAAAACACTTTTTGCACTTGTGATAGTGTTGAAAAACCACTTTTCGCACTTGTGTTAGTGTTGAAAAACGACTTTTCGCACTTGTGTTGGTGCAGGAAATCACTTTTGTACTTGTATTAGTGTGGAAAAACCACATTTCGCACTTGTGTTAGTGTTGAAAAACCACTTTTCGCACTTGTGTTAGTGTTGAAAAACCACTTTTCGTACCTGTGTTAGTGTTGAAAAACCACTTTTCGCACTTATGTTGGTGCAGGAAACTACTTTTGCACTTGTATTAGTGTGGAAAAACCACTTTTCGCACTTGTGTTAGTGTTGAAAAACCACTTTTCGCACTTGTGTTAGTGTTGAAAAACCACTTTTCGCACTTGTGTTGGTGCAGGAAACCACTTTTGCACTTGTATTAGTGTGGAAAAGCCACTTTTCGCACTTGTGTTAGTGTTGAAAAACCACTTTTCGCACTTGTGTTAGTGTTGAAAAACCACTTTTCGCACTTGTGTTGGTGCAGGAAACCACTTTTGCACTTGTATTAGTGTGGAAAAACCACTTTTCACACTTGCGTTAGTGTTGAAAAACCACTTTTAGCACTTGTGTTAGTGTTGAAAAACCACTTTTCGCACTTGTGTTGGTGCAGGAAACCACTTTTGCACTTGTATTTGTGTGGAAAAACACTTTTCGCACTTGTGTTAGTGTTGAAAAACCACTTTTCGCACTTGTGTTAGTGTTGAAAAACCACTTTTCGCACTTGTGTTAGTGTTGAAAAACCACTTTTCGCACTTGTGTTGGTGCAGGAAACCACTTTTGCACTTGTATTAGTGTGGAAAAACCACTTTTCGCACTTGTGTTAGTGTTGAAAAACCACTTTTCGCACTTGTGTTAGTGTTGAAAAACCACTTTTCGCACTTGTGTTAGTGTTGAAAAACCACTTTTCGCACTTGTGTTGGTGCAGGACACCACTTTTGCACTTGTATTAGTGTGGAAAAAACACTTTTTGCACTTGTGATAGTGTTGAAAAACCACTTTTCGCACTTGTGTTAGTGTTGAAAAACCACTTTTCGCACTTGTGTTGGTGCAGGAAACCACTTTTGCACTTGTATTAGTGTGGAAAAAACACTTTTTGCACTTGTGATAGTGTTGAAAAACCACTTTTCGCACTTGTGTTAGTGTTGAAAAACCACTTTTCGCACTTGTGTTGGTGCAGGAAACCACTTTTGCACTTGTATTAGTGTGGAAAAAACACTTTTCGCACTTGTGTTAGTGTTGAAAAACCACTTTTCACACCTGTGTTGGTGCAGGAAACCACTTTTGCACTTGTATTAGTGTGGGAAAAACACTTTTTACGCTTGTGATAGTGTTGAAAAACCACTTTTCGCACTTGTGTTAATGTTGAAAAACCACTTTTCGCACTTGTGTTGGTGCAGGAAACCACTTTTGCACTTGTATTAGTGTGGGAAAACCACTTTTCGCACTTGTGTTAGTGTTGAAAAACCACTTTTCGCACTTGTGTTGGTGCAGGAAACCACTTTTGCACTTGTATTCGTGTGGAAAAAACACTTTTTGCACTTGTGATAGTGTTGAAAAACCACTTTTCGCACTTGTGTTAGTGTTGAAAAACCACTTTTCGCACTTGTGTTGGTGCAGGAAACCACTTTTGCACTTGTATTAGTGTGGAAAAACCACTTTTCGCACTTGTGTTAGTGTTGAAAAACCACTTTTTGCACTTGTGTTAGTGTAGAAAAACCACTTTTCGCACTTGTGTTGGTGCAGGAAACCACTTTTGTACTTGTATTAGTGTGGGAAAAACACTTTTTGCACTTGTGATAGTGTTGAAAAACCACTTTTCGCACTTGTGTTAGTGTTGAAAAACGACTTTTCGCACTTGTGTTGGTGCAGGAAATCACTTTTGCACTTGTATTAGTGTGGAAAAACCACGTTTCGCACTTGTGTTAGTGTTGAAAAACCACTTTTCGCACTTGTGTTAGTGTTGAAAAACCACTTTTCGTACCTGTGTTAGTGTTGAAAAACCACTTTTCGCACTTATGTTGGTGCAGGAAACTACTTTTGCACTTGTATTAGTGTGGAAAAACCACTTTTCGCACTTGTGTTAGTGTTGAAAAACCACTTTTCGCACTTGTGTTAGTGTTGAAAAACCACTTTTCGCACTTGTGTTGGTGCAGGAAACCACTTTTGCACTTGTATTAGTGTGGAAAAACCACTTTTCGCACTTGTGTTAGTGTTGAAAAACCACTTTTCGCACTTGTGTTAGTGTTGAAAAACCACTTTTCGCACTTGTGTTGGTGCAGGAAACCACTTTTGCACTTGTATTAGTGTGGAAAAACCACTTTTCACACTTGCGTTAGTGTTGAAAAACCACTTTTAGCACTTGTGTTAGTGTTGAAAAACCACTTTTCGCACTTGTGTTGGTGCAGGAAACCACTTTTGCACTTGTATTTGTGTGGAAAAAACACTTTTCGCACTTGTGTTAGTGTTGAAAAACCACTTTTCGCACTTGTGTTAGTGTTGAAAAACCACTTTTCGCACTTGTGTTAGTGTTGAAAAACCACTTTTCGCACTTGTGTTGGTGCAGGAAACCACTTTTGCACTTGTATTAGTGTGGAAAAACCACTTTTCGCACTTGTGTTAGTGTTGAAAAACCACTTTTCGCACTTGTGTTAGTGTTGAAAAACCACTTTTCGCACTTGTGTTGGTGCAGGAAACCACTTTTGCACTTGTATTAGTGTGGAAAAAACACTTTTTGCACTTGTGAGAGTGTTGAAAAACCACTTTTCGCACTTGTGTTAGTGTTGAAAAACCACTTTTCGCACTTGTGTTGGTGCAGGAAACCACTTTTGCACTTGTATTAGTGTGGAAAAACTACTTTTCGCACTTGTGTTATTGTTGAAAAACCACTTTTCGCACTTGTGTTAGTGTTGAAAAACCACTTTTCGCACTTGTGTTAGTGTTGAAAAACCACTTTTCGCCCTTGTGTTGGTGCAGGAAATCACTTTTGCACTTGTATTAGTGTGGAAAAAACACTTTTTGCACTTGTGATAGTGTTGAAAAACCACTTTTCGCACTTGTGTTTGTGCAGGAAACCACTTTTGCACTTGTATTAGTGTGGAAAACCACTTTTCGCACTTGTGTTAGTGTTGAAAAACCACTTTTCGCACTTGTGTTAGTGTTGAAAAACCACTTTTCGCACTTGTGTTAGTGTTGAAAAACCACATTTTGCACTTGTGTTGGTGCAGGAAACCACTTTTGCACTTGTATTAGTGTGGAAAAAACACTTTTCGCACTTGCGTTAGTGTTGAAATACCACTTTTCGCACTTGTGTTAGTGTTGAAAAACCACTTTTCGCACTTGTGTTGGTGCAGGAAACCACTTTTGCACTTGTATTAGTGTGGAAAAAACACTTTTTGCACTTGTGATAATGTTGAAAAACCACTTTTCGCACTTGTGTTAGTGTTGAAAAACCACTTTTCGCACTTGTGTTAGTGTTGAAAAACCACTTTTCACACTTGTGTTAGTGTTGAAAAACCACTTTTCGCACTTGTATTGGTGCAGGAAACTACTTTTGCACTTGTATTAGTGTGGAAAAAACACTTTTCGCACTTGTGTTAGTGTTGAAAAACCACTTTTCGCACTTGTGTTAGTGTTGAAAATCCACTTTTCGCACTTGTGTTGGTGCAGGCAACCACTTTTGCACTTGTATTAGTGTGGAAAATCAACTTTTCGCACTTGTGTTAGTGTTGAAAAACCACTTTTCGCACTTGTGTTAGTGTTGAAAAACCACTTTTCGCACTTGTGTTGGTGCAGGAAACCACTTTTGCACTTGTATTAGTGTGGAAAAACACTTTTTGCACTTGTGATAGTGTTGAAAAACCACTTTTCCCACTTGTGTTAGTGTTGAAAAACCACTTTTCGCACTTGTGTTGGTGCAGGAAACCACTTTTGCACTTGTATTAGTGTGGTAAAACCACTTTTCGCACTTGTGTTAGTGTTGAAAAACCACTTTTCGCACTTGTGTTAGTGCTGAAAAACCACTTTTCGCACTTGTGTTAGTGTTGAAAAACCACTTTTCGCACTTGTGTTGGTGCAGGAAATCACTTTTGCACTTGTATTAGTGTGGAAAAAACACTTTTTGCACTTGTGATAGTGTTGAAAAACCACTTTTCGCACTTGTGTTAGTGTTGAAAAACCACTTTTCGCACTTGTGTTGGTGCAGGAAATCACATTTGCACTTTTATTAGTGTGGAAAAACCACGTTTCGCACTTGTGTTAGTGTTGAAAAACCACTTTTCGCACTTGTGTTAGTGTTGAAAAACCACTTTTCGTACTTGTGTTAGTGTTGAAAAACCACTTTTCGCACTTATGTTGGTGCAGGAAACTACTTTTGCACTTGTATTAGTGTGGAAAAACCACTTTTCGCACTTGTGTTAGTGTTGAAAAACCACTTTTCGCACTTGTGTTAGTGTTGAAAAACCACTTTTCGCATTTGTGTTGGTGCAGGAAACCACTTTTGCACTTGTATTAGTGTGGAAAAACCACTTTTCGCACTTGTGTTAGTGTTGAAAAACCACTTTTCGCACTTGTGTTAGTGTTGAAAAACCACTTTTCGCACTTGTGTTGGTGCAGGAAACTACTTTTGCACTTGTATTAGTGTGGAAAAACCACTTTTCGCACTTGTGTTAGTGTTGAAAAACCACTTTTCGCACTTGTGTTAGTGTTGAAAAACCACTTTTCGCCTTTGTGTTGGTGCAGGAAACCACTTTTGCACTTGTATTAGTGTGGAAAAAACACTTTTTGCACTTGTGATAGTGTTGAAAAACCACATTTCGCACTTGTGTTAGTGTTGAAAAACCACTTTTCGCACTTGTGTTGGTGCAGGAAACCACTTTTGCACTTGTATTAGTGTGGAAAAACCACTTTTCGCACTTGTGTTAGTGTTGAAAAACCACTTTTCGCACTTGTGTTAGTGTTGAAAAACCACTTTTCGCACATGTGTTAGTGTTGAAAAACCACTTTTCGCACTTGTGTTAGTGTTCGAAAAACCACTTTTCGCACTAGTGTTGGTGCAAAAAACCACTTTTGCACTTGTATTAGTGTGGAAAAAACACTTTTCGCACTTGTGTTCGTGTTGAAAAACCACTTTTCACACTTGTGTTGGTGCAGGAAACCACTTTTGCACTTGTATTAGTGTGGAAAAAACACTTTTTACACTTGTGATAGTGTTGAAAAACCACTTTTCGCACTTGTGTTAATGTTGAAAAACCACTTTTCGCACTTGTGTTGGTGCAGGAAACCACTTTTGCACTTGTATTAGTGTGGAAAAACCACTTTTCGCACTTGTGTTAGTGTTGAAAAACCACTTTTCGCACTTGTGTTGGTGCAGGAAACCACTTTTGCACTTGTATTCGTGTGGAAAAAACACTTTTTGCACTTGTGATAGTGTTGAAAAACCACTTTTCGCACTTGTGTTAGTGTTGAAAACCACTTTTCGCACTTGTGTTGGTGCAGGAAACCACTTTTGCACTTGTATTAGTGTGGAAAAACCACTTTTCGCACTTGTGTTAGTGTTGAAAAACCACTTTTTGCACTTGTGTTAGTGTAGAAAAACCACTTTTCGCACTTGTGTTGGTGCAGGAAACCACTTTTGTACTTGTATTAGTGTGGGAAAAACACTTTTCGCACTTGTGTTAGTGTTGAAAAACCACTTTTCGCACTTGTGTTAGTGTTGAAAAACCACTTTTCGCACTTGTGTTGGTGCAGGAAACCACTTTTGCACTTGTATTAGTGTGGAAAAACCACTTTTCGCACTTGTGTTAGTGTTGAAAAACCACTTTTCGCACTTGTGTTAGTGTTGAAAAACCACTTTTCGCCTTTGTGTTGGTACAGGAAACCACTTTTGCACTTGTATTAGTGTGGAAAAAACACTTTTTGCACTTGTGATAGTGTTGAAAAACCACATTTCGCACTTGTGTTAGTGTTGAAAAACCACTTTTCGCACTTGTGTTGGTGCAGGAAACCACTTTTGCACTTGTATTAGTGTGGAAAAACCACTTTTCGCACTTGTGTTAGTGTTGAAAAACCACTTTTCGCACTTGTGTTAGTGTTGAAAAACCACTTTTCGCACATGTGTTAGTGTTGAAAAACCACTTTTCGCACTTGTGTTAGTGTTCGAAAAACCACTTTTCGCACTAGTGTTGGTGCAGAAAACCACTTTTGCACTTGTATTAGTGTGGAAAAAACACTTTTCGCACTTGTGTTAGTGTTGAAAAACCACTTTTCACACTTGTGTTGGTGCAGGAAACCACTTTTGCACTTGTATTAGTGTGGAAAAAACACTTTTTACACTTGTGATAGTGTTGAAAAACCACTTTTCGCAGTTGTGTTAATGTTGAAAAACCACTTTTCGCACTTGTGTTGGTGCAGGAAACCACTTTTGCACTTGTATTAGTGTGGAAAAACCACTTTTCGCACTTGTGTTAGTGTTGAAAAACCACTTTTCGCACTTGTGTTGGTGCAGGAAACCACTTTTGCACTTGTATTCGTGTGGAAAAAACACTTTTTGCACTTGTGATAGTGTTGAAAAACCACTTTTCGCACTTGTGTTAGTGTTGAAAACCACTTTCGCACTTGTGTTGGTGCAGGAAACCACTTTTGCACTTGTATTAGTGTGGAAAAAACACTTTTTACACTTGTGATAGTGTTGAAAAACCACTTTTCGCACTTGTGTTAATGTTGAAAAACCACTTTTCGCACTTGTGTTGGTGCAGGAAACCACTTTTGCACTTGTATTAGTGTGGAAAAACCACTTTTCGCACTTGTGTTAGTGTTGAAAAACCACTTTTCGCACTTGTGTTGGTGCAGGAAACCACTTTTGCACTTGTATTCGTGTGGAAAAAACACTTTTTGCACTTGTGATAGTGTTGAAAAACCACTTTTCGCACTTGTGTTAGTGTTGAAAAACCACTTTTCGCACTTGTGTTGGTGCAGGAAACCACTTTTGCACTTGTATTAGTGTGGAAAAACCACTTTTCGCACTTGTGTTAGTGTTGAAAAACCACTTTTTGCACTTGTGTTAGTGTAGAAAAACCACTTTTCGCACTTGTGTTTGTGCAGGAAACCACTTTTGTACTTGTATTAGTGTGGGAAAAACACTTTTTGCACTTGTGATAGTGTTGAAAAACCACTTTTCGCACTTGTGTTAGTGTTGAAAAACGACTTTTCGCACTTGTGTTGGTGCAGGAAATCACTTTTGCACTTGTATTAGTGTGGAAAAACCACGTTTCGCACTTGTGTTAGTGTTGAAAAACCACTTTTCGCACTTGTGTTAGTGTTGAAAAACCACTTTTCGTACCTGTGTTAGTGTTGAAAAACCACTTTTCGCACTTATGTTGGTGCAGGAAACTACTTTTGCACTTGTATTAGTGTGGAAAAACCACTTTTCGCACTTGTGTTAGTGTTGAAAAACCACTTTTCGCACTTGTGTTAGTGTTGAAAAACCACTTTTCGCACTTGTGTTGGTGCAGGAAACCACTTTTGCACTTGTATTAGTGTGGAAAAACCACTTTTCGCACTTGTGTTAGTGTTGAAAAACCACTTTTCGCACTTGTGTTAGTGTTGAAAAACCACTTTTCGCACTTGTGTTGGTGCAGGAAACCACTTTTGCACTTGTATTAGTGTGGAAAAACCACTTTTCACACTTGCGTTAGTGTTGAAAAACCACTTTTAGCACTTGTGTTAGTGTTGAAAAACCACTTTTCGCACTTGTGTTGGTGCAGGAAACCACTTTTGCACTTGTATTTGTGTGGAAAAAACACTTTTTGCACTTGTGTTAGTGTTGAAAAACCACTTTTCGCACTTGTGTTAGTGTTGAAAAACCACTTTTCGCACTTGTGTTAGTGTTGAAAAACCACTTTTCGCACTTGTGTTGGTGCAGGAAACCACTTTTGCACTTGTATTAGTGTGGAAAAACCACTTTTCGCACTTGTGTTAGTGTTGAAAAACCACTTTTCGCACTTGTGTTAGTGTTGAAAAACCACTTTTCGCACTTGTGTTAGTGTTGAAAAACCACTTTTCGCACTTGTGTTGGTGCAGGAAACCACTTTTGCACTTGTATTAGTGTGGAAAAAACACTTTTTGCACTTGTGATAGTGTTGAAAAACCACTTTTCGCACTTGTGTTAGTGTTGAAAAACCACTTTTCGCACTTGTGTTGGTGCAGGAAACCACTTTTGCACTTGTATTAGTGTGGAAAAAACACTTTTTGCACTTGTGAGAGTGTTGAAAAACCACTTTTCACACTTGTGTTAGTGTTGAAAAACCACTTTTCGCACTTGTGTTGGTGCAGGAAACCACTTTTGCACTTGTATTAGTGTGGAAAAACTACTTTTCGCACTTGTGTTATTGTTGAAAAACCACTTTTCGCACTTGTGTTAGTGTTGAAAAACCACTTTTCGCACTTGTGTTAGTGTTGAAAAACCACTTTTCGCACTTGTGTTGGTGCAGGAAATCACTTTTGCACTTGTATTAGTGTGGAAAAAACACTTTTTGCACTTGTGATAGTGTTGAAAAACCACTTTTCGCACTTGTGTTTGTGCAGGAAACCACTTTTGCACTTGTATTAGTGTGGAAAACCACTTTTCGCACTTGTGTTAGTGTTGAAAAACCACTTTTCGCACTTGTGTTAGTGTTGAAAAACCACTTTTCGCACTTGTGTTAGTGTTGAAAAACCACATTTTGCACTTGTGTTGGTGCAGGAAACCACTTTTGCACTTGTATTAGTGTGGAAAAAACACTTTTCGCACTTGCGTTAGTGTTGAAATACCACTTTTCGCACTTGTGTTAGTGTTGAAAAACCACTTTTCGCACTTGTGTTGGTGCAGGAAACCACTTTTGCACTTGTATTAGTGTGGAAAAAACACTTTTTGCACTTGTGATAGTGTTGAAAAACCACTTTTCGCACTTGTGTTAGTGTTGAAAAACCACTTTTCGCACTTGTGTTAGTGTTGAAAAACCACTTTTCACACTTGTGTTAGTGTTGAAAAACCACTTTTCGCACTTGTGTTGGTGCAGGAAACTACTTTTGCACTTGTATTAGTGTGGAAAAAACACTTTTCGCACTTGTGTTAGTGTTGAAAAACCACTTTTCGCACTTGTGTTAGTGTTGAAAATCCACTTTTCGCACTTGTGTTGGTGCAGGCAACCACTTTTGCACTTGTATTAGTGTGGAAAATCAACTTTTCGCACTTGTGTTAGTGTTGAAAAACCACTTTTCGCACTTGTGTTAGTGTTGAAAAACCACTTTTCGCACTTGTGTTGGTGCAGGAAACCACTTTTGCACTTGTATTAGTGTGGAAAAACACTTTTTGCACTTGTGATAGTGTTGAAAAACCACTTTTCCCACTTGTGTTAGTGTTGAAAAACCACTTTTCGCACTTGTGTTGGTGCAGGAAACCACTTTTGCACTTGTATTAGTGTGGTAAAACCACTTTTCGCACTTGTGTTAGTGTTGAAAAACCACTTTTCGCACTTGTGTTAGTGCTGAAAAACCACTTTTCGCACTTGTGTTAGTGTTGAAAAACCACTTTTCGCACTTGTGTTGGTGCAGGAAATCACTTTTGCACTTGTATTAGTGTGGAAAAAACACTTTTTGCACTTGTGATAGTGTTGAAAAACCACTTTTCGCACTTGTGTTAGTGTTGAAAAACCACTTTTCGCACTTGTGTTGGTGCAGGAAATCACATTTGCACTTGTATTAGTGTGGAAAAACCACGTTTCGCACTTGTGTTAGTGTTGAAAAACCACTTTTCGCACTTGTGTTAGTGTTGAAAAACCACTTTTCGTACTTGTGTTAGTGTTGAAAAACCACTTTTCGCACTTATGTTGGTGCAGGAAACTACTTTTGCACTTGTATTAGTGTGGAAAAACCACTTTTCGCACTTGTGTTAGTGTTGAAAAACCACTTTTCGCACTTGTGTTAGTGTTGAAAAACCACTTTTCGCACTTGTGTTGGTGCAGGAAACCACTTTTGCACTTGTATTAGTGTGGAAAAACCACTTTTCGCACTTGTGTTAGTGTTGAAAAACCACTTTTCGCACTTGTGTTAGTGTTGAAAAACCACTTTTCGCACTTGTGTTGGTGCAGGAAACCACTTTTGCACTTGTATTAGTGTGGAAAAACCACTTTTCGCACTTGTGTTAGTGTTGAAAAACCACTTTTCGCACTTGTGTTAGTGTTGAAAAACCACTTTTCGCCTTTGTGTTGGTGCAGGAAACCACTTTTGCACTTGTATTAGTGTGGAAAAAACACTTTTTGCACTTGTGATAGTGTTGAAAAACCACATTTCGCACTTGTGTTAGTGTTGAAAAACCACTTTTCGCACTTGTGTTGGTGCAGGAAACCACTTTTGCACTTGTATTAGTGTGGAAAAACCACTTTTCGCACTTGTGTTAGTGTTGAAAAACCACTTTTCGCACTTGTGTTAGTGTTGAAAAACCACTTTTCGCACATGTGTTAGTGTTGAAAAACCACTTTTCGCACTTGTGTTAGTGTTCGAAAAACCACTTTTCGCACTAGTGTTGGTGCAAAAAACCACTTTTGCACTTGTATTAGTGTGGAAAAAACACTTTTCGCACTTGTGTTCGTGTTGAAAAACCACTTTTCACACTTGTGTTGGTGCAGGAAACCACTTTTGCACTTGTATTAGTGTGGAAAAAACACTTTTTACACTTGTGATAGTGTTGAAAAACCACTTTTCGCACTTGTGTTAATGTTGAAAAACCACTTTTCGCACTTGTGTTGGTGCAGGAAACCACTTTTGCACTTGTATTAGTGTGGAAAAACCACTTTTCGCACTTGTGTTAGTGTTGAAAAACCACTTTTCGCACTTGTGTTGGTGCAGGAAACCACTTTTGCACTTGTATTCGTGTGGAAAAAACACTTTTTGCACTTGTGATAGTGTTGAAAAACCACTTTTCGCACTTGTGTTAGTGTTGAAAAAACCACTTTTCGCACTTGTGTTGGTGCAGGAAACCACTTTTGCACTTGTATTAGTGTGGAAAAACCACTTTTCGCACTTGTGTTAGTGTTGAAAAACCACTTTTTGCACTTGTGTTAGTGTAGAAAAACCACTTTTCGCACTTGTGTTGGTGCAGGAAACCACTTTTGTACTTGTATTAGTGTGGGAAAAACACTTTTCGCACTTGTGTTAGTGTTGAAAAACCACTTTTCGCACTTGTGTTAGTGTTGAAAAACCACTTTTCGCACTTGTGTTGGTGCAGGAAACCACTTTTGCACTTGTATTAGTGTGGAAAAACCACTTTTCGCACTTGTGTTAGTGTTGAAAAACCACTTTTCGCACTTGTGTTAGTGTTGAAAAACCACTTTTCGCCTTTGTGTTGGTACAGGAAACCACTTTTGCACTTGTATTAGTGTGGAAAAAACACTTTTTGCACTTGTGATAGTGTTGAAAAACCACATTTCGCACTTGTGTTAGTGTTGAAAAACCACTTTTCGCACTTGTGTTGGTGCAGGAAACCACTTTTGCACTTGTATTAGTGTGGAAAAACCACTTTTCGCACTTGTGTTAGTGTTGAAAAACCACTTTTCGCACTTGTGTTAGTGTTGAAAAACCACTTTTCGCACTTGTGTTAGTGTTGAAAAACCACTTTTCACACTTGTGTTAGTGTTGAAAAACCACTTTTCGCACTTGTGTTGGTGCAGGAAACTACTTTTGCACTTGTATTAGTGTGGAAAAAACACTTTTCGCACTTGTGTTAGTGTTGAAAAACCACTTTTCGCACTTGTGTTAGTGTTGAAAATCCACTTTTCGCACTTGTGTTGGTGCAGGCAACCACTTTTGCACTTGTATTAGTGTGGAAAATCAACTTTTCGCACTTGTGTTAGTGTTGAAAAACCACTTTTCGCACTTGTGTTAGTGTTGAAAAACCACTTTTCGCACTTGTGTTGGTGCAGGAAACCACTTTTGCACTTGTATTAGTGTGGAAAAACACTTTTTGCACTTGTGATAGTGTTGAAAAACCACTTTTCCCACTTGTGTTAGTGTTGAAAAACCACTTTTCGCACTTGTGTTGGTGCAGGAAACCACTTTTGCACTTGTATTAGTGTGGTAAAACCACTTTTCGCACTTGTGTTAGTGTTGAAAAACCACTTTTCGCACTTGTGTTAGTGCTGAAAAACCACTTTTCGCACTTGTGTTAGTGTTGAAAAACCACTTTTCGCACTTGTGTTGGTGCAGGAAATCACTTTTGCACTTGTATTAGTGTGGAAAAAACACTTTTTGCACTTGTGATAGTGTTGAAAAACCACTTTTCGCACTTGTGTTAGTGTTGAAAAACCACTTTTCGCACTTGTGTTGGTGCAGGAAATCACATTTGCACTTGTATTAGTGTGGAAAAACCACGTTTCGCACTTGTGTTAGTGTTGAAAAACCACTTTTCGCACTTGTGTTAGTGTTGAAAAACCACTTTTCGTACTTGTGTTAGTGTTGAAAAACCACTTTTCGCACTTATGTTGGTGCAGGAAACTACTTTTGCACTTGTATTAGTGTGGAAAAACCACTTTTCGCACTTGTGTTAGTGTTGAAAAACCACTTTTCGCACTTGTGTTAGTGTTGAAAAACCACTTTTCGCACTTGTGTTGGTGCAGGAAACCACTTTTGCACTTGTATTAGTGTGGAAAAACCACTTTTCGCACTTGTGTTAGTGTTGAAAAACCACTTTTCGCACTTGTGTTAGTGTTGAAAAACCACTTTTCGCACTTGTGTTGGTGCAGGAAACCACTTTTGCACTTGTATTAGTGTGGAAAAACCACTTTTCGCACTTGTGTTAGTGTTGAAAAACCACTTTTCGCACTTGTGTTAGTGTTGAAAAACCACTTTTCGCCTTTGTGTTGGTGCAGGAAACCACTTTTGCACTTGTATTAGTGTGGAAAAAACACTTTTTGCACTTGTGATAGTGTTGAAAAACCACATTTCGCACTTGTGTTAGTGTTGAAAAACCACTTTTCGCACTTGTGTTGGTGCAGGAAACCACTTTTGCACTTGTATTAGTGTGGAAAAACCACTTTTCGCACTTGTGTTAGTGTTGAAAAACCACTTTTCGCACTTGTGTTAGTGTTGAAAAACCACTTTTCGCACATGTGTTAGTGTTGAAAAACCACTTTTCGCACTTGTGTTAGTGTTCGAAAAACCACTTTTCGCACTAGTGTTGGTGCAAAAAACCACTTTTGCACTTGTATTAGTGTGGAAAAAACACTTTTCGCACTTGTGTTCGTGTTGAAAAACCACTTTTCACACTTGTGTTGGTGCAGGAAACCACTTTTGCACTTGTATTAGTGTGGAAAAAACACTTTTTACACTTGTGATAGTGTTGAAAAACCACTTTTCGCACTTGTGTTAATGTTGAAAAACCACTTTTCGCACTTGTGTTGGTGCAGGAAACCACTTTTGCACTTGTATTAGTGTGGAAAAACCACTTTTCGCACTTGTGTTAGTGTTGAAAAACACTTTTCGCACTTGTGTTGGTGCAGGAAACCACTTTTGCACTTGTATTCGTGTGGAAAAAACACTTTTTGCACTTGTGATAGTGTTGAAAAACCACTTTTCGCACTTGTGTTAGTGTTGAAAAAACCACTTTTCGCACTTGTGTTGGTGCAGGAAACCACTTTTGCACTTGTATTAGTGTGGAAAAACCACTTTTCGCACTTGTGTTAGTGTTGAAAAACCACTTTTTGCACTTGTGTTAGTGTAGAAAAACCACTTTTCGCACTTGTGTTGGTGCAGGAAACCACTTTTGTACTTGTATTAGTGTGGGAAAAACACTTTTCGCACTTGTGTTAGTGTTGAAAAACCACTTTTCGCACTTGTGTTAGTGTTGAAAAACCACTTTTCGCACTTGTGTTGGTGGCAGGAAACCACTTTTGCACTTGTATTAGTGTGGAAAAACCACTTTTCGCACTTGTGTTAGTGTTGAAAAACCACTTTTCGCACTTGTGTTAGTGTTGAAAAACCACTTTTCGCCTTTGTGTTGGTACAGGAAACCACTTTTGCACTTGTATTAGTGTGGAAAAAACACTTTTTGCACTTGTGATAGTGTTGAAAAACCACATTTCGCACTTGTGTTAGTGTTGAAAAACCACTTTTCGCACTTGTGTTGGTGCAGGAAACCACTTTTGCACTTGTATTAGTGTGGAAAAACCACTTTTCGCACTTGTGTTAGTGTTGAAAAACCACTTTTCGCACTTGTGTTAGTGTTGAAAAACCACTTTTCGCACATGTGTTAGTGTTGAAAAACCACTTTTCGCACTTGTGTTAGTGTTCGAAAAACCACTTTTCGCACTAGTGTTGGTGCAGAAAACCACTTTTGCACTTGTATTAGTGTGGAAAAAACACTTTTCGCACTTGTGTTAGTGTTGAAAAACCACTTTTCACACTTGTGTTGGTGCAGGAAACCACTTTTGCACTTGTATTAGTGTGGAAAAAACACTTTTTACACTTGTGATAGTGTTGAAAAACCACTTTTCGCACTTGTGTTAATGTTGAAAAACCACTTTTCGCACTTGTGTTGGTGCAGGAAACCACTTTTGCACTTGTATTAGTGTGGAAAAACCACTTTTCGCACTTGTGTTAGTGTTGAAAAACCACTTTTCGCACTTGTGTTGGTGCAGGAAACCACTTTTGCACTTGTATTCGTGTGGAAAAAACACTTTTTGCACTTGTGATAGTGTTGAAAAACCACTTTTCGCACTTGTGTTAGTGTTGAAAAACCACTTTTCGCACTTGTGTTGGTGCAGGAAACCACTTTTGCACTTGTATTAGTGTGGTAAAACCACTTTTCGCACTTGTGTTAGTGTTGAAAAACCACTTTTTGCACTTGTGTTAGTGTAGAAAAACCACTTTTCGCACTTGTGTTGGTGCAGGAAACCACTTTTGTACTTGTATTAGTGTGGGAAAAACACTTTTTGCACTTGTGATAGTGTTGAAAAACCACTTTTCGCACTTGTGTTAGTGTTGAAAAACTACTTTTCGCACTTGTGTTGGTGCAGGAAATCACTTTTGCACTTGTATTAGTGTGGAAAAACCACGTTTCGCACTTGTGTTAGTGTTGAAAAACCACTTTTCGCACTTGTGTTAGTGTTGAAAAACCACTTTTCGTACCTGTGTTAGTGTTGAAAAACCACTTTTCGCACTTATGTTGGTGCAGGAAACTACTTTTGCACTTGTATTAGTGTGGAAAAACCACTTTTCGCACTTGTGTTAGTGTTGAAACACCACTTTTCGCACTTGTGTTAGTGTTGAAAAACCACTTTTCGCACTTGTGTTGGTGCAGGAAACCACTTTTGCACTTGTATTAGTGTGGAAAAACCACTTTTCGCACTTGTGTTAGTGTTGAAAAACCACTTTTCGCACTTGTGTTAGTGTTGAAAAACCACTTTTCGCACTTGTGTTGGTGCAGGAAACCACTTTTGCACTTGTATTAGTGTGGAAAAAACACTTTTTGCACTTGTGATAGTGTTGAAAACCCACTTTTCGCATTTGTGTTAGTGTTGAAAAACCACTTTTCGCACTTGTGTCAGTGTTGAAAAACTACTTTTCGCACTTGTGTTAGTGTTGAAACACCACTTTTCGCACTTGTGTTGGTGCAGAAAACCACTTTTGCACTTGTATTAGTGTGGAAAAACCACTTTTCGCACTTGTGTTAGTGTTGAAAACCACTTTTCGCACTTGTGTTAGTGTTGAAAAACCACTTTTCGCACTTGTGTTGGTGCAGAAAACCACTTTTGCACTTGTATTAGTGTGGAAAAAACACTTTTCGCACTTGTGTTCGTGTTGAAAAACCACTTTTCGCACTTGTGTTAGTGTTGAAAAACCACTTTTCGCACTTGTGTTAGTGTTGAAAAACCACTTTTCGCACTTGTGTTGGTGCAGGAAACCACTTTTGCACTTGTATTAGTGTGGAAAAAACACTTTTTGCACTTGTGATAGTGTTGAAAAACCACTTTTCGCACTTGTGTTAGTGTTGAAAAACCACTTTTCGCACTTGTGTTGGTGCAGGAAACCACTTTTGCACTTGTATTAGTGTGGAAAAACCACTTTTCGCACTTGTGTTAGTGTTGAAAAACCACTTTTCGCACTTGTGTTAGTGTTGAAAAACCACTTTTCGCACTTGTGTTGGTGCAGGAAACCATTTTTGCACTTGTATTAGTGTGGAAAAAACACTTTTTTCACTTGTGATAGTGTTGAAAAACCACTTTTCGCACTTGTGTTAGTGTTGAAAAACCACTTTTCGCACTTGTGTTGGTGCAGGAAACCACTTTTGCACTTGTATTCGTGTGGAAAAAACACTTTTTGCACTTGTGATAGTGTTGAAAAACCACTTTTCGCACTTGTGTTAGTGTTGAAAAACCACTTTTCGCACTTGTGTTGGTGCAGGAAACCACTTTTGCACTTGTATTAGTGTAGAAAAACCACTTTTCGCACTTGTGTTAGTGTTGAAAAACCACTTTTTGCACTTGTGTTAGTGTAGAAAAACCACTTTTCGCACTTGTGTTGGTGCAGGAAATCACTTTTGCACTTGTATTAGTGTGGAAAAACCACGTTTCGCACTTGTGTTAGTGTTGAAAAACCACTTTCGCACTTGTGTTAGTGTTGAAAAACCACTTTTCGTACTTGTGTTAGTGTTGAAAAACCACTTTCCGCACTTATGTTGGTGCAGGAAACTACTTTTGCACTTGTATTAGTGTGGAAAAACCACTTTTCGCACTTGTGTTAGTGTTGAAAAACCACTTTTCGCACTTGTGTTAGTGTTGAAAAACCACTTTTCGCACTTGTGTTGGTGCAGGAAACCACTTTTGCACTTGTATTAGTGTGGAAAAACCACTTTTCGCACTTGTGTTAGTGTTGAAAAACCACTTTTCGCACTTGTGTTAGTGTTGAAAAACCACTTTTCGCACTTGTGTTGGTGCAGGAAACCACTTTTGCACTTGTATTAGTGTGGAAACACCACTTTTCACACTTGCGTTAGTGTTGAAAAACCACTTTTCGCACTTGTGTTAGTGTTGAAAAACCACTTTTCGCACTTGTGTTGGTGCAGGAAACCACTTTTGCACTTGTATTTGTGTGGAAAAAACACTTTTCGCAATTGTGTTAGTGTTGAAAAACCACGTTTCGCACTTGTGTTAGTGTTGAAAAACCACTTTTCGCACTTGTGTTGGTGCAGGAAACCACTTTTGCACTTGTATTAGTGTGGAAAAAACACTTTTTGCACTTGTGATAGTGTTGAAAAACCACTTTTCGCACTTGTGTTAGTGTTGAAAAACCACTTTTCGCACTTGTGTTGGTGCAGGAAACCACTTTTGCACTTGTATTAGTGTGGAAAAAACACTTTTTGCACTTGTGATAGTGTTGAAAAACCACTTTTCGCATTTGTGTTAGTGTTGAAAAACCACTTTTCGCACTTGTGTCAGTGTTGAAAAACCACTTTTCGCACTTGTGTTGGTGCAGGAAACCACTTTTGTACTTGTATTAGTGTGGGAAAAACACTTTTTGCACTTGTGATAGTTTTGAAAAACCACTTTTCGCACTTGTGTTAGTGTTGAAAAACGACTTTTCGCACTTGTGTTGGTGCAGGAAATCACTGTTGCACTTGTATTAGTGTGGAAAAACCACGTTTCGCACTTGTGTTAGTGTTGAAAAACCACTTTTCGCACTTGTGTTAGTGTTGAAAAACCACTTTTCGTACCTGTGTTAGTGTTGAAAAACCACTTTTCGCACTTATGTTGGTGCAGGAAACTACTTTTGCACTTGTATTAGTGTGGAAAAACCACTTTTCGCACTTGTGTTAGTGTTGAAAAACCACTTTTCGCACTTGTGTTAGTGTTGAAAAACCACTTTTCGCAATTGTGTTGGTGCAGGAAACCACTTTTGCACTTGTATTAGTGTGGAAAAACCACTTTTCGCACTTGTGTTAGTGTTGAAAAACCACTTTTCGCACTTGTGTTAGTGTTGAAAAACCACTTTTCGCACTTGTGTTGGTGCAGGAAACCACTTTTGCACTTGTATTAGTGTGGAAAAACCACTTTTCACACTTGCGTTAGTGTTGAAAAACCACTTTTCGCACTTGTGTTAGTGTTGAAAAACCACTTTTCGCACTTGTGTTGGTGCAGGAAACCACTTTTGCACTTGTATTTGTGTGGAAAAAACACTTTTCGCACTTGTGTTAGTGTTGAAAAACCACTTTTCGCACTTGTGTTAGTGTTGAAAAACCACTTTTCGCACTTGTGTTAGTGTTGAAAAACCACTTTTCGCACTTGTGTTGGTGCAGGAAACCACTTTTGCACTTGTATTAGTGTGGAAAAACCACTTTTCGCACTTGTGTTAGTGTTGAAAAACCACTTTTCGCACTTGTGTTAGTGTTGAAAAACCACTTTTCGCACTTGTGTTGGTGCAGGAAACCACTTTTGCACTTGTATTAGTGTGGAAAAACCACTTTTTGCACTTGTGTTAGTGTTGAAAAACCACTTTTTGCACTTGTGATAGTATTGAAAAACCACTTTTCGCACTTGTGTTAGTGTTGAAAAACCACTTTTCGCACTTGTGTTGGTGCAGGAAACCACTTTTGCACTTGTATTAGTGTGGAAAAAACACTTTTTGCACTTGTGATAGTGTTGAAAAACCACTTTTCGCACTTGTGTTAGTGTTGAAAAACCACTTTTCGCACTTGTGTTGGTGCAGGAAACCACTTTTGCACTTGTATTAGTGTGGAAAAACTACTTTTCGCACTTGTGTTATTGTTGAAAAACCACTTTTCGCACTTGTGTTAGTGTTGAAAAACCACTTTTCGCACTTGTGTTAGTGTTGAAAAACCACTTTTCGCACTTGTGTTGGTGCAGGAAATCACTTGTGCACTTGTATTAGTGTGGAAAAAACACTTTTTGCACTTGTGATAGTGTTGAAAAACCACTTTTCGCACTTGTGTTTGTGCAGGAAACCACTTTTGCACTTGTATTAGTGTGGAAAACCACTTTTCGCACTTGTGTTAGTGTTGAAAAACCACTTTTCGCACTTGTGTTAGTGTTGAAAAACCACTTTTCGCACTTGTGTTAGTGTTGAAAAACCACATTTTGCACTCGTGTTGGTGCAGGAAACCACTTTTGCACTTGTATTAGTGTGGAAAAAACACTTTTCGCACTTGCGTTAGTGTTGAAATACCACTTTTCGCACTTGTGTTAGTGTTGAAAAACCACTTTTCGCACTTGTGTTGGTGCAGGAAACCACTTTTGCACTTGTATTAGTGTGGAAAAAACACTTTTTGCACTTGTGATAGTGTTGAAAAACCACTTTTCGCACTTGTGTTAGTGTTGAAAAACCACTTTTCGCACTTGTGTTAGTGTTGAAAAACCACTTTTCACACTTGTGTTAGTGTTGAAAAACCACTTTTCGCACTTGTGTTGGTGCAGGAAACTACTTTTGCACTTGTATTAGTGTGGAAAAAACACTTTTCGTACTTGTGTTAGTGTTGAAAAACCACTTTTCGCACTTGTGTTAGTGTTGAAAAACCACTTTTCGCACTTGTGTTGGTGCAGGCAACCACTTTTGCACTTGTATTAGTGTGGAAAATCCACTTTTCGCACTTGTGTTAGTGTTGAAAAACCACTTTTCGCACTTGTGTTAGTGTTGAAAAACCACTTTTCGCACTTGTGTTGGTGCAGGAAACCACTTTTGCATTTGTATTAGTGTGGAAAAAACACTTTTTGCACTTGTGATATTGTTGAAAAACCACTTTTCCCACTTGTGTTAGTGTTGAAAAACCACTTTTCGCACTTGTGTTGGTGCAGGAAACCACTTTTGCACTTGTATTAGTGTGGTAAAACCACTTTTCGCACTTGTGTTAGTGTTGAAAAACCACTTTTCGCACTTGTGTTAGTGCTGAAAAACCACTTTTCGCACTTGTGTTAGTGTTGAAAAACCACTTTTCGCACTTGTGTTGGTGCAGGAAATCACTTTTGCACTTGTATTAGTGTGGAAAAAACACTTTTTGCACTTGTGATAGTGTTGAAAAACCACTTTTCGCACTTGTGTTAGTGTTGAAAAACCACTTTTCGCACTTGTGTTGGTGCAGGAAATCACATTTGCACTTGTATTAGTGTGGAAAAACCATGTTTCGCACTTGTGTTAGTGTTGAAAAACCACTTTTCGCACTTGTGTTAGTGTTGAAAAACCACTTTTCGTACTTGTGTTAGTGTTGAAAAACCACTTTTCGCACTTATGTTGGTGCAGGAAACTACTTTTGCACTTGTATTAGTGTGGAAAAACCACTTTTCGCACTTGTGTTAGTGTTGAAAAACCACTTTTCGCACTTGTGTTAGTGTTGAAAAACCACTTTTCGCACTTGTGTTGGTGCAGGAAACCACTTTTGCACTTGTATTAGTGTGGAAAAACCACTTTTCGCACTTGTGTTAGTGTTGAAAAACCACTTTTCGCACTTGTGTTAGTGTTGAAAAACCACTTTTCGCACTTGTGTTGGTGCAGGAAACCACTTTTGCACTTGTATTAGTGTGAAAAAACCACTTTTCGCACTTGTGTTAGTGTTGAAAAACCACTTTTCGCACTTGTGTTAGTGTTGAAAAACCACTTTTCGCCTTTGTGTTGGTGCAGGAAACCACTTTTGCACTTGTATTAGTGTGGAAAAAACACTTTTTGCACTTGTGATAGTGTTGAAAAACCACATTTCACACTTGTGTTAGTGTTGAAAAACCACTTTTCGCACTTGTGTTGGTGCAGGAAACCACTTTTGCACTTGTATTAGTGTGGAAAAACCACTTTTCGCACTTGTGTTAGTGTTGAAAAACCACTTTTCGCACTTGTGTTAGTGTTGAAAAACCACTTTTCGCACATGTGTTAGTGTTGAAAAACCACTTTTCGCACTTGTGTTAGTGTTCGAAAAACCACTTTTCGCACTAGTGTTGGTGCAGAAAACCACTTTTGCACTTGTATTAGTGTGGAAAAAACACTTTTCGCACTTGTGTTAGTGTTGAAAAACCACTTTTCACACTTGTGTTGGTGCAGGAAACCACTTTTGCACTTGTATTAGTGTGGAAAAAACACTTTTTACACTTGTGATAGTGTTGAAAAACCACTTTTTGCACTTGTGTTAATGTTGAAAAACCACTTTTCGCACTTGTGTTGGTGCAGGAAACCACTTTTGCACTTGTATTAGTGTGGAAAAACCACTTTTCGCACTTGTGTTAGTGTTGAAAAACCACTTTTCGCACTTGTGTTGGTGCAGGAAACCACTTTTGCACTTGTATTCGTGTGGAAAAAACACTTTTTGCACTTGTGATAGTGTTGAAAAACCACTTTTCGCACTTGTGTTAGTGTTGAAAAACCACTTTTCGCACTTGTGTTGGTGCCGGAAACCACTTTTGCACTTGTATTAGTGTGGAAAAACCACTTTTCGCACTTGTGTTAGTGTTGAAAAACCACTTTTTGCACTTGTGTTAGTGTAGAAAAACCACTTTTCGCACTTGTGTTGGTGCAGGAAACCACTTTTGTACTTGTATTAGTGTGGGAAAAACACTTTTTGCACTTGTGATAGTGTTGAAAAACCACTTTTCGCACTTGTGTTAGTGTTGAAAAACTACTTTTCGCACTTGTGTTGGTGCAGGAAATCACTTTTGCACTTGTATTAGTGTGGAAAAACCACGTTTCGCACTTGTGTTAGTGTTGAAAAACCACTTTTCGCACTTGTGTTAGTGTTGAAAAACCACTTTTCGTACCTGTGTTAGTGTTGAAAAACCACTTTTCGCACTTATGTTGGTGCAGGAAACTACTTTTGCACTTGTATTAGTGTGGAAAAACCACTTTTCGCACTTGTGTTAGTGTTGAAAAACCACTTTTCGCACTTGTGTTAGTGTTGAAAAACCACTTTTCGCACTTGTGTTGGTGCAGGAAACCACTTTTGCACTTGTATTAGTGTGGAAAAACCACTTTTCGCACTTGTGTTAGTGTTGAAAAACCACTTTTTGCACTTGTGTTAGTGTTGAAAAACCACTTTTCGCACTTGTGTTGGTGCAGGAAACCACTTTTGCACTTGTATTAGTGTGGAAAAACCACTTTTCACACTTGCGTTAGTGTTGAAAAACCACTTTTCGCACTTGTGTTAGTGTTGAAAAACCACTTTTCGCACTTGTGTTGGTGCAGGAAACCACTTTTGCACTTGTATTTGTGTGGAAAAAACACTTTTCGCAATTGTGTTAGTGTTGAAAAACCACGTTTCGCACTTGTGTTAGTGTTGAAAAACCACTTTTCGCACTTGTGTTGGTGCAGGAAACCACTTTTGCACTTGTATTAGTGTGGAAAAAACACTTTTTGCACTTGTGATAGTGTTGAAAAACCACTTTTCGCACTTGTGTTAGTGTTGAAAAACCACTTTTCGCACTTGTGTTGGTGCAGGAAACCACTTTTGCACTTGTATTAGTGTGGAAAAAACACTTTTTGCACTTGTGATAGTGTTGAAAAACCACATTTCACACTTGTGTTAGTGTTGAAAAACCACTTTTCGCACTTGTGTTGGTGCAGGAAACCACTTTTGCACTTGTATTAGTGTGGAAAAACCACTTTTCGCACTTGTGTTAGTGTTGAAAAACCACTTTTCGCACTTGTGTTAGTGTTGAAAAACCACTTTTCGCACATGTGTTAGTGTTGAAAAACCACTTTTCGCACTTGTGTTAGTGTTCGAAAAACCACTTTTCGCACTAGTGTTGGTGCAGAAAACCACTTTTGCACTTGTATTAGTGTGGAAAAAACACTTTTCGCACTTGTGTTAGTGTTGAAAAACCACTTTTCACACTTGTGTTGGTGCAGGAAACCACTTTTGCACTTGTATTAGTGTGGAAAAAACACTTTTTACACTTGTGATAGTGTTGAAAAACCACTTTTCGCACTTGTGTTAATGTTGAAAAACCACTTTTCGCACTTGTGTTGGTGCAGGAAACCACTTTTGCACTTGTATTAGTGTGGAAAAACCACTTTTCGCACTTGTGTTAGTGTTGAAAAACCACTTTTCGCACTTGTGTTGGTGCAGGAAACCACTTTTGCACTTGTATTCGTGTGGAAAAAACACTTTTTGCACTTGTGATAGTGTTGAAAAACCACTTTTCGCACTTGTGTTAGTGTTGAAAAACCACTTTTCGCACTTGTGTTGGTGCCGGAAACCACTTTTGCACTTGTATTAGTGTGGAAAAACCACTTTTCGCACTTGTGTTAGTGTTGAAAAACCACTTTTTGCACTTGTGTTAGTGTAGAAAAACCACTTTTCGCACTTGTGTTGGTGCAGGAAACCACTTTTGTACTTGTATTAGTGTGGGAAAAACACTTTTTGCACTTGTGATAGTGTTGAAAAACCACTTTTCGCACTTGTGTTAGTGTTGAAAAACTACTTTTCGCACTTGTGTTGGTGCAGGAAATCACTTTTGCACTTGTATTAGTGTGGAAAAACCACGTTTCGCACTTGTGTTAGTGTTGAAAAACCACTTTTCGCACTTGTGTTAGTGTTGAAAAACCACTTTTCGTACCTGTGTTAGTGTTGAAAAACCACTTTTCGCACTTATGTTGGTGCAGGAAACTACTTTTGCACTTGTATTAGTGTGGAAAAACCACTTTTCGCACTTGTGTTAGTGTTGAAAAACCACTTTTCGCACTTGTGTTAGTGTTGAAAAACCACTTTTCGCACTTGTGTTAGTGTTGAAAAACCACTTTTCGCACTTGTGTTGGTGCAGGAAACCACTTTTGCACTTGTATTAGTGTGGAAAAACCACTTTTCACACTTGCGTTAGTGTTGAAAAACCACTTTTCGCACTTGTGTTAGTGTTGAAAAACCACTTTTCGCACTTGTGTTGGTGCAGGAAACCACTTTTGCACTTGTATTTGTGTGGAAAAAACACTTTTCGCAATTGTGTTAGTGTTGAAAAACCACTTTTCGCACTTGTGTTGGTGCAGGAAACCACTTTTGCACTTGTATTAGTGTGGAAAAACCACTTTTCGCACTTGTGTTAGTGTTGAAAAACCACTTTTCGCACTTGTGTTAGTGTTGAAAAACCACTTTTCGCACTTGTGTTGGTGCAGGAAACCACTTTTGCACTTGTATTAGTGTGGAAAAACCACTTTTCACACTTGCGTTAGTGTTGAAAAACCACTTTTCGCACTTGTGTTAGTGTTGAAAAACCACTTTTCGCACTTGTGTTGGTGCAGGAAACCACTTTTGCACTTGTATTTGTGTGGAAAAAACACTTTTCGCAATTGTGTTAGTGTTGAAAAACCACGTTTCGCACTTGTGTTAGTGTTGAAAAACCACTTTTCGCACTTGTGTTGGTGCAGGAAACCACTTTTGCACTTGTATTAGTGTGGAAAAAACACTTTTTGCACTTGTGATAGTGTTGAAAAACCACTTTTCGCACTTGTGTTAGTGTTGAAAAACCACTTTTCGCACTTGTGTTGGTGCAGGAAACCACTTTTGCACTTGTATTAGTGTGGAAAAAACACTTTTTGCACTTGTGATAGTGTTGAAAACCCACTTTTCGCATTTGTGTTAGTGTTGAAAATCCACTTTTCGCACTTGTGTCAGTGTTGAAAAACTACTTTTCGCACTTGTGTTAGTGTTGAAACACCACTTTTCGCACTTGTGTTGGTGCAGAAAACCACTTTTGCACTTGTATTAGTGTGGAAAAACCACTTTTCGCACTTGTGTTAGTGTTGAAAAACCACTTTTCGCACTTGTGTTAGTGTTGAAAAACCACTTTTCGCACTTGTGTTGGTGCAGAAAACCACTTTTGCACTTGTATTAGTGTGGAAAAACCACTTTTCGCACTTGTGTTCGTGTTGAAAAACCACTTTTCGCACTTGTGTTAGTGTTGAAAAACCACTTTTTGCACTTGTGTTAGTGTTGAAAAACCACTTTTCGCACTTGTGTTGGTGCAGGAAACCACTTTTGCACTTGTATTCGTGTGGAAAAAACACTTTTTGCACTTGTGATAGTGTTGAAAAACCACTTTTCGCACTTGTGTTAGTGTTGAAAAACCACTTTTCGCACTTGTGTTGGTGCAGGAAACCACTTTTGCACTTGTATTAGTGTGGAAAAACCACTTTTCGCACTTGTGTTAGTGTTGAAAAACCACTTTTTGCACTTGTGTTAGTGTAGAAAAACCACTTTTCGCACTTGTGTTGGTGCAGGAAACCACTTTTGTACTTGTATTAGTGTGGGAAAAACACTTTTTGCACTTGTGATAGTGTTGAAAAACCACTTTTCGCACTTGTGTTAGTGTTGAAAAACTACTTTTCGCACTTGTGTTGGTGCAGGAAATCACTTTTGCACTTGTATTAGTGTGGAAAAACCACGTTTCGCACTTGTGTTAGTGTTGAAAAACCACTTTTCGCACTTGTGTTAGTGTTGAAAAACCACTTTTCGTACCTGTGTTAGTGTTGAAAAACCACTTTTCGCACTTATGTTGGTGCAGGAAACTACTTTTGCACTTGTATTAGTGTGGAAAAACCACTTTTCACACTTGTGTTAGTGTTGAAAAACCACTTTTCCCACTTGTGTTAGTGTTGAAAAACCACTTTTCGCACTTGTGTTGGTGCAGGAAACCACTTTTGCACTTGTATTAGTGTGGAAAAACCACTTTTCGCACTTGTGTTAGTGTTGAAAAACCACTTTTCGCACTTGTGTTAGTGTTGAAAAACCACTTTTCGCACTTGTGTTGGTGCAGGAAACCACTTTTGCACTTGTATTAGTGTGGAAAATCCACTTTTCACACTTGCGTTAGTGTTGAAAAACCACTTTTCGCACTTGTGTTAGTGTTGAAAAACCACTTTTCACACTGGTGTTGGTGCAGGAAACCACTTTTGCACTTGTATTCGTGTGGAAAAAACACTTTTCGCAATTGTGTTAGTGTTGAAAAACCACGTTTCGCACTTGTGTTAGTGTTGAAAAACCACTTTTCGCACTTGTGTTGGTGCAGGAAACCACTTTTGCACTTGTATTAGTGTGGAAAAAACACTTTTTGCACTTGTGATAGTGTTGAAAAACCACTTTTCGCAGTTGTGTTAGTGTTGAAAAACCACTTTTCGCACTTGTGTTGGTGCAGGAAACCACTTTTGCACTTCTATTAGTGTGGAAAAAACACTTTTTGCACTTGTGATAGTGTTGAAAACCCACTTTTCGCATTTGTGTTAGTGTTGAAAAACCACTTTTCGCACTTGTGTCAGTGTTGAAAAACTACTTTTCGCACTTGTGTTAGTGTTGAAACACCACTTTTCGCACTTGTGTTGGTGCAGAAAACCACTTTTGCACTTGTATTAGTGTGGAAAAACCACTTTTCGCACTTGTGTTAGTGTTGAAAAACCACTTTTCGCACTTGTGTTAGTGTTGAAAAACCACTTTTCGCACTTGTGTTGGTGCAGAAAACCACTTTTGCACTTGTATTAGTGTGGAAAAACCACTTTTCGCACTTGTGTTCGTGTTGAAAAACCACTTTTCGCACTTGTGTTAGTGTTGAAAAACCACTTTTCGCACTTGTGTTAGTGTTGAAAAACCACTTTTCGCACTTGTGTTGGTGCAGGAAACCACTTTTGCACTTGTATTAGTGTGGAAAAAACACTTTTTGCACTTGTGATAGTGTTGAAAAACCACTTTTCGCACTTGTGTTAGTGTTGAAAAACCACTTTTCGCACTTGTGTTGGTGCAGGAAACCACTTTTGCACTTGTATTAGTGTGGAAAAACCACTTTTCGCACTTGTGTTAGTGTTGAAAAACCACTTTTCGCACTTGTGTTAGTGTTGAAAAACCACTTTTCGCACTTGTGTTGGTGCAGGAAACCATTTTTGCACTTGTATTAGTGTGGAAAAAACACTTTTTTCACTTGTGATAGTGTTGAAAAACCACTTTTCGCACTTGTGTTAGTGTTGAAAAACCACTTTTCGCACTTGTGTTGGTGCAGGAAACCACTTTTGCACTTGTATTCGTGTGGAAAAAACACTTTTTGCACTTGTGATAGTGTTGAAAAACCACTTTTCGCACTTGTGTTAGTGTTGAAAAACCACTTTTCGCACTTGTGTTGGTGCAGGAAACCACTTTTGCACTTGTATTAGTGTGGAAAAACCACTTTTCGCACTTGTGTTAGTGTTGAAAAACCACTTTTCGCACTTGTGTTAGTGTTGAAAAACCACTTTTCGCACTTGTGTTGGTGCAGGAAACCATTTTTGCACTTGTATTAGTGTGGAAAAAACACTTTTTTCACTTGTGATAGTGTTGAAAAACCACTTTTCGCACTTGTGTTAGTGTTGAAAAACCACTTTTCGCACTTGTGTTGGTGCAGGAAACCACTTTTGCACTTGTATTCGTGTGGAAAAAACACTTTTTGCACTTGTGATAGTGTTGAAAAACCACTTTTCGCACTTGTGTTAGTGTTGAAAAACCACTTTTCGCACTTGTGTTGGTGCAGGAAACCACTTTTGCACTTGTATTAGTGTGGAAAAAACACTTTTTGCACTTGTGATAGTGTTGAAAAACCACATTTCACACTTGTGTTAGTGTTGAAAAACCACTTTTCGCACTTGTGTTGGTGCAGGAAACCACTTTTGCACTTGTATTAGTGTGGAAAAAACACTTTTTACACTTGTGATAGTGTTGAAAAACCACTTTTCGCACTTGTGTTAATGTTGAAAAACCACTTTTCGCACTTGTGTTGGTGCAGGAAACCACTTTTGCACTTGTATTAGTGTGGAAAAACCACTTTTCGCACTTGTGTTAGTGTTGAAAAACCACTTTTCGCACTTGTGTTGGTGCAGGAAACCACTTTTGCACTTGTATTCGTGTGGAAAAAACACTTTTTGCACTTGTGATAGTGTTGAAAAACCACTTTTCGCACTTGTGTTAGTGTTGAAAAACCACTTTTCGCACTTGTGTTGGTGCCGGAAACCACTTTTGCACTTGTGTTAGTGTGGAAAAAACACTTTTCGCACTTGTGTTAGTGTTGAAAAACCACTTTTTGCACTTGTGTTAGTGTAGAAAAACCACTTTTCGCACTTGTGTTGGTGCAGGAAACCACTTTTGTACTTGTATTAGTGTGGGAAAAACACTTTTTGCACTTGTGATAGTGTTGAAAAACCACTTTTCGCACTTGTGTTAGTGTTGAAAAACTACTTTTCGCACTTGTGTTGGTGCAGGAAATCACTTTTGCACTTGTATTAGTGTGGAAAAACCACGTTTCGCACTTGTGTTAGTGTTGAAAAACCACTTTTCGCACTTGTGTTAGTGTTGAAAAACCACTTTTCGTACCTGTGTTAGTGTTGAAAAACCACTTTTCGCACTTATGTTGGTGCAGGAAACTACTTTTGCACTTGTATTAGTGTGGAAAAACCACTTTTCGCACTTGTGTTAGTGTTGAAAAACCACTTTTCGCACTTGTGTTAGTGTTGAAAAACCACTTTTCGCACTTGTGTTGGTGCAGGAAACCACTTTTGCACTTGTATTAGTGTGGAAAAACCACTTTTCGCACTTGTGTTAGTGTTGAAAAACCACTTTTCGCACTTGTGTTAGTGTTGAAAAAGCACTTTTCGCACTTGTGTTGGTGCAGGAAACCACTTTTGCACTTGTATTAGTGTGGAAAAACCACTTTTCACACTTGCGTTAGTGTTGAAAAACCACTTTTCGCACTTGTGTTAGTGTTGAAAAACCACTTTTCGCACTTGTGTTGGTGCAGGAAACCACTTTTGCACTTGTATTTGTGTGGAAAAAACACTTTTCGCAATTGTGTTAGTGTTGAAAAACCACGTTTCGCACTTGTGTTAGTGTTGAAAAACCACTTTTCGCACTTGTGTTGGTGCAGGAAACCACTTTTGCACTTGTATTAGTGTGGAAAAAACACTTTTTGCACTTGTGATAGTGTTGAAAAACCACTTTTCGCACTTGTGTTAGTGTTGAAAAACCACTTTTCGCACTTGTGTTGGTGCAGGAAACCACTTTTGCACTTGTATTAGTGTGGAAAAAACACTTTTTGCACTTGTGATAGTGTTGAAAACCCACTTTTCGCATTTGTGTTAGTGTTGAAAAACCACTTTTCGCACTTGTGTCAGTGTTGAAAAACTACTTTTCGCACTTGTGTTAGTGTTGAAACACCACTTTTCGCACTTGTGTTGGTGCAGAAAACCACTTTTGCACTTGTATTAGTGTGGAAAAACCACTTTTCGCACTTGTGTTAGTGTTGAAAAACCACTTTTCGCACTTGTGTTAGTGTTGAAAAACCACTTTTCGCACTTGTGTTGGTGCAGAAAACCACTTTTGCACTTGTATTAGTGTGGAAAAACCACTTTTCGCACTTGTGTTCGTGTTGAAAAACCACTTTTCGCACTTGTGTTAGTGTTGAAAAACCACTTTTTGCACTTGTGTTAGTGTTGAAAAACCACTTTTCGCACTTGTGTTGGTGCAGGAAACCACTTTTGCACTTGTATTCGTGTGGAAAAAACACTTTTTGCACTTGTGATAGTGTTGAAAAACCACTTTTCGCACTTGTGTTAGTGTTGAAAAACCACTTTTCGCACTTGTGTTGGTGCAGGAAACCACTTTTGCACTTGTATTAGTGTGGAAAAACCACTTTTCGCACTTGTGTTAGTGTTGAAAAACCACTTTTTGCACTTGTGTTAGTGTAGAAAAACCACTTTTCGCACTTGTGTTGGTGCAGGAAACCACTTTTGTACTTGTATTAGTGTGGGAAAAACACTTTTTGCACTTGTGATAGTGTTGAAAAACCACTTTTCGCACTTGTGTTAGTGTTGAAAAACTACTTTTCGCACTTGTGTTGGTGCAGGAAATCACTTTTGCACTTGTATTAGTGTGGAAAAACCACGTTTCGCACTTGTGTTAGTGTTGAAAAACCACTTTTCGCACTTGTGTTAGTGTTGAAAAACCACTTTTCGTACCTGTGTTAGTGTTGAAAAACCACTTTTCGCACTTATGTTGGTGCAGGAAACTACTTTTGCACTTGTATTAGTGTGGAAAAACCACTTTTCACACTTGTGTTAGTGTTGAAAAACCACTTTTCCCACTTGTGTTAGTGTTGAAAAACCACTTTTCGCACTTGTGTTGGTGCAGGAAACCACTTTTGCACTTGTATTAGTGTGGAAAAACCACTTTTCGCACTTGTGTTAGTGTTGAAAAACCACTTTTCGCACTTGTGTTAGTGTTGAAAAACCACTTTTCGCACTTGTGTTGGTGCAGGAAACCACTTTTGCACTTGTATTAGTGTGGAAAATCCACTTTTCACACTTGCGTTAGTGTTGAAAAACCACTTTTCGCACTTGTGTTAGTGTTGAAAAACCACTTTTCACACTTGTGTTGGTGCAGGAAACCACTTTTGCACTTGTATTCGTGTGGAAAAAACACTTTTCGCAATTGTGTTAGTGTTGAAAAACCACGTTTCGCACTTGTGTTAGTGTTGAAAAACCACTTTTCGCACTTGTGTTGGTGCAGGAAACCACTTTTGCACTTGTATTAGTGTGGAAAAAACACTTTTTGCACTTGTGATAGTGTTGAAAAACCACTTTTCGCAGTTGTGTTAGTGTTGAAAAACCACTTTTCGCACTTGTGTTGGTGCAGGAAACCACTTTTGCACTTCTATTAGTGTGGAAAAAACACTTTTTGCACTTGTGATAGTGTTGAAAACCCACTTTTCGCATTTGTGTTAGTGTTGAAAAACCACTTTTCGCACTTGTGTCAGTGTTGAAAAACTACTTTTCGCACTTGTGTTAGTGTTGAAACACCACTTTTCGCACTTGTGTTGGTGCAGAAAACCACTTTTGCACTTGTATTAGTGTGGAAAAACCACTTTTCGCACTTGTGTTAGTGTTGAAAAACCACTTTTCGCACTTGTGTTAGTGTTGAAAAACCACTTTTCGCACTTGTGTTGGTGCAGAAAACCACTTTTGCACTTGTATTAGTGTGGAAAAACCACTTTTCGCACTTGTGTTCGTGTTGAAAAACCACTTTTCGCACTTGTGTTAGTGTTGAAAAACCACTTTTCGCACTTGTGTTAGTGTTGAAAAACCACTTTTCGCACTTGTGTTGGTGCAGGAAACCACTTTTGCACTTGTATTAGTGTGGAAAAAACACTTTTTGCACTTGTGATAGTGTTGAAAAACCACTTTTCGCACTTGTGTTAGTGTTGAAAAACCACTTTTCGCACTTGTGTTGGTGCAGGAAACCACTTTTGCACTTGTATTAGTGTGGAAAAACCACTTTTCGCACTTGTGTTAGTGTTGAAAAACCACTTTTCGCACTTGTGTTAGTGTTGAAAAACCACTTTTCGCACTTGTGTTAGTGTTGAAAAACCACTTTTCGCACTTGTGTTAGTGTTGAAAAACCACTTTTCGCACTTGTGTTAGTGTTGAAAAACCACTTTTCGCACTTGTGTTAGTGTTGAAAAACCACTTTTCACACTTGTGTTAGTGTTGAAAAACCACTTTTCGCACTTGTGTTGGTGCAGGAAACTACTTTTGCACTTGTGTTAGTGTAGAAAAACCACTTTTCGCACTTGTGTTGGTGCAGGAAACCACTTTTGTACTTGTATTAGTGTGGGAAAAACACTTTTTGCACTTGTGATAGTGTTGAAAAACCACTTTTCGCACTTGTGTTAGTGTTGAAAAACTACTTTTCGCACTTGTGTTGGTGCAGGAAATCACTTTTGCACTTGTATTAGTGTGGAAAAACCACGTTTCGCACTTGTGTTAGTGTTGAAAAACCACTTTTCGCACTTGTGTTAGTGTTGAAAAACCACTTTTCGTACCTGTGTTAGTGTTGAAAAACCACTTTTCGCACTTATGTTGGTGCAGGAAACTACTTTTGCACTTGTATTAGTGTGGAAAAACCACTTTTCACACTTGTGTTAGTGTTGAAAAACCACTTTTCCCACTTGTGTTAGTGTTGAAAAACCACTTTTCGCACTTGTGTTGGTGCAGGAAACCACTTTTGCACTTGTATTAGTGTGGAAAAACCACTTTTCGCACTTGTGTTAGTGTTGAAAAACCACTTTTCGCACTTGTGTTAGTGTTGAAAAACCACTTTTCGCACTTGTGTTGGTGCAGGAAACCACTTTTGCACTTGTATTAGTGTGGAAAATCCACTTTTCACACTTGCGTTAGTGTTGAAAAACCACTTTTCGCACTTGTGTTAGTGTTGAAAAACCACTTTTCACACTGGTGTTGGTGCAGGAAACCACTTTTGCACTTGTATTCGTGTGGAAAAAACACTTTTCGCAATTGTGTTAGTGTTGAAAAACCACGTTTCGCACTTGTGTTAGTGTTGAAAAACCACTTTTCGCACTTGTGTTGGTGCAGGAAACCACTTTTGCACTTGTATTAGTGTGGAAAAAACACTTTTTGCACTTGTGATAGTGTTGAAAAACCACTTTTCGCAGTTGTGTTAGTGTTGAAAAACCACTTTTCGCACTTGTGTTGGTGCAGGAAACCACTTTTGCACTTCTATTAGTGTGGAAAAAACACTTTTTGCACTTGTGATAGTGTTGAAAACCCACTTTTCGCATTTGTGTTAGTGTTGAAAAACCACTTTTCGCACTTGTGTCAGTGTTGAAAAACTACTTTTCGCACTTGTGTTAGTGTTGAAACACCACTTTTCGCACTTGTGTTGGTGCAGAAAACCACTTTTGCACTTGTATTAGTGTGGAAAAACCACTTTTCGCACTTGTGTTAGTGTTGAAAAACCACTTTTCGCACTTGTGTTAGTGTTGAAAAACCACTTTTCGCACTTGTGTTGGTGCAGAAAACCACTTTTGCACTTGTATTAGTGTGGAAAAACCACTTTTCGCACTTGTGTTCGTGTTGAAAAACCACTTTTCGCACTTGTGTTAGTGTTGAAAAACCACTTTTCGCACTTGTGTTAGTGTTGAAAAACCACTTTTCGCACTTGTGTTGGTGCAGGAAACCACTTTTGCACTTGTATTAGTGTGGAAAAAACACTTTTTGCACTTGTGATAGTGTTGAAAAACCACTTTTCGCACTTGTGTTAGTGTTGAAAAACCACTTTTCGCACTTGTGTTGGTGCAGGAAACCACTTTTGCACTTGTATTAGTGTGGAAAAACCACTTTTCGCACTTGTGTTAGTGTTGAAAAACCACTTTTCGCACTTGTGTTAGTGTTGAAAAACCACTTTTCGCACTTGTGTTGGTGCAGGAAACCATTTTTGCACTTGTATTAGTGTGGAAAAAACACTTTTTTCACTTGTGATAGTGTTGAAAAACCACTTTTCGCACTTGTGTTAGTGTTGAAAAACCACTTTTCGCACTTGTGTTGGTGCAGGAAACCACTTTTGCACTTGTATTCGTGTGGAAAAAACACTTTTTGCACTTGTGATAGTGTTGAAAAACCACTTTTCGCACTTGTGTTAGTGTTGAAAAACCACTTTTCGCACTTGTGTTGGTGCAGGAAACCACTTTTGCACTTGTATTAGTGTGGAAAAAACACTTTTTGCACTTGTGATAGTGTTGAAAAACCACATTTCACACTTGTGTTAGTGTTGAAAAACCACTTTTCGCACTTGTGTTGGTGCAGGAAACCACTTTTGCACTTGTATTAGTGTGGAAAAACCACTTTTCGCACTTGTGTTAGTGTTGAAAAACCACTTTTCGCACTTGTGTTAGTGTTGAAAAACCACTTTTCGCACATGTGTTAGTGTTGAAAAACCACTTTTCGCACTTGTGTTAGTGTTCGAAAAACCACTTTTCGCACTAGTGTTGGTGCAGAAAACCACTTTTGCACTTGTATTAGTGTGGAAAAAACACTTTTCGCACTTGTGTTAGTGTTGAAAAACCACTTTTCACACTTGTGTTGGTGCAGGAAACCACTTTTGCACTTGTATTAGTGTGGAAAAAACACTTTTTACACTTGTGATAGTGTTGAAAAACCACTTTTCGCACTTGTGTTAATGTTGAAAAACCACTTTTCGCACTTGTGTTGGTGCAGGAAACCACTTTTGCACTTGTATTAGTGTGGAAAAACCACTTTTCGCACCTGTGTTAGTGTTGAAAAACCACTTTTCGCACTTGTGTTGGTGCAGGAAACCACTTTTGCACTTGTATTCGTGTGGAAAAAACACTTTTTGCACTTGTGATAGTGTTGAAAAACCACTTTTCGCACTTGTGTTAGTGTTGAAAAACCACTTTTCGCACTTGTGTTGGTGCCGGAAACCACTTTTGCACTTGTATTAGTGTGGAAAAACCACTTTTCGCACTTGTGTTAGTGTTGAAAAACCACTTTTTGCACTTGTGTTAGTGTAGAAAAACCACTTTTCGCACTTGTGTTGGTGCAGGAAACCACTTTTGTACTTGTATTAGTGTGGGAAAAACACTTTTTGCACTTGTGATAGTGTTGAAAAACCACTTTTCGCACTTGTGTTAGTGTTGAAAAACTACTTTTCGCACTTGTGTTGGTGCAGGAAATCACTTTTGCACTTGTATTAGTGTGGAAAAACCACGTTTCGCACTTGTGTTAGTGTTGAAAAACCACTTTTCGCACTTGTGTTAGTGTTGAAAAACCACTTTTCGTACCTGTGTTAGTGTTGAAAAACCACTTTTCGCACTTATGTTGGTGCAGGAAACTACTTTTGCACTTGTATTAGTGTGGAAAAACCACTTTTCGCACTTGTGTTAGTGTTGAAAAACCACTTTTCGCACTTGTGTTAGTGTTGAAAAACCACTTTTCGCACTTGTGTTGGTGCAGGAAACCACTTTTGCACTTGTATTAGTGTGGAAAAACCACTTTTCGCACTTGTGTTAGTGTTGAAAAACCACTTTTCGCACTTGTGTTAGTGTTGAAAAACCACTTTTCGCACTTGTGTTGGTGCAGGAAACCACTTTTGCACTTGTATTAGTGTGGAAAAACCACTTTTCACACTTGCGTTAGTGTTGAAAAACCACTTTTCGCACTTGTGTTAGTGTTGAAAAACCACTTTTCGCACTTGTGTTGGTGCAGGAAACCACTTTTGCACTTGTATTTGTGTGGAAAAAACACTTTTCGCAATTGTGTTAGTGTTGAAAAACCACGTTTCGCACTTGTGTTAGTGTTGAAAAACCACTTTTCGCACTTGTGTTGGTGCAGGAAACCACTTTTGCACTTGTATTAGTGTGGAAAAAACACTTTTTGCACTTGTGATAGTGTTGAAAAACCACTTTTCGCACTTGTGTTAGTGTTGAAAAACCACTTTTCGCACTTGTGTTGGTGCAGGAAACCACTTTTGCACTTGTATTAGTGTGGAAAAAACACTTTTTGCACTTGTGATAGTGTTGAAAACCCACTTTTCGCATTTGTGTTAGTGTTGAAAATCCACTTTTCGCACTTGTGTCAGTGTTGAAAAACTACTTTTCGCACTTGTGTTAGTGTTGAAACACCACTTTTCGCACTTGTGTTGGTGCAGAAAACCACTTTTGCACTTGTATTAGTGTGGAAAAACCACTTTTCGCACTTGTGTTAGTGTTGAAAAACCACTTTTCGCACTTGTGTTAGTGTTGAAAAACCACTTTTCGCACTTGTGTTGGTGCAGAAAACCACTTTTGCACTTGTATTAGTGTGGAAAAACCACTTTTCGCACTTGTGTTCGTGTTGAAAAACCACTTTTCGCACTTGTGTTAGTGTTGAAAAACCACTTTTTGCACTTGTGTTAGTGTTGAAAAACCACTTTTCGCACTTGTGTTGGTGCAGGAAACCACTTTTGCACTTGTATTCGTGTGGAAAAAACACGTTTTGCACTTGTGATAGTGTTGAAAAACCACTTTTCGCACTTGTGTTAGTGTTGAAAAACCACTTTTCGCACTTGTGTTGGTGCAGGAAACCACTTTTGCACTTGTATTAGTGTGGAAAAACCACTTTTCGCACTTGTGTTAGTGTTGAAAAACCACTTTTTGCACTTGTGTTAGTGTAGAAAAACCACTTTTCGCACTTGTGTTGGTGCAGGAAACCACTTTTGTACTTGTATTAGTGTGGGAAAAACACTTTTTGCACTTGTGATAGTGTTGAAAAACCACTTTTCGCACTTGTGTTAGTGTTGAAAAACTACTTTTCGCACTTGTGTTGGTGCAGGAAATCACTTTTGCACTTGTATTAGTGTGGAAAAACCACGTTTCGCACTTGTGTTAGTGTTGAAAAACCACTTTTCGCACTTGTGTTAGTGTTGAAAAACCACTTTTCGTACCTGTGTTAGTGTTGAAAAACCACTTTTCGCACTTATGTTGGTGCAGGAAACTACTTTTGCACTTGTATTAGTGTGGAAAAACCACTTTTCACACTTGTGTTAGTGTTGAAAAACCACTTTTCCCACTTGTGTTAGTGTTGAAAAACCACTTTTCGCACTTGTGTTGGTGCAGGAAACCACTTTTGCACTTGTATTAGTGTGGAAAAACCACTTTTCGCACTTGTGTTAGTGTTGAAAAACCACTTTTCGCACTTGTGTTAGTGTTGAAAAACCACTTTTCGCACTTGTGTTGGTGCAGGAAACCACTTTTGCACTTGTATTAGTGTGGAAAATCCACTTTTCACACTTGCGTTAGTGTTGAAAAACCACTTTTCGCACTTGTGTTAGTGTTGAAAAACCACTTTTCACACTGGTGTTGGTGCAGGAAACCACTTTTGCACTTGTATTCGTGTGGAAAAAACACTTTTCGCAATTGTGTTAGTGTTGAAAAACCACGTTTCGCACTTGTGTTAGTGTTGAAAAACCACTTTTCGCACTTGTGTTGGTGCAGGAAACCACTTTTGCACTTGTATTAGTGTGGAAAAAACACTTTTTGCACTTGTGATAGTGTTGAAAAACCACTTTTCGCAGTTGTGTTAGTGTTGAAAAACCACTTTTCGCACTTGTGTTGGTGCAGGAAACCACTTTTGCACTTCTATTAGTGTGGAAAAAACACTTTTTGCACTTGTGATAGTGTTGAAAACCCACTTTTCGCATTTGTGTTAGTGTTGAAAAACCACTTTTCGCACTTGTGTCAGTGTTGAAAAACTACTTTTCGCACTTGTGTTAGTGTTGAAACACCACTTTTCGCACTTGTGTTGGTGCAGAAAACCACTTTTGCACTTGTATTAGTGTGGAAAAACCACTTTTCGCACTTGTGTTAGTGTTGAAAAACCACTTTTCGCACTTGTGTTAGTGTTGAAAAACCACTTTTCGCACTTGTGTTGGTGCAGAAAACCACTTTTGCACTTGTATTAGTGTGGAAAAACCACTTTTCGCACTTGTGTTCGTGTTGAAAAACCACTTTTCGCACTTGTGTTAGTGTTGAAAAACCACTTTTCGCACTTGTGTTAGTGTTGAAAAACCACTTTTCGCACTTGTGTTGGTGCAGGAAACCACTTTTGCACTTGTATTAGTGTGGAAAAAACACTTTTTGCACTTGTGATAGTGTTGAAAAACCACTTTTCGCACTTGTGTTAGTGTTGAAAAACCACTTTTCGCACTTGTGTTGGTGCAGGAAACCACTTTTGCACTTGTATTAGTGTGGAAAAACCACTTTTCGCACTTGTGTTAGTGTTGAAAAACCACTTTTCGCACTTGTGTTAGTGTTGAAAAACCACTTTTCGCACTTGTGTTGGTGCAGGAAACCATTTTTGCACTTGTATTAGTGTGGAAAAAACACTTTTTTCACTTGTGATAGTGTTGAAAAACCACTTTTCGCACTTGTGTTAGTGTTGAAAAACCACTTTTCGCACTTGTGTTGGTGCAGGAAACCACTTTTGCACTTGTATTCGTGTGGAAAAAACACTTTTTGCACTTGTGATAGTGTTGAAAAACCACTTTTCGCACTTGTGTTAGTGTTGAAAAACCACTTTTCGCACTTGTGTTGGTGCAGGAAACCACTTTTGCACTTGTATTAGTGTGGAAAAACCACTTTTCGCACTTGTGTTAGTGTTGAAAAACCACTTTTCGCACTTGTGTTAGTGTTGAAAAACCACTTTTCGCACTTGTGTTGGTGCAGGAAACCATTTTTGCACTTGTATTAGTGTGGAAAAAACACTTTTTTCACTTGTGATAGTGTTGAAAAACCACTTTTCGCACTTGTGTTAGTGTTGAAAAACCACTTTTCGCACTTGTGTTGGTGCAGGAAACCACTTTTGCACTTGTATTCGTGTGGAAAAAACACTTTTTGCACTTGTGATAGTGTTGAAAAACCACTTTTCGCACTTGTGTTAGTGTTGAAAAACCACTTTTCGCACTTGTGTTGGTGCAGGAAACCACTTTTGCACTTGTATTAGTGTGGAAAAAACACTTTTTGCACTTGTGATAGTGTTGAAAAACCACATTTCACACTTGTGTTAGTGTTGAAAAACCACTTTTCGCACTTGTGTTGGTGCAGGAAACCACTTTTGCACTTGTATTAGTGTGGAAAAAACACTTTTTACACTTGTGATAGTGTTGAAAAACCACTTTTCGCACTTGTGTTAATGTTGAAAAACCACTTTTCGCACTTGTGTTGGTGCAGGAAACCACTTTTGCACTTGTATTAGTGTGGAAAAACCACTTTTCGCACTTGTGTTAGTGTTGAAAAACCACTTTTCGCACTTGTGTTGGTGCAGGAAACCACTTTTGCACTTGTATTCGTGTGGAAAAAACACTTTTTGCACTTGTGATAGTGTTGAAAAACCACTTTTCGCACTTGTGTTAGTGTTGAAAAACCACTTTTCGCACTTGTGTTGGTGCCGGAAACCACTTTTGCACTTGTATTAGTGTGGAAAAACCACTTTTCGCACTTGTGTTAGTGTTGAAAAACCACTTTTTGCACTTGTGTTAGTGTAGAAAAACCACTTTTCGCACTTGTGTTGGTGCAGGAAACCACTTTTGTACTTGTATTAGTGTGGGAAAAACACTTTTTGCACTTGTGATAGTGTTGAAAAACCACTTTTCGCACTTGTGTTAGTGTTGAAAAACTACTTTTCGCACTTGTGTTGGTGCAGGAAATCACTTTTGCACTTGTATTAGTGTGGAAAAACCACGTTTCGCACTTGTGTTAGTGTTGAAAAACCACTTTTCGCACTTGTGTTAGTGTTGAAAAACCACTTTTCGTACCTGTGTTAGTGTTGAAAAACCACTTTTCGCACTTATGTTGGTGCAGGAAACTACTTTTGCACTTGTATTAGTGTGGAAAAACCACTTTTCGCACTTGTGTTAGTGTTGAAAAACCACTTTTCGCACTTGTGTTAGTGTTGAAAAACCACTTTTCGCACTTGTGTTGGTGCAGGAAACCACTTTTGCACTTGTATTAGTGTGGAAAAACCACTTTTCGCACTTGTGTTAGTGTTGAAAAACCACTTTTCGCACTTGTGTTAGTGTTGAAAAACCACTTTTCGCACTTGTGTTGGTGCAGGAAACCACTTTTGCACTTGTATTAGTGTGGAAAAACCACTTTTCACACTTGCGTTAGTGTTGAAAAACCACTTTTCGCACTTGTGTTAGTGTTGAAAAACCACTTTTCGCACTTGTGTTGGTGCAGGAAACCACTTTTGCACTTGTATTTGTGTGGAAAAAACACTTTTCGCAATTGTGTTAGTGTTGAAAAACCACGTTTCGCACTTGTGTTAGTGTTGAAAAACCACTTTTCGCACTTGTGTTGGTGCAGGAAACCACTTTTGCACTTGTATTAGTGTGGAAAAAACACTTTTTGCACTTGTGATAGTGTTGAAAAACCACTTTTCGCACTTGTGTTAGTGTTGAAAAACCACTTTTCGCACTTGTGTTGGTGCAGGAAACCACTTTTGCACTTGTATTAGTGTGGAAAAAACACTTTTTGCACTTGTGATAGTGTTGAAAACCCACTTTTCGCATTTGTGTTAGTGTTGAAAAACCACTTTTCGCACTTGTGTCAGTGTTGAAAAACTACTTTTCGCACTTGTGTTAGTGTTGAAACACCACTTTTCGCACTTGTGTTGGTGCAGAAAACCACTTTTGCACTTGTATTAGTGTGGAAAAACCACTTTTCGCACTTGTGTTAGTGTTGAAAAACCACTTTTCGCACTTGTGTTAGTGTTGAAAAACCACTTTTCGCACTTGTGTTGGTGCAGAAAACCACTTTTGCACTTGTATTAGTGTGGAAAAACCACTTTTCGCACTTGTGTTCGTGTTGAAAAACCACTTTTCGCACTTGTGTTAGTGTTGAAAAACCACTTTTTGCACTTGTGTTAGTGTTGAAAAACCACTTTTCGCACTTGTGTTGGTGCAGGAAACCACTTTTGCACTTGTATTCGTGTGGAAAAAACACTTTTTGCACTTGTGATAGTGTTGAAAAACCACTTTTCGCACTTGTGTTAGTGTTGAAAAACCACTTTTCGCACTTGTGTTGGTGCAGGAAACCACTTTTGCACTTGTATTAGTGTGGAAAAACCACTTTTCGCACTTGTGTTAGTGTTGAAAAACCACTTTTTGCACTTGTGTTAGTGTAGAAAAACCACTTTTCGCACTTGTGTTGGTGCAGGAAACCACTTTTGTACTTGTATTAGTGTGGGAAAAACACTTTTTGCACTTGTGATAGTGTTGAAAAACCACTTTTCGCACTTGTGTTAGTGTTGAAAAACTACTTTTCGCACTTGTGTTGGTGCAGGAAATCACTTTTGCACTTGTATTAGTGTGGAAAAACCACGTTTCGCACTTGTGTTAGTGTTGAAAAACCACTTTTCGCACTTGTGTTAGTGTTGAAAAACCACTTTTCGTACCTGTGTTAGTGTTGAAAAACCACTTTTCGCACTTATGTTGGTGCAGGAAACTACTTTTGCACTTGTATTAGTGTGGAAAAACCACTTTTCACACTTGTGTTAGTGTTGAAAAACCACTTTTCCCACTTGTGTTAGTGTTGAAAAACCACTTTTCGCACTTGTGTTGGTGCAGGAAACCACTTTTGCACTTGTATTAGTGTGGAAAAACCACTTTTCGCACTTGTGTTAGTGTTGAAAAACCACTTTTCGCACTTGTGTTAGTGTTGAAAAACCACTTTTCGCACTTGTGTTGGTGCAGGAAACCACTTTTGCACTTGTATTAGTGTGGAAAATCCACTTTTCACACTTGCGTTAGTGTTGAAAAACCACTTTTCGCACTTGTGTTAGTGTTGAAAAACCACTTTTCACACTTGTGTTGGTGCAGGAAACCACTTTTGCACTTGTATTCGTGTGGAAAAAACACTTTTCGCAATTGTGTTAGTGTTGAAAAACCACGTTTCGCACTTGTGTTAGTGTTGAAAAACCACTTTTCGCACTTGTGTTGGTGCAGGAAACCACTTTTGCACTTGTATTAGTGTGGAAAAAACACTTTTTGCACTTGTGATAGTGTTGAAAAACCACTTTTCGCAGTTGTGTTAGTGTTGAAAAACCACTTTTCGCACTTGTGTTGGTGCAGGAAACCACTTTTGCACTTCTATTAGTGTGGAAAAAACACTTTTTGCACTTGTGATAGTGTTGAAAACCCACTTTTCGCATTTGTGTTAGTGTTGAAAAACCACTTTTCGCACTTGTGTCAGTGTTGAAAAACTACTTTTCGCACTTGTGTTAGTGTTGAAACACCACTTTTCGCACTTGTGTTGGTGCAGAAAACCACTTTTGCACTTGTATTAGTGTGGAAAAACCACTTTTCGCACTTGTGTTAGTGTTGAAAAACCACTTTTCGCACTTGTGTTAGTGTTGAAAAACCACTTTTCGCACTTGTGTTGGTGCAGAAAACCACTTTTGCACTTGTATTAGTGTGGAAAAACCACTTTTCGCACTTGTGTTCGTGTTGAAAAACCACTTTTCGCACTTGTGTTAGTGTTGAAAAACCACTTTTCGCACTTGTGTTAGTGTTGAAAAACCACTTTTCGCACTTGTGTTGGTGCAGGAAACCACTTTTGCACTTGTATTAGTGTGGAAAAAACACTTTTTGCACTTGTGATAGTGTTGAAAAACCACTTTTCGCACTTGTGTTAGTGTTGAAAAACCACTTTTCGCACTTGTGTTGGTGCAGGAAACCACTTTTGCACTTGTATTAGTGTGGAAAAACCACTTTTCGCACTTGTGTTAGTGTTGAAAAACCACTTTTCGCACTTGTGTTAGTGTTGAAAAACCACTTTTCGCACTTGTGTTGGTGCAGGAAACCATTTTTGCACTTGTATTAGTGTGGAAAAAACACTTTTTTCACTTGTGATAGTGTTGAAAAACCACTTTTCGCACTTGTGTTAGTGTTGAAAAACCACTTTTCGCACTTGTGTTGGTGCAGGAAACCACTTTTGCACTTGTATTCGTGTGGAAAAAACACTTTTTGCACTTGTGATAGTGTTGAAAAACCACTTTTCGCACTTGTGTTAGTGTTGAAAAACCACTTTTCGCACTTGTGTTGGTGCAGGAAACCACTTTTGCACTTGTATTAGTGTGGAAAAACCACTTTTCGCACTTGTGTTAGTGTTGAAAAACCACTTTTTGCACTTGTGTTAGTGTAGAAAAACCACTTTTCGCACTTGTGTTGGTGCAGGAAACCACTTTTGTACTTGTATTAGTGTGGGAAAAACACTTTTTGCACTTGTGATAGTGTTGAAAAACCACATTTCGCACTTGTGTTAGTGTTGAAAAACTACTTTTCGCACTTGTGTTGGTGCAGCAAATCACTTTTGCACTTGTATTAGTGTGGAAAAACCACGTTTCGCACTTGTGTTAGTGTTGAAAAACCACTTTTCGCACTTGTGTTAGTGTTGAAAAACCACTTTTCGTACTTGTGTTAGTGTTGAAAAACCACTTTCCGCACTTATGTTGGTGCAGGAAACTACTTTTGCACTTGTATTAGTGTGGAAAAACCACTTTTCGCACTTGTGTTAGTGTTGAAAAACCACTTTTCGCACTTGTGTTAGTGTTGAAAAACCACTTTTCGCACTTGTGTTGGTGCAGGAAACCACTTTTGCACTTGTATTAGTGTGGAAAAACCACTTTTCGCACTTGTGTTAGTGTTGAAAAACCACTTTTCGCACTTGTGTTAGTGTTGAAAAACCACTTTTCGCACTTGTGTTGGTGCAGGAAACCACTTTTGCACTTGTATTAGTGTGGAAAAACCACTTTTCACACTTGCGTTAGTGTTGAAAAACCACTTTTCGCACTTGTGTTAGTGTTGAAAAACCACTTTTCGCACTTGTGTTGGTGCAGGAAACCACTTTTGCACTTGTATTTGTGTGGAAAAAACACTTTTCGCAATTGTGTTAGTGTTGAAAAACCACGTTTCGCACTTGTGTTAGTGTTGAAAAACCACTTTTCGCACTTGTGTTGGTGCAGGAAACCACTTTTGCACTTGTATTAGTGTGGAAAAAACACTTGCACTTGTGATAGTGTTGAAAAACCACTTTTCGCACTTGTGTTAGTGTTGAAAAACCACTTTTCGCACCTGTGTTGGTGCAGGAAACCACTTTTGCACTTGTATTAGTGTGGAAAAAACACTTTTTGCACTTGTGATAGTGTTGAAAAACCACTTTTCGCATTTGTGTTAGTGTTGAAAAACCACTTTTCGCACTTGTGTCAGTGTTGAAAAACTACTTTTCGCACTTGTGTTAGTGTTGAAACACCACTTTTCGCACTTGTGTTGGTGCAGAAAACCACTTTTGCACTTGTATTAGTGTGGAAAAACCACTTTTCGCACTTGTGTTAGTGTTGAAAAACCACTTTTCGCACTTGTGTTAGTGTTGAAAAACCACTTTTCGCACTTGTGTTGGTGCAGAAAACCACTTTTGCACTTGTATTAGTGTGGAAAAACCACTTTTCGCACTTGTGTTCGTGTTGAAAAACCACTTTTCGCACTTGTGTTAGTGTTGAAAAACCACTTTTCGCACTTGTGTTAGTGTTGAAAAACCACTTTTCGCACTTGTGTTGGTGCAGGAAACCACTTTTGCACTTGTATTAGTGTGGAAAAAACACTTTTTGCACTTGTGATAGTGTTGAAAAACCACTTTTCGCACTTGTGTTAGTGTTGAAAAACCACTTTTCGCACTTGTGTTGGTGCAGGAAACCACTTTTGCACTTGTATTAGTGTGGAAAAACCACTTTTCGCACTTGTGTTAGTGTTGAAAAACCACTTTTCGCACTTGTGTTAGTGTTGAAAAACCACTTTTCGCACTTGTGTTGGTGCAGGAAACCATTTTTGCACTTGTATTAGTGTGGAAAAAACACTTTTTTCACTTGTGATAGTGTTGAAAAACCACTTTTCGCACTTGTGTTAGTGTTGAAAAACCACTTTTCGCACTTGTGTTGGTGCAGGAAACCACTTTTGCACTTGTATTAGTGTGGAAAAACAACTTTTCGCACTTGTGTTATTGTTGAAAAACCACTTTTCGCACTTGTGATAGTGTTGAAAAACCACTTTTCGCACTTGTGTTAGTGTTGAAAAACCACTTTTCGCACTTGTGTTGGTGCAGGAAACCACTTTTGCACTTGTATTAGTGTGGAAAAACCACTTTTCGCACTTGTGTTAGTGTTGAAAAACCACTTTTCGCACTTGTGTTAGTGTTGAAAAACCACTTTTCGCACTTGTGTTGGTGCAGGAAACCATTTTGGCACTTGTATTAATGTGGAAAAAACACTTTTTTCACTTGTGATAGTGTTGAAAAACCACTTTTCGCACTTGTGTTAGTGTTGAAAAACCACTTTTCGCACTTGTGTTGGTGCAGGAAACCACTTTTGCACTTGTATTCGTGTGGAAAAAACACTTTTTGCACTTGTGAAAGTGTTGAAAAACCACTTTTCGCACTTGTGTTAGTGTTGAAAAACCACTTTTCGCACTTATGTTGGTGCAGGAAACCACTTTTGCACTTGTATTAGTGTGGAAAAACCACTTTTCGCACTTGTGTTAGTGTTGAAAAACCACTTTTTGCACTTGTGTTAGTGTAGAAAAACCACTTTTCGCACTTGTGTTGGTGCAGGAAACCACTTTTGTACTTGTATTAGTGTGGGAAAAACACTTTTTGCACTTGTGATAGTGTTGAAAAACCACTTTTCGCACTTGTGTTAGTGTTGAAAAACTACTTTTCGCACTTGTGTTGGTGCAGGAAATCACTTTTGCACTTGTATTAGTGTGGAAAAACCACGTTTCGCACTTGTGTTAGTGTTGAAAAACCACTTTTCGCACTTGTGTTAGTGTTGAAAAACCACTTTTCGTACTTGTGTTAGTGTTGAAAAACCACTTTCCGCACTTATGTTGGTGCAGGAAACTACTTTTGCACTTGTATTAGTGTGGAAAAACCACTTTTCGCACTTGTGTTAGTGTTGAAAAACCACTTTTCGCACTTGTGTTAGTGTTGAAAAACCACTTTTCGCACTTGTGTTGGTGCAGGAAACCACTTTTGCACTTGTATTAGTGTGGAAAAACCACTTTTCGCACTTGTGTTAGTGTTGAAAAACCACTTTTCGCACTTGCGTTAGTGTTGAAAAACCACTTTTCGCACTTGTGTTGGTGCAGGAAACCACTTTTGCACTTGTATTAGTGTGGAAAAACCACTTTTCACACTTGCGTTAGTGTTGAAAAACCACTTTTCGCACTTGTGTTAGTGCTGAAAAACCACTTTTCGCACTTGTGTTGGTGCAGGAAACCACTTTTGCACTTGTATTTGTGTGGAAAAAACACTTTTCGCAATTGATTTAGTGTTGAAAAACCACGTTTCGCACTTGTGTTAGTGTTGAAAAACCACTTTTCGCACTTGTGTTGGTGCAGGAAACCACTTTTGCACTTGTATTAGTGTGGAAAAAACACTTTTTGCACTTGTGATAGTGTTGAAAAACCACTTTTCGCACTTGTGTTAGTGTTGAAAAACCACTTTTCGCACTTGTGTTGGTGCAGGAAACCACTTTTGCACTTGTATTCGTGTGGAAAAAACACTTTTTGCACTTGTGATAGTGTTGAAAAACCACTTTTCGCACTTGTGTTAGTGTTGAAAAACCACTTTTCGCACTTGTGTTGGTGCAGGAAACCACTTTTGCACTTGTATTAGTGTGGAAAAACCACTTTTCGCACTTGTGTTAGTGTTGAAAAACCACTTTTTGCACTTGTGTTGGTGCAGGAAACCACTTTTGCACTTGTATTAGTGTGGAAAAACAACTTTTCGCACTTGTGTTATTGTTGAAAAACCACTTTTCGCACTTGTGATAGTGTTGAAAAACCACTTTTCGCACTTGTGTTAGTGTTGAAAAACCACTTTTCGCACTTGTGTTGGTGCAGGAAACCACTTTTGCACTTGTATTAGTGTGGAAAAACCACTTTTCGCACTTGTGTTAGTGTTGAAAAACCACTTTTCGCACTTGTGTTAGTGTTGAAAAACCACTTTTCGCACTTGTGTTGGTGCAGGAAACCATTTTGGCACTTGTATTAATGTGGAAAAAACACTTTTTTCACTTGTGATAGTGTTGAAAAACCACTTTTCGCACTTGTGTTAGTGTTGAAAAACCACTTTTCGCACTTGTGTTGGTGCAGGAAACCACTTTTGCACTTGTATTCGTGTGGAAAAAACACTTTTTGCACTTGTGAAAGTGTTGAAAAACCACTTTTCGCACTTGTGTTAGTGTTGAAAAACCACTTTTCGCACTTATGTTGGTGCAGGAAACCACTTTTGCACTTGTATTAGTGTGGAAAAACCACTTTTCGCACTTGTGTTAGTGTTGAAAAACCACTTTTTGCACTTGTGTTAGTGTAGAAAAACCACTTTTCGCACTTGTGTTGGTGCAGGAAACCACTTTTGTACTTGTATTAGTGTGGGAAAAACACTTTTTGCACTTGTGATAGTGTTGAAAAACCACTTTTCGCACTTGTGTTAGTGTTGAAAAACTACTTTTCGCACTTGTGTTGGTGCAGGAAATCACTTTTGCACTTGTATTAGTGTGGAAAAACCACGTTTCGCACTTGTGTTAGTGTTGAAAAACCACTTTTCGCACTTGTGTTAGTGTTGAAAAACCACTTTTCGTACTTGTGTTAGTGTTGAAAAACCACTTTCCGCACTTATGTTGGTGCAGGAAACTACTTTTGCACTTGTATTAGTGTGGAAAAACCACTTTTCGCACTTGTGTTAGTGTTGAAAAACCACTTTTCGCACTTGTGTTAGTGTTGAAAAACCACTTTTCGCACTTGTGTTGGTGCAGGAAACCACTTTTGCACTTGTATTAGTGTGGAAAAACCACTTTTCGCACTTGTGTTAGTGTTGAAAAACCACTTTTCGCACTTGTGTTAGTGTTGAAAAACCACTTTTCGCACTTGTGTTGGTGCAGGAAACCACTTTTGCACTTGTATTAGTGTGGAAAAACCACTTTTCACACTTGCGTTAGTGTTGAAAAACCACTTTTCGCACTTGTGTTAGTGCTGAAAAACCACTTTTCGCACTTGTGTTGGTGCAGGAAACCACTTTTGCACTTGTATTTGTGTGGAAAAAACACTTTTCGCAATTGATTTAGTGTTGAAAAACCACGTTTCGCACTTGTGTTAGTGTTGAAAAACCACTTTTCGCACTTGTGTTGGTGCAGGAAACCACTTTTGCACTTGTATTAGTGTGGAAAAAACACTTTTTGCACTTGTGATAGTGTTGAAAAACCACTTTTCGCACTTGTGTTAGTGTTGAAAAACCACTTTTCGCACTTGTGTTGGTGCAGGAAACCACTTTTGCACTTGTATTCGTGTGGAAAAAACACTTTTTGCACTTGTGATAGTGTTGAAAAACCACTTTTCGCACTTGTGTTAGTGTTGAAAAACCACTTTTCGCACTTGTGTTGGTGCAGGAAACCACTTTTGCACTTGTATTAGTGTGGAAAAACCACTTTTCGCACTTGTGTTAGTGTTGAAAAACCACTTTTTGCACTTGTGTTAGTGTAGAAAAACCACTTTTCGCACTTGTGTTGGTGCAGGAAACCACTTTTGTACTTGTATTAGTGTGGGAAAAACACTTTTTGCACTTGTGATAGTGTTGAAAAACCACATTTCGCACTTGTGTTAGTGTTGAAAAACTACTTTTCGCACTTGTGTTGGTGCAGCAAATCACTTTTGCACTTGTATTAGTGTGGAAAAACCACGTTTCGCACTTGTGTTAGTGTTGAAAAACCACTTTTCGCACTTGTGTTAGTGTTGAAAAACCACTTTTCGTACTTGTGTTAGTGTTGAAAAACCACTTTCCGCACTTATGTTGGTGCAGGAAACTACTTTTGCACTTGTATTAGTGTGGAAAAACCACTTTTCGCACTTGTGTTAGTGTTGAAAAACCACTTTTCGCACTTGTGTTAGTGTTGAAAAACCACTTTTCGCACTAGTGTTGGTGCAGGAAACCACTTTTGCACTTGTATTAGTGTGGAAAAACCACTTTTCGCACTTGTGTTAGTGTTGAAAAACCACTTTTCGCACTTGTGTTAGTGTTGAAAAACCACTTTTCGCACTTGTGTTGGTGCAGGAAACCACTTTTGCACTTGTATTAGTGTGGAAAAACCACTTTTCACACTTGCGTTAGTGTTGAAAAACCACTTTTCGCACTTGTGTTAGTGTTGAAAAACCACTTTTCGCACTTGTGTTGGTGCAGGAAACCACTTTTGCACTTGTATTTGTGTGGAAAAAACACTTTTCGCAATTGTGTTAGTGTTGAAAAACCACGTTTCGCACTTGTGTTAGTGTTGAAAAACCACTTTTCGCACTTGTGTTGGTGCAGGAAACCACTTTTGCACTTGTATTAGTGTGGAAAAAACACTTGCACTTGTGATAGTGTTGAAAAACCACTTTTCGCATTTGTGTTAGTGTTGAAAAACCACTTTTCGCACTTGTGTTGGTGCAGGAAACCACTTTTGCACTTCTATTAGTGTGGAAAAAACACTTTTTGCACTTGTGATAGTGTTGAAAACCCACTTTTAGCATTTGTGTTAGTGTTGAAAAACCACTTTTCGCACTTGTGTCAGTGTTGAAAAACTACTTTTCGCACTTGTGTTAGTGTTGAAACACCACTTTTCGCACTTGTGTTGGTGCAGAAAACCACTTTTGCACTTGTATTAGTGTGGAAAAACCACTTTTCGCACTTGTGTTAGTGTTGAAAAACCACTTTTCGCACTTGTGTTAGTGTTGAAAAACCACTTTTCGCACTTGTGTTGGTGCAGAAAACCACTTTTGCACTTGTATTAGTGTGGAAAAACCACTTTTCGCACTTGTGTGCGTGTTGAAAAACCACTTTTCGCACTTGTGTTAGTGTTGAAAAACCACTTTTCGCACTTGTGTTAGTGTTGAAAAACCACTTTTCGCACTTGTGTTGGTGCAGGAAACCACTTTTGCACTTGTATTAGTGTGGAAAAAACACTTTTTGCACTTGTGATAGTGTTGAAAAACCACTTTTCGCACTTGTGTTAGTGTTGAAAAACCACTTTTCGCACTTGTGTTGGTGCAGGAAACCACTTTTGCACTTGTATTAGTGTGGAAAAACCACTTTTCGCACTTGTGTTAGTGTTGAAAAACCACTTTTCGCACTTGTGTTAGTGTTGAAAAACCACTTTTCGCACTTGTGTTGGTGCAGGAAACCATTTTTGCACTTGTATTAGTGTGGAAAAAACACTTTTTTCACTTGTGATAGTGTTGAAAAACCACTTTTCGCACTTGTGTTAGTGTTGAAAAACCACTTTTCGCACTTGTGTTGGTGCAGGAAACCACTTTTGCACTTGTATTCGTGTGGAAAAAACACTTTTTGCACTTGTGATAGTGTTGAAAAACCACTTTTCGCACTTGTGTTAGTGTTGAAAAACCACTTTTCGCACTTGTGTTGGTGCAGGAAACCACTTTTGCACTTGTATTAGTGTGGAAAAACCACTTTTCGCACTTGTGTTAGTGTTGAAAAACCACTTTTTGCACTTGTGTTAGTGTAGAAAAACCACTTTTCGCACTTGTGTTGGTGCAGGAAACCACTTTTGTACTTGTATTAGTGTGGGAAAAACACTTTTTGCACTTGTGATAGTGTTGAAAAACCACATTTCGCACTTGTGTTAGTGTTGAAAAACTACTTTTCGCACTTGTGTTGGTGCAGCAAATCACTTTTGCACTTGTATTAGTGTGGAAAAACCACGTTTCGCACTTGTGTTAGTGTTGAAAAACCACTTTTCGCACTTGTGTTAGTGTTGAAAAACCACTTTTCGTACTTGTGTTAGTGTTGAAAAACCACTTTCCGCACTTATGTTGGTGCAGGAAACTACTTTTGCACTTGTATTAGTGTGGAAAAACCACTTTTCGCACTTGTGTTAGTGTTGAAAAACCACTTTTCGCACTTGTGTTAGTGTTGAAAAACCACTTTTCGCACTTGTGTTGGTGCAGGAAACCACTTTTGCACTTGTATTAGTGTGGAAAAACCACTTTTCGCACTTGTGTTAGTGTTGAAAAACCACTTTTCGCACTTGTGTTAGTGTTGAAAAACCACTTTTCGCACTTGTGTTGGTGCAGGAAACCACTTTTGCACTTGTATTAGTGTGGAAAAACCACTTTTCACACTTGCGTTAGTGTTGAAAAACCACTTTTCGCACTTGTGTTAGTGTTGAAAAACCACTTTTCGCACTTGTGTTGGTGCAGGAAACCACTTTTGCACTTGTATTTGTGTGGAAAAAACACTTTTCGCAATTGTGTTAGTGTTGAAAAACCACGTTTCGCACTTGTGTTAATGTTGAAAAACCACTTTTCGCACTTGTGTTGGTGCAGGAAACCACTTTTGCACTTGTATTAGTGTGGAAAAAACACTTGCACTTGTGATAGTGTTGAAAAACCACTTTTCGCACTTGTGTTAGTGTTGAAAAACCACTTTTCGCACCTGTGTTGGTGCAGGAAACCACTTTTGCACTTGTATTAGTGTGGAAAAAACACTTTTTGCACTTGTGATAGTGTTGAAAAACCACTTTTCGCATTTGTGTTAGTGTTGAAAAACCACTTTTCGCACTTGTGTCAGTGTTGAAAAACTACTTTTCGCACTTGTGTTAGTGTTGAAACACCACTTTTCGCACTTGTGTTGGTGCAGAAAACCACTTTTGCACTTGTATTAGTGTGGAAAAACCACTTTTCGCACTTGTGTTAGTGTTGAAAAACCACTTTTCGCACTTGTGTTAGTGTTGAAAAACCACTTTTCGCACTTGTGTTGGTGCAGAAAACCACTTTTGCACTTGTATTAGTGTGGAAAAACCACTTTTCGCACTTGTGTTCGTGTTGAAAAACCACTTTTCGCACTTGTGTTAGTGTTGAAAAACCACTTTTCGCACTTGTGTTAGTGTTGAAAAACCACTTTTCGCACTTGTGTTGGTGCAGGAAACCACTTTTGCACTTGTATTAGTGTGGAAAAAACACTTTTTGCACTTGTGATAGTGTTGAAAAACCACTTTTCGCACTTGTGTTAGTGTTGAAAAACCACTTTTCGCACTTGTGTTGGTGCAGGAAACCACTTTTGCACTTGTATTAGTGTGGAAAAACCACTTTTCGCACTTGTGTTAGTGTTGAAAAACCACTTTTCGCACTTGTGTTAGTGTTGAAAAACCACTTTTCGCACTTGTGTTGGTGCAGGAAACCATTTTTGCACTTGTATTAGTGTGGAAAAAACACTTTTTTCACTTGTGATAGTGTTGAAAAACCACTTTTCGCACTTGTGTTAGTGTTGAAAACCACTTTTCGCACTTGTGTTGGTGCAGGAAACCACTTTTGCACTTGTATTAGTGTGGAAAAACAACTTTTCGCACTTGTGTTATTGTTGAAAAACCACTTTTCGCACTTGTGATAGTGTTGAAAAACCACTTTTCGCACTTGTGTTAGTGTTGAAAAACCACTTTTCGCACTTGTGTTGGTGCAGGAAACCACTTTTGCACTTGTATTAGTGTGGAAAAACCACTTTTCGCACTTGTGTTAGTGTTGAAAAACCACTTTTCGCACTTGTGTTAGTGTTGAAAAACCACTTTTCGCACTTGTGTTGGTGCAGGAAACCATTTTGGCACTTGTATTAATGTGGAAAAAACACTTTTTTCACTTGTGATAGTGTTGAAAAACCACTTTTCGCACTTGTGTTAGTGTTGAAAAACCACTTTTCGCACTTGTGTTGGTGCAGGAAACCACTTTTGCACTTGTATTCGTGTGGAAAAAACACTTTTTGCACTTGTGAAAGTGTTGAAAAACCACTTTTCGCACTTGTGTTAGTGTTGAAAAACCACTTTTCGCACTTATGTTGGTGCAGGAAACCACTTTTGCACTTGTATTAGTGTGGAAAAACCACTTTTCGCACTTGTGTTAGTGTTGAAAAACCACTTTTTGCACTTGTGTTAGTGTAGAAAAACGACTTTTCGCACTTGTGTTGGTGCAGGAAACCACTTTTGTACTTGTATTAGTGTGGGAAAAACACTTTTTGCACTTGTGATAGTGTTGAAAAACCACTTTTCGCACTTGTGTTAGTGTTGAAAAACTACTTTTCGCACTTGTGTTGGTGCAGGAAATCACTTTTGCACTTGTATTAGTGTGGAAAAACCACGTTTCGCACTTGTGTTAGTGTTGAAAAACCACTTTTCGCACTTGTGTTAGTGTTGAAAAACCACTTTTCGTACTTGTGTTAGTGTTGAAAAACCACTTTCCGCACTTATGTTGGTGCAGGAAACTACTTTTGCACTTGTATTAGTGTGGAAAAACCACTTTTCGCACTTGTGTTAGTGTTGAAAAACCACTTTTCGCACTTGTGTTAGTGTTGAAAAACCACTTTTCGCACTTGTGTTGGTGCAGGAAACCACTTTTGCACTTGTATTAGTGTGGAAAAACCACTTTTCGCACTTGTGTTAGTGTTGAAAAACCACTTTTCGCACTTGTGTTAGTGTTGAAAAACCACTTTTCGCACTTGTGTTGGTGCAGGAAACCACTTTTGCACTTGTATTAGTGTGGAAAAACCACTTTTCACACTTGCGTTAGTGTTGAAAAACCACTTTTCGCACTTGTGTTAGTGCTGAAAAACCACTTTTCGCACTTGTGTTGGTGCAGGAAACCACTTTTGCACTTGTATTTGTGTGGAAAAAACACTTTTCGCAATTGATTTAGTGTTGAAAAACCACGTTTCGCACTTGTGTTAGTGTTGAAAAACCACTTTTCGCACTTGTGTTGGTGCAGGAAACCACTTTTGCACTTGTATTAGTGTGGAAAAAACACTTTTTGCACTTGTGATAGTGTTGAAAAACCACTTTTCGCACTTGTGTTAGTGTTGAAAAACCACTTTTCGCACTTGTGTTGGTGCAGGAAACCACTTTTGCACTTGTATTCGTGTGGAAAAAACACTTTTTGCACTTGTGATAGTGTTGAAAAACCACTTTTCGCACTTGTGTTAGTGTTGAAAAACCACTTTTCGCACTTGTGTTGGTGCAGGAAACCACTTTTGCACTTGTATTAGTGTGGAAAAACCACTTTTCGCACTTGTGTTAGTGTTGAAAAACCACTTTTTGCACTTGTGTTAGTGTAGAAAAACCACTTTTCGCACTTGTGTTGGTGCAGGAAACCACTTTTGTACTTGTATTAGTGTGGGAAAAACACTTTTTGCACTTGTGATAGTGTTGAAAAACCACATTTCGCACTTGTGTTAGTGTTGAAAAACTACTTTTCGCACTTGTGTTGGTGCAGCAAATCACTTTTGCACTTGTATTAGTGTGGAAAAACCACGTTTCGCACTTGTGTTAGTGTTGAAAAACCACTTTTCGCACTTGTGTTAGTGTTGAAAAACCACTTTTCGTACTTGTGTTAGTGTTGAAAAACCACTTTCCGCACTTATGTTGGTGCAGGAAACTACTTTTGCACTTGTATTAGTGTGGAAAAACCACTTTTCGCACTTGTGTTAGTGTTGAAAAACCACTTTTCGCACTTGTGTTAGTGTTGAAAACCCACTTTTCGCACTTGTGTTGGTGCAGGAAACCACTTTTGCACTTGTATTAGTGTGGAAAAACCACTTTTCGCACTTGTGTTAGTGTTGAAAAACCACTTTTCGCACTTGTGTTAGTGTTGAAAAACCACTTTTCGCACTTGTGTTGGTGCAGGAAACCACTTTTGCACTTGTATTAGTGTGGAAAAACCACTTTTCACACTTGCGTTAGTGTTGAAAAACCACTTTTCGCACTTGTGTTAGTGTTGAAAAACCACTTTTCGCACTTGTGTTGGTGCAGGAAACCACTTTTGCACTTGTATTTGTGTGGAAAAAACACTTTTCGCAATTGTGTTAGTGTTGAAAAACCACGTTTCGCACTTGTGTTAGTGTTGAAAAACCACTTTTCGCACTTGTGTTGGTGCAGGAAACCACTTTTGCACTTGTATTAGTGTGGAAAAAACACTTGCACTTGTGATAGTGTTGAAAAACCACTTTTCGCACTTGTGTTAGTGTTGAAAAACCACTTTTCGCACCTGTGTTGGTGCAGGAAACCACTTTTGCACTTGTATTAGTGTGGAAAAAACACTTTTTGCACTTGTGATAGTGTTGAAAAACCACTTTTCGCATTTGTGTTAGTGTTGAAAAACCACTTTTCGCACTTGTGTCAGTGTTGAAAAACTACTTTTCGCACTTGTGTTAGTGTTGAAACACCACTTTTCGCACTTGTGTTGGTGCAGCAAACCACTTTTGCACTTGTATTAGTGTGGAAAAACCACTTTTCGCACTTGTGTTAGTGTTGAAAAACCACTTTTCGCACTTGTGTTAGTGTTGAAAAACCACTTTTCGCACTTGTGTTGGTGCAGAAAACCACTTTTGCACTTGTATTAGTGTGGAAAAACCACTTTTCGCACTTGTGTTCGTGTTGAAAAACCACTTTTCGCACTTGTGTTAGTGTTGAAAAACCACTTTTCGCACTTGTGTTAGTGTTGAAAAAACACTTTTCGCACTTGTGTTGGTGCAGGAAACCACTTTTGCACTTGTATTAGTGTGGAAAAAACACTTTTTGCACTTGTGATAGTGTTGAAAAACCACTTTTCGCACTTGTGTTAGTGTTGAAAAACCACTTTTCGCACTTGTGTTGGTGCAGGAAACCACTTTTGCACTTGTATTAGTGTGGAAAAACCACTTTTCGCACTTGTGTTAGTGTTGAAAAACCACTTTTCGCACTTGTGTTAGTGTTGAAAAACCACTTTTCGCACTTGTGTTGGTGCAGGAAACCATTTTGGCACTTGTATTAATGTGGAAAAAACACTTTTTTCACTTGTGATAGTGTTGAAAAACCACTTTTCGCACTTGTGTTAGTGTTGAAAAACCACTTTTCGCACTTGTGTTGGTGCAGGAAACCACTTTTGCACTTGTATTCGTGTGGAAAAAACACTTTTTGCACTTGTGAAAGTGTTGAAAAACCACTTTTCGCACTTGTGTTAGTGTTGAAAAACCACTTTTCGCACTTATGTTGGTGCAGGAAACCACTTTTGCACTTGTATTAGTGTGGAAAAACCACTTTTCGCACTTGTGTTAGTGTTGAAAAACCACTTTTTGCACTTGTGTTAGTGTAGAAAAACGACTTTTCGCACTTGTGTTGGTGCAGGAAACCACTTTTGTACTTGTATTAGTGTGGGAAAAACACTTTTTGCACTTGTGATAGTGTTGAAAAACCACTTTTCGCACTTGTGTTAGTGTTGAAAAACTACTTTTCGCACTTGTGTTGGTGCAGGAAATCACTTTTGCACTTGTATTAGTGTGGAAAAACCACGTTTCGCACTTGTGTTAGTGTTGAAAAACCACTTTTCGCACTTGTGTTAGTGTTGAAAAACCACTTTTCGTACTTGTGTTAGTGTTGAAAAACCACTTTCCGCACTTATGTTGGTGCAGGAAACTACTTTTGCACTTGTATTAGTGTGGAAAAACCACTTTTCGCACTTGTGTTAGTGTTGAAAAACCACTTTTCGCACTTGTGTTAGTGTTGAAAAACCACTTTTCGCACTTGTGTTGGTGCAGGAAACCACTTTTGCACTTGTATTAGTGTGGAAAAACCACTTTTCGCACTTGTGTTAGTGTTGAAAAACCACTTTTCGCACTTGTGTTAGTGTTGAAAAACCACTTTTCGCACTTGTGTTGGTGCAGGAAACCACTTTTGCACTTGTATTAGTGTGGAAAAACCACTTTTCACACTTGCGTTAGTGTTGAAAAACCACTTTTCGCACTTGTGTTAGTGCTGAAAAACCACTTTTCGCACTTGTGTTGGTGCAGGAAACCACTTTTGCACTTGTATTTGTGTGGAAAAAACACTTTTCGCAATTGATTTAGTGTTGAAAAACCACGTTTCGCACTTGTGTTAGTGTTGAAAAACCACTTTTCGCACTTGTGTTGGTGCAGGAAACCACTTTTGCACTTGTATTAGTGTGGAAAAAACACTTTTTGCACTTGTGATAGTGTTGAAAAACCACTTTTCGCACTTGTGTTAGTGTTGAAAAACCACTTTTCGCACTTGTGTTGGTGCAGGAAACCACTTTTGCACTTGTATTCGTGTGGAAAAAACACTTTTTGCACTTGTGATAGTGTTGAAAAACCACTTTTCGCACTTGTGTTAGTGTTGAAAAACCACTTTTCGCACTTGTGTTGGTGCAGGAAACCACTTTTGCACTTGTATTAGTGTGGAAAAACCACTTTTCGCACTTGTGTTAGTGTTGAAAAACCACTTTTTGCACTTGTGTTAGTGTAGAAAAACCACTTTTCGCACTTGTGTTGGTGCAGGAAACCACTTTTGTACTTGTATTAGTGTGGGAAAAACACTTTTTGCACTTGTGATAGTGTTGAAAAACCACATTTCGCACTTGTGTTAGTGTTGAAAAACTACTTTTCGCACTTGTGTTGGTGCAGCAAATCACTTTTGCACTTGTATTAGTGTGGAAAAACCACGTTTCGCACTTGTGTTAGTGTTGAAAAACCACTTTTCGCACTTGTGTTAGTGTTGAAAAACCACTTTTCGTACTTGTGTTAGTGTTGAAAAACCACTTTCCGCACTTATGTTGGTGCAGGAAACTACTTTTGCACTTGTATTAGTGTGGAAAAACCACTTTTCGCACTTGTGTTAGTGTTGAAAAACCACTTTTCGCACTTGTGTTAGTGTTGAAAACCCACTTTTCGCACTTGTGTTGGTGCAGGAAACCACTTTTGCACTTGTATTAGTGTGGAAAAACCACTTTTCGCACTTGTGTTAGTGTTGAAAAACCACTTTTCGCACTTGTGTTAGTGTTGAAAAACCACTTTTCGCACTTGTGTTGGTGCAGGAAACCACTTTTGCACTTGTATTAGTGTGGAAAAACCACTTTTCACACTTGCGTTAGTGTTGAAAAACCACTTTTCGCACTTGTGTTAGTGTTGAAAAACCACTTTTCGCACTTGTGTTGGTGCAGGAAACCACTTTTGCACTTGTATTTGTGTGGAAAAAACACTTTTCGCAATTGTGTTAGTGTTGAAAAACCACGTTTCGCACTTGTGTTAGTGTTGAAAAACCACTTTTCGCACTTGTGTTGGTGCAGGAAACCACTTTTGCACTTGTATTAGTGTGGAAAAAACACTTGCACTTGTGATAGTGTTGAAAAACCACTTTTCGCACTTGTGTTAGTGTTGAAAAACCACTTTTCGCACCTGTGTTGGTGCAGGAAACCACTTTTGCACTTGTATTAGTGTGGAAAAAACACTTTTTGCACTTGTGATAGTGTTGAAAAACCACTTTTCGCATTTGTGTTAGTGTTGAAAAACCACTTTTCGCACTTGTGTCAGTGTTGAAAAACTACTTTTCGCACTTGTGTTAGTGTTGAAACACCACTTTTCGCACTTGTGTTGGTGCAGCAAACCACTTTTGCACTTGTATTAGTGTGGAAAAACCACTTTTCGCACTTGTGTTAGTGTTGAAAAACCACTTTTCGCACTTGTGTTAGTGTTGAAAAACCACTTTTCGCACTTGTGTTGGTGCAGAAAACCACTTTTGCACTTGTATTAGTGTGGAAAAACCACTTTTCGCACTTGTGTTCGTGTTGAAAAACCACTTTTCGCACTTGTGTTAGTGTTGAAAAACCACTTTTCGCACTTGTGTTAGTGTTGAAAAAACACTTTTCGCACTTGTGTTGGTGCAGGAAACCACTTTTGCACTTGTATTAGTGTGGAAAAAACACTTTTTGCACTTGTGATAGTGTTGAAAAACCACTTTTCGCACTTGTGTTAGTGTTGAAAAACCACTTTTCGCACTTGTGTTGGTGCAGGAAACCACTTTTGCACTTGTATTAGTGTGGAAAAACCACTTTTCGCACTTGTGTTAGTGTTGAAAAACCACTTTTCGCACTTGTGTTAGTGTTGAAAAACCACTTTTCGCAATTGTGTTGGTGCAGGAAACCATTTTTGCACTTGTATTAGTGTGGAAAAAACACTTTTTTCACTTGTGATAGTGTTGAAAAACCACTTTTCGCACTTGTGTTAGTGTTGAAAAACCACTTTTCGCACTTGTGTTGGTGCAGGAAACCACTTTTGCACTTGTATTAGTGTGGAAAAACAACTTTTCGCACTTGTGTTATTGTTGAAAAACCACTTTTCGCACTTGTGATAGTGTTGAAAAACCACTTTTCGCACTTGTGTTAGTGTTGAAAAACCACTTTTCGCACTTGTGTTGGTGCAGGAAACCACTTTTGCACTTGTATTAGTGTGGAAAAACCACTTTTCGCACTTGTGTTAGTGTTGAAAAACCACTTTTTGCACTTGTGTTAGTGTAGAAAAACCACTTTTCGCACTTGTGTTGTTGCAGGAAACCACTTTTGCACTTGTATTCGTGTGGAAAAAACACTTTTTGCACTTGTGAAAGTGTTGAAAAACCACTTTTCGCACTTGTGTTAGTGTTGAAAAACCACTTTTCGCACTTATGTTGGTGCAGGAAACCACTTTTGCACTTGTATTAGTGTGGAAAAACCACTTTTCGCACTTGTGTTAGTGTTGAAAAACCACTTTTTGCACTTGTATTAGTGTGGAAAAACCACTTTTCGCACTTGTGTTAGTGTTGAAAAACCACTTTTCGCACTTGTGTTAGTGTTGAAAAACCACTTTTCGCACTTGTGTTGGTGCAGGAAACCACTTTTGCACTTGTATTAGTGTGGAAAAACCACTTTTCGCACTTGTGTTAGTGTTGAAAAACCACTTTTCGCACTTGTGTTGGTGCAGGAAACCACTTTTGCACTTGTATTTGTGTGGAAAAAACACTTTTCGCAATTGTGTTAGTGTTGAAAAACCACGTTTCGCACTTGTGTTAATGTTGAAAAACCACTTTTCGCACTTGTGTTGGTGCAGGAAACCACTTTTGCACTTGTATTAGTGTGGAAAAAACACTTGCACTTGTGATAGTGTTGAAAAACCACTTTTCGCACTTGTGTTAGTGTTGAAAAACCACTTTTCGCACCTGTGTTGGTGCAGGAAACCACTTTTGCACTTGTATTAGTGTGGAAAAAACACTTTTTGCACTTGTGATAGTGTTGAAAAACCACTTTTCGCATTTGTGTTAGTGTTGAAAAACCACTTTTCGCACTTGTGTCAGTGTTGAAAAACTACTTTTCGCACTTGTGTTAGTGTTGAAACACCACTTTTCGCACTTGTGTTGGTGCAGAAAACCACTTTTGCACTTGTATTAGTGTGGAAAAACCACTTTTCGCACTTGTGTTAGTGTTGAAAAACCACTTTTCGCACTTGTGTTAGTGTTGAAAAACCACTTTTCGCACTTGTGTTGGTGCAGAAAACCACTTTTGCACTTGTATTAGTGTGGAAAAACCACTTTTCGCACTTGTGTTCGTGTTGAAAAACCACTTTTCGCACTTGTGTTAGTGTTGAAAAACCACTTTTCGCACTTGTGTTAGTGTTGAAAAACCACTTTTCGCACTTGTGTTGGTGCAGGAAACCACTTTTGCACTTGTATTAGTGTGGAAAAAACACTTTTTGCACTTGTGATAGTGTTGAAAAACCACTTTTCGCACTTGTGTTAGTGTTGAAAAACCACTTTTCGCACTTGTGTTGGTGCAGGAAACCACTTTTGCACTTGTATTAGTGTGGAAAAACCACTTTTCGCACTTGTGTTAGTGTTGAAAAAACCACTTTTCGCACTTGTGTTAGTGTTGAAAAACCACTTTTCGCACTTGTGTTGGTGCAGGAAACCATTTTTGCACTTGTATTAGTGTGGAAAAAACACTTTTTTCACTTGTGATAGTGTTGAAAAACCACTTTTCGCACTTGTGTTAGTGTTGAAAACCACTTTTCGCACTTGTGTTGGTGCAGGAAACCACTTTTGCACTTGTATTAGTGTGGAAAAACAACTTTTCGCACTTGTGTTATTGTTGAAAAACCACTTTTCGCACTTGTGATAGTGTTGAAAAACCACTTTTCGCACTTGTGTTAGTGTTGAAAAACCACTTTTCGCACTTGTGTTGGTGCAGGAAACCACTTTTGCACTTGTATTAGTGTGGAAAAACCACTTTTCGCACTTGTGTTAGTGTTGAAAAACCACTTTTCGCACTTGTGTTAGTGTTGAAAAACCACTTTTCGCACTTGTGTTGGTGCAGGAAACCATTTTGGCACTTGTATTAATGTGGAAAAAACACTTTTTTCACTTGTGATAGTGTTGAAAAACCACTTTTCGCACTTGTGTTAGTGTTGAAAAACCACTTTTCGCACTTGTGTTGGTGCAGGAAACCACTTTTGCACTTGTATTCGTGTGGAAAAAACACTTTTTGCACTTGTGAAAGTGTTGAAAAACCACTTTTCGCACTTGTGTTAGTGTTGAAAAACCACTTTTCGCACTTATGTTGGTGCAGGAAACCACTTTTGCACTTGTATTAGTGTGGAAAAACCACTTTTCGCACTTGTGTTAGTGTTGAAAAACCACTTTTTGCACTTGTGTTAGTGTAGAAAAACGACTTTTCGCACTTGTGTTGGTGCAGGAAACCACTTTTGTACTTGTATTAGTGTGGGAAAAACACTTTTTGCACTTGTGATAGTGTTGAAAAACCACTTTTCGCACTTGTGTTAGTGTTGAAAAACTACTTTTCGCACTTGTGTTGGTGCAGGAAATCACTTTTGCACTTGTATTAGTGTGGAAAAACCACGTTTCGCACTTGTGTTAGTGTTGAAAAACCACTTTTCGCACTTGTGTTAGTGTTGAAAAACCACTTTTCGTACTTGTGTTAGTGTTGAAAAACCACTTTCCGCACTTATGTTGGTGCAGGAAACTACTTTTGCACTTGTATTAGTGTGGAAAAACCACTTTTCGCACTTGTGTTAGTGTTGAAAAACCACTTTTCGCACTTGTGTTAGTGTTGAAAAACCACTTTTCGCACTTGTGTTGGTGCAGGAAACCACTTTTGCACTTGTATTAGTGTGGAAAAACCACTTTTCGCACTTGTGTTAGTGTTGAAAAACCACTTTTCGCACTTGTGTTAGTGTTGAAAAACCACTTTTCGCACTTGTGTTGGTGCAGGAAACCACTTTTGCACTTGTATTAGTGTGGAAAAACCACTTTTCACACTTGCGTTAGTGTTGAAAAACCACTTTTCGCACTTGTGTTAGTGCTGAAAAACCACTTTTCGCACTTGTGTTGGTGCAGGAAACCACTTTTGCACTTGTATTTGTGTGGAAAAAACACTTTTCGCAATTGATTTAGTGTTGAAAAACCACGTTTCGCACTTGTGTTAGTGTTGAAAAACCACTTTTCGCACTTGTGTTGGTGCAGGAAACCACTTTTGCACTTGTATTAGTGTGGAAAAAACACTTTTTGCACTTGTGATAGTGTTGAAAAACCACTTTTCGCACTTGTGTTAGTGTTGAAAAACCACTTTTCGCACTTGTGTTGGTGCAGGAAACCACTTTTGCACTTGTATTCGTGTGGAAAAAACACTTTTTGCACTTGTGATAGTGTTGAAAAACCACTTTTCGCACTTGTGTTAGTGTTGAAAAACCACTTTTCGCACTTGTGTTGGTGCAGGAAACCACTTTTGCACTTGTATTAGTGTGGAAAAACCACTTTTCGCACTTGTGTTAGTGTTGAAAAACCACTTTTTGCACTTGTGTTAGTGTAGAAAAACCACTTTTCGCACTTGTGTTGGTGCAGGAAACCACTTTTGTACTTGTATTAGTGTGGGAAAAACACTTTTTGCACTTGTGATAGTGTTGAAAAACCACATTTCGCACTTGTGTTAGTGTTGAAAAACTACTTTTCGCACTTGTGTTGGTGCAGCAAATCACTTTTGCACTTGTATTAGTGTGGAAAAACCACGTTTCGCACTTGTGTTAGTGTTGAAAAACCACTTTTCGCACTTGTGTTAGTGTTGAAAAACCACTTTTCGTACTTGTGTTAGTGTTGAAAAACCACTTTCCGCACTTATGTTGGTGCAGGAAACTACTTTTGCACTTGTATTAGTGTGGAAAAACCACTTTTCGCACTTGTGTTAGTGTTGAAAAACCACTTTTCGCACTTGTGTTAGTGTTGAAAACCCACTTTTCGCACTTGTGTTGGTGCAGGAAACCACTTTTGCACTTGTATTAGTGTGGAAAAACCACTTTTCGCACTTGTGTTAGTGTTGAAAAACCACTTTTCGCACTTGTGTTAGTGTTGAAAAACCACTTTTCGCACTTGTGTTGGTGCAGGAAACCACTTTTGCACTTGTATTAGTGTGGAAAAACCACTTTTCACACTTGCGTTAGTGTTGAAAAACCACTTTTCGCACTTGTGTTAGTGTTGAAAAACCACTTTTCGCACTTGTGTTGGTGCAGGAAACCACTTTTGCACTTGTATTTGTGTGGAAAAAACACTTTTCGCAATTGTGTTAGTGTTGAAAAACCACGTTTCGCACTTGTGTTAGTGTTGAAAAACCACTTTTCGCACTTGTGTTGGTGCAGGAAACCACTTTTGCACTTGTATTAGTGTGGAAAAAACACTTGCACTTGTGATAGTGTTGAAAAACCACTTTTCGCACTTGTGTTAGTGTTGAAAAACCACTTTTCGCACCTGTGTTGGTGCAGGAAACCACTTTTGCACTTGTATTAGTGTGGAAAAAACACTTTTTGCACTTGTGATAGTGTTGAAAAACCACTTTTCGCATTTGTGTTAGTGTTGAAAAACCACTTTTCGCACTTGTGTCAGTGTTGAAAAACTACTTTTCGCACTTGTGTTAGTGTTGAAACACCACTTTTCGCACTTGTGTTGGTGCAGCAAACCACTTTTGCACTTGTATTAGTGTGGAAAAACCACTTTTCGCACTTGTGTTAGTGTTGAAAAACCACTTTTCGCACTTGTGTTAGTGTTGAAAAACCACTTTTCGCACTTGTGTTGGTGCAGAAAACCACTTTTGCACTTGTATTAGTGTGGAAAAACCACTTTTCGCACTTGTGTTCGTGTTGAAAAACCACTTTTCGCACTTGTGTTAGTGTTGAAAAACCACTTTTCGCACTTGTGTTAGTGTTGAAAAAACACTTTTCGCACTTGTGTTGGTGCAGGAAACCACTTTTGCACTTGTATTAGTGTGGAAAAAACACTTTTTGCACTTGTGATAGTGTTGAAAAACCACTTTTCGCACTTGTGTTAGTGTTGAAAAACCACTTTTCGCACTTGTGTTGGTGCAGGAAACCACTTTTGCACTTGTATTAGTGTGGAAAAACCACTTTTCGCACTTGTGTTAGTGTTGAAAAACCACTTTTCGCACTTGTGTTAGTGTTGAAAAACCACTTTTCGCAATTGTGTTGGTGCAGGAAACCATTTTTGCACTTGTATTAGTGTGGAAAAAACACTTTTTTCACTTGTGATAGTGTTGAAAAACCACTTTTCGCACTTGTGTTAGTGTTGAAAAACCACTTTTCGCACTTGTGTTGGTGCAGGAAACCACTTTTGCACTTGTATTAGTGTGGAAAAACAACTTTTCGCACTTGTGTTATTGTTGAAAAACCACTTTTCGCACTTGTGATAGTGTTGAAAAACCACTTTTCGCACTTGTGTTAGTGTTGAAAAACCACTTTTCGCACTTGTGTTGGTGCAGGAAACCACTTTTGCACTTGTATTAGTGTGGAAAAACCACTTTTCGCACTTGTGTTAGTGTTGAAAAACCACTTTTCGCACTTGTGTTAGTGTTGAAAAACCACTTTTCGCACTTGTGTTGGTGCAGGAAACCATTTTTGCACTTGTATTAGTGTGGAAAAAACACTTTTTTCACTTGTGATAGTGTTGAAAAACCACTTTTCGCACTTGTGTTAGTGTTGAAAAACCACTTTTCGCACTTGTGTTGGTGCAGGAAACCACTTTTGCACTTGTATTCGTGTGGAAAAAACACTTTTTGAACTTGTGATAGTGTTGAAAAACCACTTTTCGCACTTGTGTTAGTGTTGAAAAACCACTTTTCGCACTTGTGTTGGTGCAGGAAACCACTTTTGCACTTGTATTAGTGTGGAAAAACCACTTTTCGCACTTGTGTTAGTGTTGAAAAACCACTTTTTGCACTTGTGTTAGTGTAGAAAAACCACTTTTCGCACTTGTGTTGGTGCAGGAAACCACTTTTGTACTTGTATTAGTGTGGGAAAAACACTTTTTGTACTTGTGATAGTGTTGAAAAACCACTTTTCGCACTTGTGTTAGTGTTGAAAAACTACTTTTCGCACTTGTGTTGGTGCAGGAAATCACTTTTGCACTTGTATTAGTGTGGAAAAACCACTTTTCGTACTTGTGTTAGTGTTGAAAAACCACTTTCCGCACTTATGTTGGTGCAGGAAACTACTTTTGCACTTGTATTAGTTTGGAAAAACCACTTTTCGCACTTATGTTAGTGTTGAAAAACCACTTTTCGCACTTGTGTTAGTGTTGAAAAACCACTTTTCGCACTTGTGTTGGTGCAGGAAACCACTTTTGCACTTGTATTAGTGTGGAAAAACCACTTTTCGCACTTGTGTTAGTGTTGAAAAACCACTTTTCGCACTTGTGTTAGTGTTGAAAAACCACTTTTCGCACTTGTGTTGGTGCAGGAAACCACTTTTGCACTTGTATTAGTGTGGAAAAACCACTTTTCACACTTGCGTTAGTGTTGAAAAACCACTTTTCGCACTTGTGTTAGTGTTGAAAAACCACTTTTCGCACTTGTGTTGGTGCAGGAAACCACTTTTGCACTTGTATTTGTGTGGAAAAAACACTTTTCGCAATTGTGTTAGTGTTGAAAAACCACGTTTCGCACTTGTGTTAGTGTTGAAAAACCACTTTTCGCACTTGTGTTGGTGCAGGAAACCACTTTTGCACTTGTATTAGTGTGGAAAAAACACTTTTTGCACTTGTGATAGTGTTGAAAAACCACTTTTCGCACTTGTGTTAGTGTTGAAAAACCAATTTTCGCACTTGTGTTGGTGCAGGAAACCACTTTTGCACTTGTAATAGTGTGGATAAAACACTTTTTGCACTTGTGATAGTGTTGAAAAACCACTTTTCGCATTTGTGTTAGTGTTGAAAAACCACTTTTTGCACTTGTGTCAGTGTTGAAAAACTACTTTTCGCACTTGTATTAGTGTGGAAAAACCACTTTTCGCACTTGTGTTCGTGTTGAAATACCACTTTTCGCACTTGTGTTAGTGTTGAAAAACCACTTTTCGCACTTGTGTTAGTGTTGAAAAACCACTTTTCGCACTTGTGTTGGTGCAGGAAACCACTTTTGCACTTGTATTAGTGTGGAAAAAACACTTTTTGCACTTGTGATAGTGTTGAAAAACCACTTTTCGCACTTGTGTTAGTGTTGAAAAACCACTTTTCGCACTTGTGTTGGTGCAGGAAACCACTTTTGCACTTGTATTAGTGTGGAAAAACCACTTTTCGCACTTGTGTTAGTGTTGAAAAATCACTTTTCGCACTTGTGTTAGTGTTGAAAAACCACTTTTCGCACTTGTGTTGGTGCAGGAAACCATTTTTGCACTTGTATTAGTGTGGAAAAAACACTTTTTTCACTTGTGATAGTGTTGAAAAACCACTTTTCGCACTTGTGTTAGTGTTGAAAAACCACTTTTTGCACTTGTGTTGGTGCAGGAAACCACTTTTGCACTTGTATTAGTGTGGAAAAACAACTTTTCGCACTTGTGTTAGTGTTGAAAAACCACTTTTCGCACTTGTGTTCGTGTTGAAAAACCACTTTTCGTACTTGTGTTTGTGTTGAAAAACCACTTTTCGCACTTATGTTGGTGCAGGAAACTACTTTTGCACTTGTATTAGTGTGGAAAAACCACTTTTCGCACTTGTGTTAGTGTTGAAAAACCACTTTTCGCACTTGTGTTAGTGTTGAAAAACCACTTTTCGCACTTGTGTTGGTGCAGGAAACCACTTTTGCACTTGTATTAGTGTGGAAAAACCACTTTTCGCAATTGTGTTAGTGTTGAAAAACCACTTTTCGCACTTGTGTTAGTGTTGAAAAACCACTTTTCGCACTTGTGTTGGTGCAGGAAACCACTTTTGCACTTGTATTAGTGTGGAAAAACCACTTTTCGCACTTGCGTTAGTCTTGAAAAACCACTTTTCGCACTTGTGTTAGTGTTGAAAAACCACTTTTCGCACTTGTGTTAGTGTTGAAAAACCACTTTTCGCACTTGTGTTGGTGCAGGAAACCACTTTTGCAGTTGTATTAGTGTGGAAAAAACACTTTTCGCAATTGTGTTAGTGTTGAAAAACCACGTTTTGCACTTGTGTTAGTGTTGAAAAACCACTTTTCGCACTCGTGTTGGTGCAGGAAACCACTTTTGCACTTGTATTAGTGTGGAAAAAACACTTTTTGCACTTGTGATAGTGTTGAAAAACCACTTTTTGCATTTGTGTTAGTGTTGAAAAACCACTTTTCGCACTTGTGTTAGTGCAGGAAACCACTTTTGCACTTGTATTAGTGTGGAAAAAACACTTTTTGCACTTGTGATAGGGTTGAAAAACCACTTTTCGCACTTGTGTTAGTGTTGAAAAACCACTTTTCGCACTTGTGTTGGTGCAGGAAACCACTTTTGCACTTGTATTAGTGTGGCAAAACCACTTTTCGCACTTGTGTTATTGTTGAAAAACCACTTTTCGCACTTGTGTTAGTGTTGAAAAACCACTTTTCGCACTTGTGTTAGTGTTGAAAAACCACTTTTCGCACTTGTGTTGGTGCAGGAAACCACTTTTGCACTTGTATTAGTGTGGAAAAATCACTTTTTGCACTTGTGATAGTGTTGAAAAACCACTGTTCGCACTTGTGTTAGTGTTGAAAAACCACTTTTTGCACTTGTGTTGGTGCAGAAAACCACTTTTGCACTTGTATTAGTGTGGAAAAAACACTTTTCGCACTTGTGTTAGTGTTGAAAAACCACTTTTCGCACTTGTGTTAGTGTTGAAAAACCACTTTTCGCACTTGTGTTGGTGCAGGAAACCACGTTTGCACTTGTATTAGTGTGGAAAAAACACTTTTTGCACTTGTGATAGTGTTGAAAAACCACTTTTCGCACTTGTGTTAGTGTTTAAAAACCACTTTTCGCACTTGTGTTGGTGCAGGAAACCACTTTTGCACTTGTATTAGTGTGGAAAAACTACTTTTCGCACTTGTGTTATTGTTGAAAAACCACTTTTCGCACTTGTGTTAGTGTTGAAAAACCACTTTTCGCACTTGTGTTAGTGTTGAAAAACCACGTTTCGCACTTGTGTTGGTGCAGGAAATCACTTTTGCACTTGTATTAGTGTGGAAAAAACACTTTTTGCACTTGTGATAGTGTTGAAAAACCACTTTTCGCACTTGTGTTTGTGCAGGAAACCACTTTTGCACTTGTATTAGTGTGGATAAATCACTTTTCGCACTTGTGTTAGTGTTGAAAAACCACTTTTCGCACTTCTGTTAGTGTTGAAAAACCACTTTTCGCACTTGTGTTAGTGTTGAAAAACCACATTTTGCACTTGTGTTGGTGCAGGAAACCACTTTTGCACTTGTATTATTGTGGAAAAAACACTTTTCGCACTTGCGTTAGTGTTGAAATACCACTTTTCGCACTTGTGTTAGTGTTGAAAAACCACTTTTCGCACTTGTGTTGGTGCAGGAAACCACTTTTGCACTTGTATTAGTGTGGAAAAAACACTTTTTGCACTTGTGATAGTGTTGAAAAACCACTTTTCGCACTTGTGTTAATGTTGAAAAACCACTTTTCGCACTTGTGTTAGTGTTGAAAAACCACTTTTCACACTTGTGTTAGTGTTGAAAAACCACTTTTCGCACTTGTGTTGGTGCAGGAAACCACTTTTGCACTTGTATTAGTGTGGAAAAAACACTTTTCGCACTTGTGTTAGTGTTGAAAAACCACTTTTCGCACTTGTGTTAGTGTTGAAAAACCACTTTTCGCACTTGTGTTGGTGCAGGCAACCACTTTTGCACTTGTATTAGTGTGGAAAAACCACTTTTCGCACTTGTGTTAGTGTTGAAAAACCACTTTTTGCACTTGTGTTAGTGTTGAAAAACCACTTTTCGCACTTGTGTTAGTGTTGAAAAACCACTTTTCGCACTTGTGTAGGTGCAGGAAACCACTTTTGCACTTGTATTAGTGTGGAAAAAACACTTTTTGCACTTGTGATAGTGTTGAAAAACCACTTTTCGCACTTGTGTTAGTGTTGAAAAACCACTTTTCGCACTTGTGTTGGTGCAGGCAACCACTTTTGCACTTGTATTAGTGTGGAAAAAACACTTTTCGCACTTGTGTTAGTGTTGAAAAACCACTTTTCGCACTTGTGTTGGTGCAGGAAACCACTTTTGCACTTGTGTCAGTGTTGAAAAACCACTTTTCGCACTTGTGTTAGTGTTGAAAAACCACTTTTCGCAATTGTGTTAGTGTTGAAAAACCACTTTTCGCACTTGTGTTAGTGTTGAAAAACCACTTTTCGCACTTGTGTTGGTGCAGGAAACCACTTTTGCACTTGTATTAGTGTGGAAAAACCACTTTTCGCACTTGTGTTAGTGTTGAAAAACCACTTTTCGCACTTGTGTTAGTGTTGAAAAACCACTTTTCGCACTTGTGTTGGTGCAGGAAACCATTTTTGCACTTGTATTAGTGTGGAAAAAACACTTTTTTCACTTGTGATAGTGTTGAAAAACCACTTTTCGCACTTGTGTTAGTGTTGAAAAACCACTTTTCGCACTTGTGTTGGTGCAGGAAACCACTTTTGCACTTGTATTCGTGTGGAAAAAACACTTTTTGCACTTGTGATAGTGTTGAAAAACCACTTTTCGCACTTGTGTTAGTGTTGAAAAACCACTTTTCGCACTTATGTTGGTGCAGGAAACCACTTTTGCACTTGTATTAGTGTGGAAAAACCACTTTTCGCACTTGTGTTAGTGTTGAAAAACCACTTTTTGCACTTGTGTTAGTGTAGAAAAACCACTTTTCGCACTTGTGTTGGTGCAGGAAACCACTTTTGTACTTGTATTAGTGTGGGAAAAACACTTTTTGCACTTGTGATAGTGTTGAAAAACCACTTTTCGCACTTGTGTTAGTGTTGAAAAACTACTTTTCGCACTTGTGTTGGTGCAGGAAATCACTTTTGCACTTGTATTAGTGTGGAAAAACCACGTTTCGCACTTGTGTTGGTGTTGAAAAACCACTTTTCGCACTTGTGTTAGTGTTGAAAAACCACTTTTCGTACTTGTGTTAGTGTTGAAAAACCACTTTCCGCACTTATGTTGGTGCAGGAAACTACTTTTGCACTTGTATTAGTGTGGAAAAACCACTTTTCGCACTTGTGTTAGTGTTGAAAAACCACTTTTCGCACTTGTGTTAGTGTTGAAAAACCACTTTTCGCACTTGTGTTGGTGCAGGAAACCACTTTTGCACTTGTATTAGTGTGGAAAAACCACTTTTCGCACTTGTGTTAGTGTTGAAAAATCACTTTTCGCACTTGTGTTAGTGTTGAAAAACCACTTTTCGCACTTGTGTTGGTGCAGGAAACCACTTTTGCACTTGTATTAGTGTGGAAAAACCACTTTTCACACTTGCGTTAGTGTTGAAAAACCACTTTTCGCACTTGTGTTAGTGTTGAAAAACCACTTTTCGCACTTGTGTTGGTGCAGGAAACCACTTTTGCACTTGTATTTGTGTGGAAAAAACACTTTTCGCAATTGTGTTAGTGTTGAAAAACCACGTTTCGCACTTGTGTTAGTGTTGAAAAACCACTTTTCGCACTTGTGTTGGTGCAGGAAACCACTTTTGCACTTGTATTAGTGTGGAAAAAACACTTTTTGCACTTGTGATAGTGTTGAAAAACCACTTTTCGCACTTGTGTTAGTGTTGAAAAACCACTTTTCGCACTTGTGTTGGTGCAGGAAACCACTTTTGCACTTGTATTAGTGTGGAAAAAACACTTTTTGCACTTGTGATAGTGTTGAAAACCACTTTTTGCACTTGTGTCAGTGTTGAAAAACTACTTTTCGCACTTGTGTTAGTGTTGAAACACCACTTTTCGCACTTGTGTTGGTGCAGAAAACCACTTTTGCACTTGTATTAGTGTGGAAAAACCACTTTTCGCACTTGTGTTAGTGTTGAAAAACCACTTTTCGCACTTGTGTTAGTGTTGAAAAACCACTTTTCGCACTTGTGTTGGTGCAGAAAACCACTTTTGCACTTGTATTAGTGTGGAAAAACCACTTTTCGCACTTGTGTTCGTGTTGAAAAACCACTTTTCGCACTTGTGTTAGTGTTGAAAAACCACTTTTCGCACTTGTGTTAGTGTTGAAAAACCACTTTTCGCACTTGTGTTGGTGCAGGAAACCACTTTTGCACTTGTATTAGTGTGGAAAAAACACTTTTTGCACTTGTGATAGTGTTGAAAAACCACTTTTCGCACTTGTGTTAGTGTTGAAAAACCACTTTTCGCACTTGTGTTGGTGCAGGAAACCACTTTTGCACTTGTATTAGTGTGGCAAAACCACTTTTCGCACTTGTGTTAGTGTTGAAAAACCACTTTTCGCACTTGTGTTGGTGCAGGAAACCACTTTTGCACTTGTATTAGTGTGGAAAAAACACTTTTTGCACTTGTGATAGTGTTGAAAAACCACTTTTCGCACTTGTGTTAGTGTTGAAAAACCACTTTTCGCACTTGTGTTGGTGCAGGAAACCACTTTTGCACTTGTATTAGTGTGGAAAAAACACTTTTTGCACTTGTGATAGTGTTGAAAACCCACTTTTCGCATTTGTGTTAGTGTTGAAAAACCACTTTTCGCACTTGTGTCAGTGTTGAAAAACTACTTTTCGCACTTGTGTTAGTGTTGAAACACCACTTTTCGCACTTGTGTTGGTGCAGAAAACCACTTTTGCACTTGTATTAGTGTGGAAAAACCACTTTTCGCACTTGTGTTAGTGTTGAAAAACCACTTTTCGCACTTGTGTTAGTGTTGAAAAACCACTTTTCGCACTTGTGTTGGTGCAGAAAACCACTTTTGCACTTGTATTAGTGTGGAAAAACCACTTTTCGCACTTGTGTTCGTGTTGAAAAACCACTTTTCGCACTTGTGTTAGTGTTGAAAAACCACTTTTCGCACTTGTGTTAGTGTTGAAAAACCACTTTTCGCACTTGTGTTGGTGCAGGAAACCACTTTTGCACTTGTATTAGTGTGGAAAAAACACTTTTTGCACTTGTGATAGTGTTGAAAAACCACTTTTCGCACTTGTGTTAGTGTTGAAAAACCACTTTTCGCACTTGTGTTGGTGCAGGAAACCACTTTTGCACTTGTATTAGTGTGGAAAAACCACTTTTCGCACTTGTGTTAGTGTTGAAAAACCACTTTTCGCACTTGTGTTAGTGTTGAAAAACCACTTTTCGCACTTGTGCTGGTGCAGGAAACCATTTTTGCACTTGTATTAGTGTGGAAAAAACACTTTTTTCACTTGTAATAGTGTTGAAAAACCACTTTTCGCACTTGTGTTAGTGTTGAAAAACCACTTTTCGCACTTGTGTTGGTGCAGGAAACCACTTTTGCACTTGTATTCGTGTGGAAAAAACACTTTTTGCACTTGTGATAGTGTTGAAAAACCACTTTTCGCACTTGTGTTAGTGTTGAAAAACCACTTTTCGCACTTGTGTTGGTGCAGGAAACCACTTTTGCACTTGTATTAGTGTGGAAAAACCACTTTTCGCACTTGTGTTAGTGTTGAAAAACCACTTTTTGCACTTGTGTTAGTGTAGAAAAACCACTTTTCGCACTTGTGTTGGTGCAGGAAACCACTTTTGTACTTGTATTAGTGTGGGAAAAACACTTTTTGCACTTGTGATAGTGTTGAAAAACCACTTTTCGCACTTGTGTTAGTGTTGAAAAACTACTTTTCGCACTTGTGTTGGTGCAGGAAATCACTTTTGCACTTGTATTAGTGTGGAAAAACCACGTTTCGCACTTGTGTTAGTGTTGAAAAACCACTTTTCGCACTTGTGTTAGTGTTGAAAAACCACTTTTCGTACTTGTGTTAGTGTTGAAAAACCACTTTCCGCACTTATGTTGGTGCAGGAAACTACTTTTGCACTTGTATTAGTGTGGAAAAACCACTTTTCGCACTTGTGTTAGTGTTGAAAAACCACTTTTCGCACTTGTGTTAGTGTTGAAAAACCACTTTTCGCACTTGTGTTGGTGCAGGAAACCACTTTTGCACTTGTATTAGTGTGGAAAAACCACTTTTCGCACTTGTGTTAGTGTTGAAAAACCACTTTTCGCACTTGTGTTAGTGTTGAAAAACCACTTTTCGCACTTGTGTTGGTGCAGGAAACCACTTTTGCACTTGTATTAGTGTGGAAAAACCACTTTTCACACTTGCGTTAGTGTTGAAAAACCACTTTTCGCACTTGTGTTAGTGTTGAAAAACCACTTTTCGCACTTGTGTTGGTGCAGGAAACCACTTTTGCACTTGTATTTGTGTGGAAAAAACACTTTTCGCAATTGTGTTAGTGTTGAAAAACCACGTTTCGCACTTGTGTTAGTGTTGAAAAACCACTTTTCGCACTTGTGTTGGTGCAGGGAACCACTTTTGCACTTGTATTAGTGTGGAAAAAACACTTGCACTTGTGATAGTGTTGAAAAACCACTTTTCGCACTTGTGTTAGTGTTGAAAAACCACTTTTCGCACCTGTGTTGGTGCAGGAAACCACTTTTGCACTTGTATTAGTGTTGAAAAAACACTTTTTGCACTTGTGATAGTGTTGAAAAACCACTTTTCGCATTTGTGTTAGTGTTGAAAAACCACTTTTCGCACTTGTGTCAGTGTTGAAAAACTACTTTTCGCACTTGTGTTAGTGTTGAAACACCACTTTTCGCACTTGTGTTGGTGCAGAAAACCACTTTTGCACTTGTATTAGTGTGGAAAAACCACTTTTCGCACTTGTGTTAGTGTTGAAAAACCACTTTTCGCACTTGTGTTAGTGTTGAAAAACCACTTTTCGCACTTGTGTTGGTGCAGAAAACCACTTTTGCACTTGTATTAGTGTGGAAAAACCACTTTTCGCACTTGTGTTCGTGTTGAAAAACCACTTTTCGCACTTGTGTTAGGGTTGAAAAACCACTTTTCGCACTTGTGTTAGTGTTGAAAAACCACTTTTCGCACTTGTGTTGGTGCAGGAAACCACTTTTGCACTTGTATTAGTGTGGAAAAAACACTTTTTGCACTTGTGATAGTGTTGAAAAACCACTTTTCGCACTTGTGTTAGTGTTGAAAAACCACTTTTCGCACTTGTGTTGGTGCAGGAAACCACTTTTGCACTTGCATTAGTGTGGAAAAACCACTTTTCGCACTTGTGTTAGTGTTGAAAAACCACTTTTCGCACTTGTGTTAGTGTTGAAAAACCACTTTTCGCACTTGTGTTGGTGCAGGAAACCATTTTTGCACTTGTATTAGTGTGGAAAAAACACTTTTTTCACTTGTGATAGTGTTGAAAAACCACTTTTCGCACTTGTGTTAGTGTTGAAAAACCACTTTTCGCACTTGTGTTGGTGCAGGAAACCACTTTTGCACTTGTATTAGTGTGAAAAAACAACTTTTCGCACTTGTGTTATTGTTGAAAAACCACTTTTCGCACTTGTGATAGTGTTGAAAAACCACTTTTCGCACTTGTGTTAGTGTTGAAAAACCACTTTTCGCACTTGTGTTGGTGCAGGAAACCACTTTTGCACTTGTATTAGTGTGGAAAAACCACTTTTCGCACTTGTGTTAGTGTTGAAAAACCACTTTTCGCACTTGTGTTAGTGTTGAAAAACCACTTTTCGCACTTGTGTTGGTGCAGGAAACCATTTTTGCACTTGTATTAGTGTGGAAAAAACACTTTTTTCACTTGTGATAGTGTTGAAAAACCACTTTTCGCACTTGTGTTAGTGTTGAAAAACCACTTTTCGCACTTGTGTTGGTGCAGGAAACCACTTTTGCACTTGTATTCGTGTGGAAAAAACACTTTTTGAACTTGTGATAGTGTTGAAAAACCACTTTTCGCACTTGTGTTAGTGTTGAAAAACCACTTTTCGCACTTGTGTTGGTGCAGGAAACCACTTTTGCACTTGTATTAGTGTGGAAAAACCACTTTTCGCACTTGTGTTAGTGTTGAAAAACCACTTTTTGCACTTGTGTTAGTGTAGAAAAACCACTTTTCGCACTTGTGTTGGTGCAGGAAACCACTTTTGTACTTGTATTAGTGTGGGAAAAACACTTTTTGTACTTGTGATAGTGTTGAAAAACCACTTTTCGCACTTGTGTTAGTGTTGAAAAACTACTTTTCGCACTTGTGTTGGTGCAGGAAATCACTTTTGCACTTGTATTAGTGTGGAAAAACCACTTTTCGTACTTGTGTTAGTGTTGAAAAACCACTTTCCGCACTTATGTTGGTGCAGGAAACTACTTTTGCACTTGTATTAGTGTGGAAAAACCACTTTTCGCACTTGTGTTAGTGTTGAAAAACCACTTTTCGCACTTGTGTTAGTGTTGAAAAACCACTTTTCGCACTTGTGTTGGTGCAGGAAACCACTTTTGCACTTGTATTAGTGTGGAAAAACCACTTTTCGCACTTGTGTTAGTGTTGAAAAACCACTTTTCGCACTTGTGTTAGTGTTGAAAAACCACTTTTCGCACTTGTGTTGGTGCAGGAAACCACTTTTGCACTTGTATTAGTGTGGCAAAACCACTTTTCACACTTGCGTTAGTGTTGAAAAACCACTTTTCGCACTTGTGTTAGTGTTGAAAAACCACTTTTCGCACTTGTGTTGGTGCAGGAAACCACTTTTGCACTTGTATTTGTGTGGAAAAAACACTTTTCGCAATTGTGTTAGTGTTGAAAAACCACGTTTCGCACTTGTGTTAGTGTTGAAAAACCACTTTTCGCACTTGTGTTGGTGCAGGAAACCACTTTTGCACTTGTATTAGTGTGGAAAAAACACTTTTTGCACTTGTGATAGTGTTGAAAAACCACTTTTCGCACTTGTGTTAGTGTTGAAAAACCAATTTTCGCACTTGTGTTGGTGCAGGAAACCACTTTTGCACTTGTAATAGTGTGGATAAAACACTTTTTGCACTTGTGATAGTGTTGAAAAACCACTTTTCGCATTTGTGTTAGTGTTGAAAAACCACTTTTTGCACTTGTGTCAGTGTTGAAAAACTACTTTTCGCACTTGTATTAGTGTGGAAAAACCACTTTTCGCACTTGTGTTCGTGTTGAAATACCACTTTTCGCACTTGTGTTAGTGTTGAAAAACCACTTTTCGCACTTGTGTTAGTGTTGAAAAACCACTTTTCGCACTTGTGTTGGTGCAGGAAACCACTTTTGCACTTGTATTAGTGTGGAAAAAACACTTTTTGCACTTGTGATAGTGTTGAAAAACCACTTTTCGCACTTGTGTTAGTGTTGAAAAACCACTTTTCGCACTTGTGTTGGTGCAGGAAACCACTTTTGCACTTGTATTAGTGTGGAAAAACCACTTTTCGCACTTGTGTTAGTGTTGAAAAATCACTTTTCGCACTTGTGTTAGTGTTGAAAAACCACTTTTCGCACTTGTGTTGGTGCAGGAAACCATTTTTGCACTTGTATTAGTGTGGAAAAAACACTTTTTTCACTTGTGATAGTGTTGAAAAACCACTTTTCGCACTTGTGTTAGTGTTGAAAAACCACTTTTGCACTTGTGTTGGTGCAGGAAACCACTTTTGCACTTGTATTAGTGTGGAAAAACAACTTTTCGCACTTGTGTTAGTGTTGAAAAACCACTTTTCGCACTTGTGTTCGTGTTGAAAAACCACTTTTCGTACTTGTGTTAGTGTTGAAAAACCACTTTTCGCACTTATGTTGGTGCAGGAAACTACTTTTGCACTTGTATTAGTGTGGAAAAACCACTTTTCGCACTTGTGTTAGTGTTGAAAAACCACTTTTCGCACTTGTGTTAGTGTTGAAAAACCACTTTTCGCACTTGTGTTGGTGCAGGAAACCACTTTTGCACTTGTATTAGTGTGGAAAAACCACTTTTCGCAATTGTGTTAGTGTTGAAAAACCACTTTTCGCACTTGTGTTAGTGTTGAAAAACCACTTTTCGCACTTGTGTTGGTGCAGGAAACCACTTTTGCACTTGTATTAGTGTGGAAAAACCACTTTTCGCACTTGCGTTAGTCTTGAAAAACCACTTTTCGCACTTGTGTTAGTGTTGAAAAACCACTTTTCGCACTTGTGTTAGTGTTGAAAAACCACTTTTCGCACTTGTGTTGGTGCAGGAAACCACTTTTGCAGTTGTATTAGTGTGGAAAAAACACTTTTCGCAATTGTGTTAGTGTTGAAAAACCACGTTTTGCACTTGTGTTAGTGTTGAAAAACCACTTTTCGCACTCGTGTTGGTGCAGGAAACCACTTTTGCACTTGTATTAGTGTGGAAAAAACACTTTTTGCACTTGTGATAGTGTTGAAAAACCACTTTTCGCATTTGTGTTAGTGTTGAAAAACCACTTTTCGCACTTGTGTTAGTGCAGGAAACCACTTTTGCACTTGTATTAGTGTGGAAAAAACACTTTTTGCACTTGTGATAGGGTTGAAAAACCACTTTTCGCACTTGTGTTAGTGTTGAAAAACCACTTTTCGCACTTGTGTTGGTGCAGGAAACCACTTTTGCACTTGTATTAGTGTGGCAAAACCACTTTTCGCACTTGTGTTATTGTTGAAAAACCACTTTTCGCACTTGTGTTAGTGTTGAAAAACCACTTTTCGCACTTGTGTTAGTGTTGAAAAACCACTTTTCGCACTTGTGTTGGTGCAGGAAACCACTTTTGCACTTGTATTAGTGTGGAAAAATCACTTTTTGCACTTGTGATAGTGTTGAAAAACCACTGTTCGCACTTGTGTTAGTGTTGAAAAACCACTTTTTGCACTTGTGTTGGTGCAGGAAACCACTTTTGCACTTGTATTAGTGTGGAAAAAACACTTTTCGCACTTGTGTTAGTGTTGAAAAACCACTTTTCGCACTTGTGTTAGTGTTGAAAAACCACTTTTCGCACTTGTGTTGGTGCAGGAAACCACTTTTGCACTTGTATTAGTGTGGAAAAAACACTTTTTGCACTTGTGATAGTGTTGAAAAACCACTTTTCGCACTTGTGTTAGTGTTTAAAAACCACTTTTCGCACTTGTGTTGGTGCAGGAAACCACTTTTGCACTTGTATTAGTGTGGAAAAACTACTTTTCGCACTTGTGTTATTGTTGAAAAACCACTTTTCGCACTTGTGTTAGTGTTGAAAAACCACTTTTCGCACTTGTGTTAGTGTTGAAAAACCACGTTTCGCACTTGTGTTGGTGCAGGAAATCACTTTTGCACTTGTATTAGTGTGGAAAAAACACTTTTTGCACTTGTGATAGTGTTGAAAAACCACTTTTCGCACTTGTGTTTGTGCAGGAAACCACTTTTGCACTTGTAATAGTGTGGATAAATCACTTTTCGCACTTGTGTTAGTGTTGAAAAACCACTTTTCGCACTTCTGTTAGTGTTGAAAAACCACTTTTCGCACTTGTGTTAGTGTTGAAAAACCACATTTTGCACTTGTGTTGGTGCAGGAAACCACTTTTGCACTTGTATTATTGTGGAAAAAACACTTTTCGCACTTGCGTTAGTGTTGAAATACCACTTTTCGCACTTGTGTTAGTGTTGAAAAACCACTTTTCGCACTTGTGTTGGTGCAGGAAACCACTTTTGCACTTGTATTAGTGTGGAAAAAACACTTTTTGCACTTGTGATAGTGTTGAAAAACCACTTTTCGCACTTGTGTTAATGTTGAAAAACCACTTTTCGCAATTGTGTTAGTGTTGAAAAACCACTTTTCACACTTGTGTTAGTGTTGAAAAACCACTTTTCGCACTTGTGTTGGTGCAGGAAACCACTTTTGCACTTGTATTAGTGTGGAAAAAACACTTTTCGCACTTGTGTTAGTGTTGAAAAACCACTTTTCGCACTTGTGTTAGTGTTGAAAAACCACTTTTCGCACTTGTGTTGGTGCAGGCAACCACTTTTGCACTTGTATTAGTGTGGAAAAACCACTTTTCGCACTTGTGTTAGTGTTGAAAAACCACTTTTTGCACTTGTGTTAGTGTTGAAAAACCACTTTTCGCACTTGTGTTAGTGTTGAAAAACCACTTTTCGCACTTGTGTTGGTGCAGGAAACCACTTTTGCACTTGTATTAGTGTGGAAAAAACACTTTTTGCACTTGTGATAGTGTTGAAAAACCACTTTTCGCACTTGTGTTAGTGTTGAAAAACCACTTTTCGCACTTGTGTTGGTGCAGGCAACCACTTTTGCACTTGTATTAGTGTGGAAAAAACACTTTTCGCACTTGTGTTAGTGTTGAAAAACCACTTTTCGCACTTGTGTTGGTGCAGGAAACCACTTTTGCACTTGTGTCAGTGTTGAAAAACCACTTTTCGCACTTGTGTTAGTGTTGAAAAACCACTTTTCGCAATTGTGTTGGTGCAGAAAACCACTTTTGCACTTGTATTGGTGTGGAAAAACCACTTTTCGCACTTGTGTTAGTGTTGAAAAACCACTTTTCGCACTTGTGTTAGTGTTGAAAAACCACTTTTCGCACTTGTGTTGGTGCAGAAAACCACTTTTGCACTTGTATTAGTGTGGAAAAACCACTTTTCGCACTTGTGTTAGTGTTGAAAAACCACTTTTCGCACTGGTGTTAGTGTTGAAAAACCACTTTTCGCACTTGTGTTAGTGTTGAAAAACCACTTTTCGCACTTGTGTTGGTGCAGGAAACCACTTTTGCAGTTGTATTAGTGTGGAAAAAACACTTTGCGCAATTGTGTTAGTGTTGAAAAACCACGTTTTGCACTTGTGTTAGTGTTGAAAAACCACTTTTCGCACTTGTGTTTGTGCAGGAAACCACTTTTGCACTTGTATTAGTGTGGAAAAAACACTTTTTGCACTTGTGATAGTGTTGAAAAACCACTTTTCGCATTTGTGTTAGTGTTGAAAAACCACTTTTCGCACTTGTGTTAGTGCAGGAAACCACTTTTGCACTTGTATTAGTGTGGAAAAAACACTTTTTGCACTTGTGATAGGGTTGAAAAACCACTTTTCGCACTTGTGTTAGTGTTGAAAAACCACTTTTCGCACTTGTGTTGGTGCAGGAAACCACTTTTGCACTTGTATTAGTGTGGCAAAACCACTTTTCGCACTTGTGTTATTGTTGAAAAACCACTTTTCGCACTTGTGTTAGTGTTGAAAAACCACTTTTCGCACTTGTGTTAGTGTTGAAAAACCACTTTTCGCACTTGTGTTGGTGCAGGAAACCACTTTTGCACTTGTATTAGTGTGGAAAAATCACTTTTTGCACTTGTGATAGTGTTGAAAAACCACTGTTCGCACTTGTGTTAGTGTTGAAAAACCACTTTTTGCACTTGTGTTGGTGCAGGAAACCACTTTTGCACTTGTATTAGTGTGGAAAAAACACTTTTCGCACTTGTGTTAGTGTTGAAAAACCACTTTTCGCACTTGTGTTAGTGTTGAAAAACCACTTTTCGCACTTGTGTTGGTGCAGGAAACCACTTTTGCACTTGTATTAGTGTGGAAAAAACACTTTTTGCACTTGTGATAGTGTTGAAAAACCACTTTTCGCACTTGTGTTAGTGTTTAAAAACCACTTTTCGCACTTGTGTTGGTGCAGGAAACCACTTTTGCACTTGTATTAGTGTGGAAAAACTACTTTTCGCACTTGTGTTATTGTTGAAAAACCACTTTTCGCACTTGTGTTAGTGTTGAAAAACCACTTTTCGCACTTGTGTTAGTGTTGAAAAACCACGTTTCGCACTTGTGTTGGTGCAGGAAATCACTTTTGCACTTGTGTTGGTGCAGGAAATCACTTTTGCACTTGTATTAGTGTGGAAAAAACACTTTTTGCACTTGTGATAGTGTTGAAAAACCACTTTTCGCACTTGTGTTTGTGCAGGAAACCACTTTTGCACTTGTATTAGTGTGGATAAATCACTTTTCGCACTTGTGTTAGTGTTGAAAAACCACTTTTCGCACTTGTGTTAGTGTTGAAAAACCACATTTTGCACTTGTGTTGGTGCAGGAAACCACTTTTGCACTTGTATTATTGTGGAAAAAACACTTTTCGCACTTGCGTTAGTGTTGAAATACCACTTTTCGCACTTGTGTTAGTGTTGAAAAACCACTTTTCGCACTTGTGTTGGTGCAGGAAACCACTTTTGCACTTGTATTAGTGTGGAAAAAACACTTTTTGCACTTGTGATAGTGTTGAAAAACCACTTTTCGCACTTGTGTTAGTGTTGAAAAACCACTTTTCGCACTTGTGTTAGTGTTGAAAAACCACTTTTCACACTTGTGTTAGTGTTGAAAAACCACTTTTCGCACTTGTGTTGGTGCAGGAAACCACTTTTGCACTTGTATTAGTGTGGAAAAAACACTTTTTGCACTTGTGTTAGTGTTGAAAAACCACTTTTCGCACTTGTGTTAGTGTTGAAAAACCACTTTTCGCACTTGTGTTGGTGCAGGCAACCACTTTTGCACTTGTATTAGTGTGGAAAAACCACTTTTCGCACTTGTGTTAGTGTTGAAAAACAACTTTTTGCACTTGTGTTAGTGTTGAAAAACCACTTTTCGCACTTGTGTTAGTGTTGAAAAACCACTTTTCGCACTTGTGTTGGTGCAGGAAACCACTTTTGCACTTGTATTAGTGTGGAAAAAACACTTTTTGCACTTGTGATAGTGTTGAAAAACCACTTTTCGCACTTGTGTTAGTGTTGAAAAACCACTTTTCGCACTTGTGTTGGTGCAGGCAACCACTTTTGCACTTGTATTAGTGTGGAAAAAACACTTTTCGCACTTGTGTTAGTGTTGAAAAACCACTTTTCGCACTTGTGTTGGTGCAGGAAACCACTTTTGCACTTGTGTCAGTGTTGAAAAACCACTTTTCGCACTTGTGTTAGTGTTGAAAAACCACTTTTCGCACTTGTGTTGGTGCAGAAAACCACTTTTGCACTTGTATTGGTGTGGAAAAACCACTTTTCGCACTTGTGTTAGTGTTGAAAAACCACTTTTCGCACTTGTGTTAGTGTTGAAAAACCACTTTTCGCACTTGTGTTGGTGCAGAAAACCACTTTTGCACTTGTATTAGTGTGGAAAAACCACTTTTCGCACTTGTGTTAGTGTTGAAAAACCACTTTTCGCACTTGTGTTAGTGTTGAAAAACCACTTTTCGCACTTGTGTTAGTGTTGAAAAACCACTTTTCGCACTTGTGTTGGTGCAGGAAACCACTTTTGCAGTTGTATTAGTGTGTAAAAAACACTTTGCGCAATTGTGTTAGTGTTGAAAAACCACGTTTTGCACTTGTGTTAGTGTTGAAAAACCACTTTTCGCACTTGTGTTTGTGCAGGAAACCACTTTTGCACTTGTATTAGTGTGGAAAAAACACTTTTTGCACTTGTGATAGTGTTGAAAAACCACTTTTCGCATTTGTGTTAGTGTTGAAAAACCACTTTTCGCACTTGTGTTAGTGCAGGAAACCACTTTTGCACTTGTATTAGTGTGGAAAAAACACTTTTTGCACTTGTGATAGGGTTGAAAAACCACTTTTCGCACTTGTGTTAGTGTTGAAAAACCACTTTTCGCACTTGTGTTGGTGCAGGAAACCACTTTTGCACTTGTATTAGTGTGGAAAAACCACTTTTCGCACTTGTGTTATTGTTGAAAAACCACTTTTCGCACTTGTGTTAGTGTTGAAAAACCACTTTTCGCACATGTGTTAGTGTTGAAAAACCACTTTTCGCACTTGTGTTGGTGCAGGAAACCACTTTTGCACTTGTATTAGTGTGGAAAAATCACTTTTTGCACTTGTGATAGTGTTGAAAAACCACTGTTCGCACTTGTGTTAGTGTTGAAAAACCACTTTTTGCACTTGTGTTGGTGCAGGAAACCACTTTTGCACTTGTATTAGTGTGGAAAAAACACTTTTCGCATTTGTGTTAGTGTTGAAAAACCACTTTTCGCACTTGTGTTAGTGTTGAAAAACCACTTTTCACACTTGTGTTGGTGCAGGAAACCACTTTTGCACTTGTATTAGTGTGGAAAAAACACTTTTTGCACTTGTGATAGTGTTGAAAAACCACGTTTCGCACTTGTGTTGGTGCAGGAAATCACTTTTGCACTTGTATTAGTGTGGAAAAAACACTTTTTGCACTTGTGATAGTGTTGAAAAACCACTTTTCGCACTTGTGTTTGTGCAGGAAACCACTTTTGCACTTGTATTAGTGTGGATAAATCACTTTTCGCACTTGTGTTAGTGTTGAAAAACCACTTTTCGCACTTCTGTTAGTGTTGAAAAACCACTTTTCGCACTTGTGTTAGTGTTGAAAAACCACATTTTGCACTTGTGTTGGTGCAGGAAACCACTTTTGCACTTGTATTATTGTGGAAAAAACACTTTTCGCACTTGCGTTAGTGTTGAAATACCACTTTTCGCACTTGTGTTAGTGTTGAAAAACCACTTTTCGCACTTGTGTTGGTGCAGGAAACCACTTTTGCACTTGTATTAGTGTGGAAAAAACACTTTTTGCACTTGTGATAGTGTTGAAAAACCACTTTTCGCACTTGTGTTAGTGTTGAAAAACCACTTTTCGCACTTGTGTTAGTGTTGAAAAACCACTTTTCACACTTGTGTTAGTGTTGAAAAACCACTTTTCGCACTTGTGTTGGTGCAGGAAACCACTTTTGCACTTGTATTAGTGTGGAAAAAACACTTTTAGCACTTGTGTTAGTGTTGAAAAACCACTTTTCGCACTTGTGTTAGTGTTGAAAAACCACTTTTCGCACTTGTGTTGGTGCAGGCAACCACTTTTGCACTTGTATTAGTGTGGAAAAACCACTTTTCGCACTTGTGTTAGTGTTGAAAAACCACTTTTTGCACTTGTGTTAGTGTTGAAAAACCACTTTTCGCACTTGTGTTAGTGTTGAAAAACCACTTTTCGCACTTGTGTTGGTGCAGGAAACCACTTTTGCACTTGTATTAGTGTGGAAAAAAACACTTTTTGCACTTGTGATAGTGTTGAAAAACCACTTTTCGCACTTGTGTTAGTGTTGAAAAACCACTTTTCGCACTTGTGTTGGTGCAGGCAACCACTTTTGCACTTGTATTAGTGTGGAAAAAACACTTTTCGCACTTGTGTTAGTGTGAAAAACCACTTTTCGCACTTGTGTTGGTGCAGGAAACCACTTTTGCACTTGTGTCAGTGTTGAAAAACCACTTTTCGCACTTGTGTTAGTGTTGAAAAAACCACTTTTCGCACTTGTGTTGGTGCAGAAAACCACTTTTGCACTTGTATTGGTGTGGAAAAACCACTTTTCGCACTTGTGTTAGTGTTGAAAAAACCACTTTTCGCACTTGTGTTAGTGTTGAAAAACCACTTTTCGCACTTGTGTTGGTGCAGAAAACCACTTTTGCACTTGTATTAGTGTGGAAAAACCACTTTTCGCACTTGTGTTAGTGTTGAAAAACCACTTTTCGCACTTGTGTTAGTGTTGAAAAACCACTTTTCGCACTTGTGTTAGTGTTGAAAAACCACTTTTCGCACTTGTGTTGGTGCAGGAAACCACTTTTGCAGTTGTATTAGTGTGGAAAAAACACTTTGCGCAATTGTGTTAGTGTTGAAAAACCACGTTTTGCACTTGTGTTAGTGTTGAAAAACCACTTTTCGCACTTGTGTTTGTGCAGGAAACCACTTTTGCACTTGTATTAGTGTGGAAAAAACACTTTTTGCACTTGTGATAGTGTTGAAAAACCACTTTTCGCATTTGTGTTAGTGTTGAAAAACCACTTTTCGCACTTGTGTTAGTGCAGGAAACCACTTTTGCACTTGTATTAGTGTGGAAAAAAACACTTTTTGCACTTGTGATAGGGTTGAAAAACCACTTTTCGCACTTGTGTTAGTGTTGAAAAACCACTTTTCGCACTTGTGTTGGTGCAGGAAACCACTTTTGCACTTGTATTAGTGTGGAAAAACCACTTTTCGCACTTGTGTTATTGTTGAAAAACCACTTTTCGCACTTGTGTTAGTGTTGAAAAACCACTTTTCGCACTTGTGTTAGTGTTGAAAAACCACTTTTCGCACTTGTGTTGGTGCAGGAAACCACTTTTGCACTTGTATTAGTGTGGAAAATCACTTTTTGCACTTGTGATAGTGTTGAAAAACCACTGTTCGCACTTGTGTTAGTGTTGAAAAACCACTTTTTGCACTTGTGTTGGTGCAGGAAACCACTTTTTGCACTTGTATTAGTGTGGAAAAAACACTTTTCGCACTTGTGTTAGTGTTGAAAAACCACTTTTCGCACTTGTGTTAGTGTTGAAAAACCACTTTTCACACTTGTGTTGGTGCAGGAAACCACTTTTGCACTTGTATTAGTGTGGAAAAAACACTTTTTGCACTTGTGATAGTGTTGAAAAACCACTTTTCGCACTTGTGTTAGTGTTGAAAAACCACTTTTCGCACTTGTGTTGGTGCAGGAAACCACTTTTGCACTTGTGTCAGTGTTGAAAAACCACTTTTCGCACTTGTGTTAGTGTTGAAAAACCACTTTTCGCACTTGTGTTGGTGCAGAAAACCACTTTTGCACTTGTATTAGTGTGGAAAAACCACTTTTTGCACTTGTGTTAGTGTTGAAAAACCACTTTTCGCACTTGTGTTAGTGTTGAAAAACCACTTTTCGCACTTGTGTTGGTGCAGAAAACCACTTTTGCACTTGTATTAGTGTGGAAAACACACTTTTCGCACTTGTGTTAGTGTTGAAAAACCACTTTTCGCACTTGTGTTAGTGTTGAAAAACCACTTTTCGCACTTGTGTTAGTGTTGAAAAACCACTTTTCGCACTTGTGTTGGTGCAGGAAACCACTTTTGCAGTTGTATTAGTGTGGAAAAAACACTTTTCGCAATTGTGTTAGTGTTGAAAAACCACGTTTTGCACTTGTGTTAGTGTTGAAAAACCACTTTTCGCACTTGTGTTGGTGCAGGAAACCACTTTTGCACTTGTATTAGTGTGGAAAAAACACTTTTTGCACTTGTGATAGTGTTTGAAAAACCACTTTTCGCATTTGTGTTAGTGTTGGAAAAACCACTTTTCGCACTTGTGTTAGTGCAGGAAACCACTTTTGCACTTGTATTAGTGTGGAAAAAACACTTTTTGCACTTGTGATAGGGTTGAAAAACCACTTTTCGCACTTGTGTTAGTGTTGAAAAACCACTTTTCGCACTTGTGTTGGTGCAGGAAACCACTTTTGCACTTGTATTAGTGTGGAAAAAACCACTTTTCGCACTTGTGTTATTGTTGAAAAACCACTTTTCGCACTTGTGTTAGTGTTGAAAAACCACTTTTCGCACTTGTGTTAGTGTTGAAAAACCACTTTTCGCACTTGTGTTGGTGCAGGAAACCACTTTTGCACTTGTATTAGTGTGGAAAAATCACTTTTTGCACTTGTGATAGTGTTGAAAAACCACTGTTCGCACTTGTGTTAGTGTTGAAAAACCACTTTTTGCACTTGTGTTGGTGCAGGAAACCACTTTTGCACTTGTATTAGTGTGGAAAAAACACTTTTCGCACTTGTGTTAGTGTTGAAAACCCACTTTTCGCACTTGTGTTAGTGTTGAAAAACCACTTTTCGCACTTGTGTTGGTGCAGGAAACCACTTTTGCACTTGTATTAGTGTGGAAAAAACACTTTTTACACTTGTGATAGTCTTGAAAAACCACTTTTCGCACTTGTGTTAGTGTTTAAAAACACTTTTCACGCTTGTGTTGGTGCAGGAAACCACTTTTGCACTTGTATTAGTGTGGAAAAACTACTTTTCGCACTTGTGTTATTGTTGAAAAACCACTTTTCGCACTTGTGTTAGTGTTGAAAAACCACTTTTCGCACTTGTGTTAGTGTTGAAAAACCACGTTTCGCACTTGTGTTGGTGCAGAAATCACTTTTGCACTTGTATTAGTGTGGAAAAAACACTTTTTGCACTTGTGATAGTGTTGAAAAACCACTTTTCGCACTTGTGTTTGTGCAGGAAACCACTTTTGCACTTGTATTAGTGTGGAAAAATCACTTTTCGCACTTGTGTTAGTGTTGAAAAACCACTTTTCGCACTTCTGTTAGTGTTGAAAAACCACTTTTCGCACTTGTGTTAGTGTTGAAAAACCACATTTTGCACTTGTGTTGGTGCAGGAAACCACTTTTGCACTTGTATTATTGTGGAAAAAACACTTTTCGCACTTGCGTTAGTGTTGAAATACCACTTTTCGCACTTGTGTTAGTGTTGAAAAACCACTTTTCGCACTTGTGTTGGTGCAGGAAACCACTTTTGCACTTGTATTAGTGTGGAAAAAACACTTTTTGCACTTGTGATAGTGTTGAAAAACCACTTTTCGCACTTGTGTTAGTGTTGAAAAACCACTTTTCGCACTTGTGTTAGTGTTGAAAAACCACTTTTCACACTTGTGTTAGTGTTGAAAAACCACTTTTCGCACTTGTGTTGGTGCAGGAAACCACTTTTGCACTTGTATTAGTGTGGAAAAAACACTTTTCGCACTTGTGTTAGTGTTGAAAAACCACTTTTCGCACTTGTGTTAGTGTTGAAAAACCACTTTTCGCACTTGTGTTGGTGCAGAAAACCACTTTTGCACTTGTATTAGTGTGGAAAAAACCACTTTTCGCACTTGTGTTAGTGTTGAAAAACCACTTTTTGCACTTGTGTTAGTGTTGAAAAACCACTTTTCGCACTTGTGTTAGTGTTGAAAACCACTTTTCGCACTTGTGTTGGTGCAGGAAACCACTTTTGCAGTTGTATTAGTGTGGAAAAAACACTTTTCGCAATTGTGTTAGTGTTGAAAAACCACGTTTTGCACTTGTGTTAGTGTTGAAAAACCACTTTTCGCACTTGTGTTGGTGCAGGAAACCACTTTTGCACTTGTATTAGTGTGGAAAAAACACTTTTGCACTTGTGATAGTGTTGAAAAACCACTTTTCGCATTTGTGTTAGTGTTGAAAAACCACTTTTCGCACTTGTGTTAGTGCAGGAAACCACTTTTGCACTTGTATTAGTGTGGAAAAAACACTTTTTGCACTTGTGATAGGGTTGAAAAACCACTTTTCGCACTTGTGTTAGTGTTGAAAAACCACTTTTCGCACTTGTGTTGGTGCAGGAAACCACTTTTGCACTTGTATTAGTGTGGAAAAACCACTTTTCGCACTTGTGTTATTGTTGAAAAACCACTTTTCGCACTTGTGTTAGTGTTGAAAAACCACTTTTCGCACTTGTGTTAGTGTTGAAAAACCACTTTTCGCACTTGTGTTGGTGCAGGAAACCACTTTTGCACTTGTATTAGTGTGGAAAAATCACTTTTTGCACTTGTGATAGTGTTGAAAAACCACTGTTCGCACTTGTGTTAGTGTTGAAAAACCACTTTTTGCACTTGTGTTGGTGCAGGAAACCACTTTTGCACTTGTATTAGTGTGGAAAAAACACTTTTCGCACTTGTGTTAGTGTTGAAAACCCACTTTTCGCACTTGTGTTAGTGTTGAAAAACCACTTTTCGCACTTGTGTTGGTGCAGGAAACCACTTTTGCACTTGTATTAGTGTGGAAAAAACACTTTTTGCACTTGTGATAGTCTTGAAAAACCACTTTTCGCACTTGTGTTAGTGTTTAAAAACCACTTTTCGCGCTTGTGTTGGTGCAGGAAACCACTTTTGCACTTGTATTAGTGTGGAAAAACTACTTTTCGCACTTGTGTTATTGTTGAAAAACCACTTTTCGCACTTGTGTTAGTGTTGAAAAACCACTTTTCGCACTTGTGTTAGTGTTGAAAAACCACGTTTCGCACTTGTGTTGGTGCAGGAAATCACTTTTGCACTTGTATTAGTGTGGAAAAAACACTTTTTGCACTTGTGATAGTGTTGAAAAACCACTTTTCGCACTTGTGTTTGTGCAGGAAACCACTTTTGCACTTGTATTAGTGTGGAAAAATCACTTTTCGCACTTGTGTTAGTGTTGAAAAACCACTTTTCGCACTTCTGTTAGTGTTGAAAAACCACTTTTCGCACTTGTGTTAGTGTTGAAAAACCACATTTTGCACTTGTGTTGGTGCAGGAAACCACTTTTGCACTTGTATTATTGTGGAAAAAACACTTTTCGCACTTGCGTTAGTGTTGAAATACCACTTTTCGCACTTGTGTTAGTGTTGAAAAACCACTTTTCGCACTTGTGTTGGTGCAGGAAACCACTTTTGCACTTGTATTAGTGTGGAAAAAACACTTTTTGCACTTGTGATAGTGTTGAAAAACCACTTTTCGCACTTGTGTTAGTGTTGAAAAACCACTTTTCGCACTTGTGTTAGTGTTGAAAAACCACTTTTCACACTTGTGTTAGTGTTGAAAAACCACTTTTCGCACTTGTGTTGGTGCAGGAAACCACTTTTGCACTTGTATTAGTGTGGAAAAAACACTTTTCGCACTTGTGTTAGTGTTGAAAAACCACTTTTCGCACTTGTGTTAGTGTTGAAAAACCACTTTTCGCACTTGTGTTGGTGCAGGCAACCACTTTTGCACTTGTATTAGTGTGGAAAAACCACTTTTCGCACTTGTGTTAGTGTTGAAAAACCACTTTTCGCACTTGTGTTAGTGTTGAAAAACCACTTTTCGCACTTGTGTTAGTGTTGAAAAACCACTTTTTGCACTTGTGTTGGTGCAGGAAACCACTTTTGCACTTGTATTAGTGTGGAAAAAACACTTTTTGCACTTGTGATAGTGTTGAAAAACCACTTTTCGCACTTGTGTTAGTGTTGAAAAACCACTTTTCGCACTTGTGTTGGTGCAGGAAACCACTTTTGCACTTGTATTAGTGTGGAAAAACTACTTTTCGCACTTGTGTTATTGTGGAAAAAACCACTTTTTGCACTTGTGTTAGTGTTGAAAAACCACTTTTCGCACTTGTGTTAGTGTTGAAAAAACACTTTTCGCACTTGTGTTGGTGCAGGAAACCACTTTTGCACTTGTATTAGTGTGGAAAAACCACTTTTCGCACTTGCGTTAGTGTTGAAAAACCACTTTTCGCACTTGTGTTAGTGTTGAAAAACCACTTTTCGCACTTGTGTTGGTGCAGGAAACCACTTTTGCACTTGTATTAGTGTGGAAAAACCACTTTTCGCACTTGTGTTATTGTTGAAAACCCACTTTTCGCACTTGTGTTAGTGTTGAAAAACCACTTTTCGCACTTGTGTTAGTGTTGAAAAACCGCTTTTCGCACTTGTGTTGGTGCAGGAAACCACTTTTGCACTTGTATTAGTGAGGAAAAATCACTTTTTGCACTTGTGATAGTGTTGAAAAACCACTGTTCGCACTTGTGTTAGTGTTGAAAAACCACTTTTTGCACTTGTGTTGGTGCAGGAAACCACTTTTGCACTTGTATTAGTGTGGAAAAAACACTTTTCGCACTTGTGTTAGTGTTGAAAACCCACTTTTCGCACTTGTGTTAGTGTTGAAAAACCACTTTTCGCACTTGGTTGGTGCAGGAAACCACTTTTGCACTTGTATTAGTGTGGAAAAAACACTTTTTGCACTTGTGATAGTCTTGAAAAACCACTTTTCGCACTTGTGTTAGTGTTTAAAAACCACTTTTCGCACTTGTGTTGGTGCAGGAAACCACTTTTGCACTTGTATTAGTGTGGAAAAACTACTTTTCGCACTTGTGTTATTGTTGAAAAACCACTTTTCGCACTTGTGTTAGTGTTGAAAAACCACTTTTCGCACTTGTGTTAGTGTTGAAAAACCACGTTTCGCACTTGTGTTGGTGCAGGAAATCACTTTTGCACTTGTATTAGTGTGGAAAAAACACTTTTTGCACTTGTGATAGTGTTGAAAAACCACTTTTCGCACTTGTGTTTGTGCAGGAAACAACTTTTGCACTTGTATTAGTGTGGAAAAATCACTTTTCGCACTTGTGTTAGTGTTGAAAAACCACTTTTCGCACTTCTGTTAGTGTTGAAAAACCACTTTTCGCACTTGTGTTAGTGTTGAAAAACCACATTTTGCACTTGTGTTGGTGCAGGAAACCACTTTTGCACTTGTATTATTGTGGAAAAAACACTTTTCGCACTTGCGTTAGTGTTGAAATACCACTTTTCGCACTTGTGTTAGTGCAGGAAACCACTTTTGCACTTGTATTAGTGTGGAAAAAACACTTTTTGCACTTGTGTTAGTGTTGAAAAACCACTTTTCGCACTTGTGTTAGTGTTGAAAAACCACTTTTCGCACTTGTGTTAGTGTTGAAAAACCACTTTTCGCACTTGTGTTGGTGCTGGAAACCACTTTTGCAGTTTTGTGTTAGTGTTGAAAAACCACTTTTCGCACTTGTGTTGGTGCAGGAAACCACTTTTGCACTTGTATTAGTGTGGAAAAACCACTTTTCGCACTTGTGTTAGTGTTGAAAAACCACTTTTCGCACTTGTGTTAGTGTTGAAAAACCACTTTCACACTTGTGTTGGTGCAGGAAACCACTTTTGCACTTGTGTTATTGTTGAAAAACCACTTTTCGCACTTGTGTTAGTGTTGAAAAACCACTTTTCGCACTTGTGTTAGTGTTGAAAAACCACTTTTCGCACTTGTGTTGGTGCAGTAAACCACTTTTGCACTTGTATTAGTGTGGAAAAATCACTTTTTGCACTTGTGATAGTGTTGAAAAACCACTGTTCGCACTTGTGTTAGTGTTGAAAAACCACTTTTTGCACTTGTGTTGGTGCAGGAAACCACTTTTGCACTTGTATTAGTGTGGAAAAAACACTTTTCACACTTGTGTTAGTGTTGAAAAACCACTTTTCGCACTTGTGTTAGTGTTGAAAAACCACTTTTCGCACTTGTGTTGGTGCAGGAAACCACTTTTGCACTTGTATTAGTGTGGAAAAAACACTTTTTGCACTTGTGATAGTGTTGAAAAACCACTTTTCGCACTTGTGTTAGTGTTTAAAAACCACTTTTCGCACTTGTGTTGGTGCAGGAAACCACTTTTGCACTTGTATTAGTGTGGAAAAACTACTTTTCGCACTTGTGTTATTGTTGAAAAACCACTTTTCGCACTTGTGTTAGTGTTGAAAAACCACTTTTCGCACTTGTGTTAGTGTTGAAAAACCACGTTTCGCACTTGTGTTGTTGCAGGAAATCACTTTTGCACTTGTATTAGTGTGGAAAAAACACTTTTTGCACTTGTGATAGTGTTGAAAAACCACTTTTCGCACTTGTGTTTGTGCAGGAAACTACTTTTGCACTTGTATTAGTGTGGAAAAATCACTTTTCGCACTTGTGTTAGTGTTGAAAAACCACTTTTCGCACTTCTGTTAGTGTTGAAAAACCACTTTTCGCACTTGTGTTAGTGTTGAAAAACCACATTTTGCACTTGTGTTGGTGCAGGAAACCACTTTTGCACTTGTATTATTATGGAAAAAACACTTTTCGCACTTGCGTTAGTGTTGAAATACCACTTTTCGCACTTGTGTTAGTGTTGAAAAACCACTTTTCGCACTTGTGTTGGTGCAGGAAACCACTTTTGCACTTGTATTAGTGTGGAAAAAACACTTTTTGCACTTGTGATAGTGTTGAAAAACCACTTTTCGCACTTGTGTTAGTGTTGAAAAACCACTTTTCGCACTTGTGTTAGTGTTGAAAAACCACTTTTCGCACTTGTGTTAGTGTTAAAAAACCACTTTTCGCACTTGTGTTGGTGCAGGAAACCACTTTTGCACTTGTATTAGTGTGGAAAAATCACTTTTTGCACTTGTGATAGTGTTGAAAAACCACTGTTCGCCCTTGTGTTAGTGTTGAAAAACCACTTTTTGCACTTGTGTTGGTGCAGGAAACCACTTTTGCACTTGTGTTATTGTTGAAAAACCACTTTTCGCACTTGTGTTAGTGTTGAAAAACCACTTTTCGCACTTGTGTTAGTGTTGAAAAACCACTTTTCGCACTTGTGTTGGTGCAGTAAACCACTTTTGCACTTGTATTAGTGTGGAAAATCACTTTTTGCACTTGTGATAGTGTTGAAAAACCACTGTTCGCACTTGTGTTAGTGTTGAAAAACCACTTTTTGCACTTGTGTTGGTGCAGGAAACCACTTTTGCACTTGTATTAGTGTGGAAAAAACACTTTTCACACTTGTGTTAGTGTTGAAAAACCACTTTTCGCACTTGTGTTAGTGTTGAAAAACCACTTTTCGCACTTGTGTTGGTGCAGGAAACCACTTTTGCACTTGTATTAGTGTGGAAAAAACACTTTTTGCACTTGTGATAGTGTTGAAAAACCACTTTTCGCACTTGTGTTAGTGTTTAAAAACCACTTTTCGCACTTGTGTTGGTGCAGGAATCCACTTTTGCACTTGTATTAGTGTGGAAAAACTACTTTTCGCACTTGTGTTATTGTTGAAAAACCACTTTTCGCACTTGTGTTAGTGTTGAAAAACCACTTTTCGCACTTGTGTTAGTGTTGAAAAACCACGTTTCGCACTTGTGTTGGTGCAGGAAATCACTTTTGCACTTGTATTAGTGTGGAAAAAACACTTTTTGCACTTGTGATAGTGTTGAAAAACCACTTTTCGCACTTGTGTTTGTGCAGGAAACCACTTTTGCACTTGTATTAGTGTGGAAAAATCACTTTTCGCACTTGTGTTAGTGTTGAAAAACCACTTTTCGCACTTCTGTTAGTGTTGAAAAACCACTTTTCGCACTTGTGTTAGTGTTGAAAAACCACATTTTGCACTTGTGTTGGTGCAGGAAACCACTTTTGCACTTGTATTATTATGGAAAAAACACTTTTCGCACTTGCGTTAGTGTTGAAATACCACTTTTCGCACTTGTGTTAGTGTTGAAAAACCACTTTTCGCACTTGTGTTGGTGCAGGAAACCACTTTTGCACTTGTATTAGTGTGGAAAAAACACTTTTTGCACTTGTGATAGTGTTGAAAAACCACTTTTCGCACTTGTGTTAGTGTTGAAAAACCACTTTTCGCACTTGTGTTAGTGTTGAAAAACCACTTTTCGCACTTGTGTTAGTGTTGAAAAACCACTTTTCGCACTTGTGTTGGTGCAGGAAACCACTTTTGCACTTGTATTAGTGTGGAAAAATCACTTTTTGCACTTGTGATAGTGTTGAAAAACCACTGTTCGCCCTTGTGTTAGTGTTGAAAAACCACTTTTTGCACTTGTGTTGGTGCAGGAAACCACTTTTGCACTTGTATTAGTGTGGAAAAAACACTTTTCGCACTTGTGTTAGTGTTGAAAAACCACTTTTCGCACTTGTGTTAGTGTTGAAAAACCACTTTTCGCACTTGTGTTTGTGCAGGAAACCACTTTTGCACTTGTATTAGTGTGGAAAAAACACTTTTTGCACTTGTGATAGTCTTGAAAAACCACTTTTCGCACTTGTGTTAGTGTTTAAAAACCACTTTTCGCACTTGTGTTGGTGCAGGAAACCACTTTTGCACTTGTATTAGTGTGGAAAAACTACTTTTCGCACTTGTGTTATTGTTGAAAAACCACTTTTCGCACTTGTGTTAGTGTTGAAAAACCACTTTTCGCACTTGTGTTAGTGTTGAAAAACCACGTTTCGCACTTGTGTTGGTGCAGGAAATCACTTTTGCACTTGTATTAGTGTGGAAAAAACACTTTTTGCACTTGTGATAGTGTTGAAAAACCACTTTTCGCACTTGTGTTTGTGCAGGAAACCACTTTTGCACTTGTATTAGTGTGGAAAAATCACTTTTCGCACTTGTGTTAGTGTTGAAAAACCACTTTTCGCACTTCTGTTAGTGTTGAAAAACCACTTTTCGCACTTGTGTTAGTGTTGAAAAAACACTTTTTGCACTTGTGTTAGTGTTGAAAAAACACTTTTTGCACTTGTGATAGTGTTGAAAAACTACTTTTCGCACTTGCGTTATTGTTGAAAAACCACTTTTCGCACTTGTGTTAGTGTTGAAAAACCACTTTTCGCACTTGTGTTAGTGTTGAAAAACCACTTTTCGCACTTGTGTTGGTGCAGGAAATCACATTTGCACTTGTATTAGTGTGGAAAAACCACTTTTCGCACTTGTGTTAGTGTTGAAAAACCACTTTTCGCACTTGTGTTAGTGTTGAAAAACCACTTTTCGCACTTGTGTTAGTGTTGAAAAACCACTTTTTGCACTTGTGTTGGTGCAGGAAACCACTTTTGCACTTGTATTAGTGTGGAAAAAACACTTTTTGCACTTGTGATAGTGTTGAAAAACCACTTTTCGCACTTGTGTTAGTGTTGAAAAACCACTTTTCGCACTTGTGTTGGTGCAGGAAACCACTTTTGCACTTGTATTAGTGTGGAAAAACTACTTTTCGCACTTGTGTTATTGTGGAAAAAACCACTTTTTGCACTTGTGTTAGTGTTGAAAAACCACTTTTCGCACTTGTGTTAGTGTTGAAAAAACACTTTTCGCACTTGTGTTGGTGCAGGAAACCACTTTTGCACTTGTATTAGTGTGGAAAAACCACTTTTCGCACTTGCGTTAGTGTTGAAAAACCACTTTTCGCACTTGTGTTAGTGTTGAAAAACCACTTTTCGCACTTGTGTTGGTGCAGGAAACCACTTTTGCACTTGTATTAGTGTGGAAAAACCACTTTTCGCACTTGTGTTATTGTTGAAAACCCACTTTTCGCACTTGTGTTAGTGTTGAAAAACCACTTTTCGCACTTGTGTTAGTGTTGAAAAACCGCTTTTCGCACTTGTGTTGGTGCAGGAAACCACTTTTGCACTTGTATTAGTGAGGAAAAATCACTTTTTGCACTTGTGATAGTGTTGAAAAACCACTGTTCGCACTTGTGTTAGTGTTGAAAAACCACTTTTTGCACTTGTGTTGGTGCAGGAAACCACTTTTGCACTTGTATTAGTGTGGAAAAAACACTTTTCGCACTTGTGTTAGTGTTGAAAACCCACTTTTCGCACTTGTGTTAGTGTTGAAAAACCACTTTTCGCACTTGGTTGGTGCAGGAAACCACTTTTGCACTTGTATTAGTGTGGAAAAAACACTTTTTGCACTTGTGATAGTCTTGAAAAACCACTTTTCGCACTTGTGTTAGTGTTTAAAAACCACTTTTCGCACTTGTGTTGGTGCAGGAAACCACTTTTGCACTTGTATTAGTGTGGAAAAACTACTTTTCGCACTTGTGTTATTGTTGAAAAACCACTTTTCGCACTTGTGTTAGTGTTGAAAAACCACTTTTCGCACTTGTGTTAGTGTTGAAAAACCACGTTTCGCACTTGTGTTGGTGCAGGAAATCACTTTTGCACTTGTATTAGTGTGGAAAAAACACTTTTTGCACTTGTGATAGTGTTGAAAAACCACTTTTCGCACTTGTGTTTGTGCAGGAAACAACTTTTGCACTTGTATTAGTGTGGAAAAATCACTTTTCGCACTTGTGTTAGTGTTGAAAAACCACTTTTCGCACTTCTGTTAGTGTTGAAAAACCACTTTTCGCACTTGTGTTAGTGTTGAAAAACCACATTTTGCACTTGTGTTGGTGCAGGAAACCACTTTTGCACTTGTATTATTGTGGAAAAAACACTTTTCGCACTTGCGTTAGTGTTGAAATACCACTTTTCGCACTTGTGTTAGTGTTGAAAAACCACTTTTCGCACTTGTGTTAGTGTTGAAAAACCACTTTTCACACTTGTGTTAGTGTTGAAAAACCACTTTTCGCACTTGTGTTGGTGCAGGAAACCACTTTTGCACTTGTATTAGTGTGGAAAAACCACTTTTCGCACTTGTGTTAGTGTTGAAAAACCACTTTTCACACTTGTGTTAGTGTTGAAAAACCACTTTTCGCACTTGTGTTGGTGCAGGAAACCACTTTTGCACTTGTATTAGTGTGGAAAAACCACTTTTCGCACTTGTGTTAGTGTTGAAAAACCACTTTTCGCACTTGTGTTAGTGTTGAAAAACCACTTTCACACTTGTGTTGGTGCAGGAAACCACTTTTGCACTTGTGTTATTGTTGAAAAACCACTTTTCGCACTTGTGTTAGTGTTGAAAAACCACTTTTCGCACTTGTGTTAGTGTTGAAAAACCACTTTTCGCACTTGTGTTGGTGCAGTAAACCACTTTTGCACTTGTATTAGTGTGGAAAAATCACTTTTTGCACTTGTGATAGTGTTGAAAAACCACTGTTCGCACTTGTGTTAGTGTTGAAAAACCACTTTTTGCACTTGTGTTGGTGCAGGAAACCACTTTTGCACTTGTATTAGTGTGGAAAAAACACTTTTCACACTTGTGTTAGTGTTGAAAAACCACTTTTCGCACTTGTGTTAGTGTTGAAAAACCACTTTTCGCACTTGTGTTGGTGCAGGAAACCACTTTTGCACTTGTATTAGTGTGGAAAAAACACTTTTTGCACTTGTGATAGTGTTGAAAAACCACTTTTCGCACTTGTGTTAGTGTTTAAAAACCACTTTTCGCACTTGTGTTGGTGCAGGAAACCACTTTTGCACTTGTATTAGTGTGGAAAAACTACTTTTCGCACTTGTGTTATTGTTGAAAAACCACTTTTCGCACTTGTGTTAGTGTTGAAAAACCACTTTTCGCACTTGTGTTAGTGTTGAAAAACCACGTTTCGCACTTGTGTTGTTGCAGGAAATCACTTTTGCACTTGTATTAGTGTGGAAAAAACACTTTTTGCACTTGTGATAGTGTTGAAAAACCACTTTTCGCACTTGTGTTTGTGCAGGAAACTACTTTTGCACTTGTATTAGTGTGGAAAAATCACTTTTCGCACTTGTGTTAGTGTTGAAAAACCACTTTTCGCACTTCTGTTAGTGTTGAAAAACCACTTTTCGCACTTGTGTTAGTGTTGAAAAACCACATTTTGCACTTGTGTTGGTGCAGGAAACCACTTTTGCACTTGTATTATTATGGAAAAAACACTTTTCGCACTTGCGTTAGTGTTGAAATACCACTTTTCGCACTTGTGTTAGTGTTGAAAAACCACTTTTCGCACTTGTGTTGGTGCAGGAAACCACTTTTGCACTTGTATTAGTGTGGAAAAAACACTTTTTGCACTTGTGATAGTGTTGAAAAACCACTTTTCGCACTTGTGTTAGTGTTGAAAAACCACTTTTCGCACTTGTGTTAGTGTTGAAAAACCACTTTTCGCACTTGTGTTAGTGTTAAAAAACCACTTTTCGCACTTGTGTTGGTGCAGGAAACCACTTTTGCACTTGTATTAGTGTGGAAAAATCACTTTTTGCACTTGTGATAGTGTTGAAAAACCACTGTTCGCCCTTGTGTTAGTGTTGAAAAACCACTTTTTGCACTTGTGTTGGTGCAGGAAACCACTTTTGCACTTGTGTTATTGTTGAAAAACCACTTTTCGCACTTGTGTTAGTGTTGAAAAACCACTTTTCGCACTTGTGTTAGTGTTGAAAAACCACTTTTCGCACTTGTGTTGGTGCAGTAAACCACTTTTGCACTTGTATTAGTGTGGAAAATCACTTTTTGCACTTGTGATAGTGTTGAAAAACCACTGTTCGCACTTGTGTTAGTGTTGAAAAACCACTTTTTGCACTTGTGTTGGTGCAGGAAACCACTTTTGCACTTGTATTAGTGTGGAAAAAACACTTTTCACACTTGTGTTAGTGTTGAAAAACCACTTTTCGCACTTGTGTTAGTGTTGAAAAACCACTTTTCGCACTTGTGTTGGTGCAGGAAACCACTTTTGCACTTGTATTAGTGTGGAAAAAACACTTTTTGCACTTGTGATAGTGTTGAAAAACCACTTTTCGCACTTGTGTTAGTGTTTAAAAACCACTTTTCGCACTTGTGTTGGTGCAGGAATCCACTTTTGCACTTGTATTAGTGTGGAAAAACTACTTTTCGCACTTGTGTTATTGTTGAAAAACCACTTTTCGCACTTGTGTTAGTGTTGAAAAACCACTTTTCGCACTTGTGTTAGTGTTGAAAAACCACGTTTCGCACTTGTGTTGGTGCAGGAAATCACTTTTGCACTTGTATTAGTGTGGAAAAAACACTTTTTGCACTTGTGATAGTGTTGAAAAACCACTTTTCGCACTTGTGTTTGTGCAGGAAACCACTTTTGCACTTGTATTAGTGTGGAAAAATCACTTTTCGCACTTGTGTTAGTGTTGAAAAACCACTTTTCGCACTTCTGTTAGTGTTGAAAAACCACTTTTCGCACTTGTGTTAGTGTTGAAAAACCACATTTTGCACTTGTGTTGGTGCAGGAAACCACTTTTGCACTTGTATTATTATGGAAAAAACACTTTTCGCACTTGCGTTAGTGTTGAAATACCACTTTTCGCACTTGTGTTAGTGTTGAAAAACCACTTTTCGCACTTGTGTTGGTGCAGGAAACCACTTTTGCACTTGTATTAGTGTGGAAAAAACACTTTTTGCACTTGTGATAGTGTTGAAAAACCACTTTTCGCACTTGTGTTAGTGTTGAAAAACCACTTTTCGCACTTGTGTTAGTGTTGAAAAACCACTTTTCGCACTTGTGTTAGTGTTGAAAAACCACTTTTCGCACTTGTGTTGGTGCAGGAAACCACTTTTGCACTTGTATTAGTGTGGAAAAATCACTTTTTGCACTTGTGATAGTGTTGAAAAACCACTGTTCGCCCTTGTGTTAGTGTTGAAAAACCACTTTTTGCACTTGTGTTGGTGCAGGAAACCACTTTTGCACTTGTATTAGTGTGGAAAAAACACTTTTCGCACTTGTGTTAGTGTTGAAAAACCACTTTTCGCACTTGTGTTAGTGTTGAAAAACCACTTTTCGCACTTGTGTTTGTGCAGGAAACCACTTTTGCACTTGTATTAGTGTGGAAAAAACACTTTTTGCACTTGTGATAGTCTTGAAAAACCACTTTTCGCACTTGTGTTAGTGTTTAAAAACCACTTTTCGCACTTGTGTTGGTGCAGGAAACCACTTTTGCACTTGTATTAGTGTGGAAAAACTACTTTTCGCACTTGTGTTATTGTTGAAAAACCACTTTTCGCACTTGTGTTAGTGTTGAAAAACCACTTTTCGCACTTGTGTTAGTGTTGAAAAACCACGTTTCGCACTTGTGTTGGTGCAGGAAATCACTTTTGCACTTGTATTAGTGTGGAAAAAACACTTTTTGCACTTGTGATAGTGTTGAAAAACCACTTTTCGCACTTGTGTTTGTGCAGGAAACCACTTTTGCACTTGTATTAGTGTGGAAAAATCACTTTTCGCACTTGTGTTAGTGTTGAAAAACCACTTTTCGCACTTCTGTTAGTGTTGAAAAACCACTTTTCGCACTTGTGTTAGTGTTGAAAAAACACTTTTTGCACTTGTGTTAGTGTTGAAAAAACACTTTTTGCACTTGTGATAGTGTTGAAAAACTACTTTTCGCACTTGCGTTATTGTTGAAAAACCACTTTTCGCACTTGTGTTAGTGTTGAAAAACCACTTTTCGCACTTGTGTTAGTGTTGAAAAACCACTTTTCGCACTTGTGTTGGTGCAGGAAATCACATTTGCACTTGTATTAGTGTGGAAAAAACACTTTTTGCACTTGTGATAGTGTTGAAAAACCACTTTTCGCACTTGTGTTTGTGCAGGAAACCACTTTTGCACTTGTATTAGTGTGGAAAAATCACTTTTCGCACTTGTGTTAGTGTTGAAAAACCACTTTTCGCACTTCTGTTAGTGTTGAAAAACCACTTTTCGCACTTGTGTTAGTGTTGAAAAACCACATTTTGCACTTGTGTTGGTGCAGGAAATCACTTTTGCACTTGTATTATTGTGGAAAAAACACTTTTCGCACTTGCGTTAGTGTTGAAATACCACTTTTCGCACTTGTGTTAGTGTTGAAAAACCACTTTTCGCACTTGTGTTGGTGCAGGAAACCACTTTTGCACTTGTATTAGTGTGGAAAAAACACTTTTTGCACTTGTGATAGTGTTGAAAAACCACTTTTCGCACTTGTGTTAGTGTTGAAAAACCACTTTTCGCACTTGTGTTAGTGTTGAAAAACCACTTTTCACACTTGTGTTAGTGTTGAAAAACCACTTTTCGCACTTGTGTTGGTGCAGGAAACCACTTTTGCACTTGTATTAGTGTGGAAAAAACACTTTTCGCACTTGTGTTAGTGTTGAAAAACCACTTTTCGCACTTGTGTTAGTGTTGAAAAACCACTTTTCGCACTTGTGTTGGTGCAGGCAACCACTTTTGCACTTGTATTAGTGTGGAAAAACCACTTTTCGCACTTGTGTTAGTGTTGAAAAACCACTTTTCGCACTTGTGTTAGTGTTGAAAAACCACTTTTCGCACTTGTGTTAGTGTTGAAAAACCACTTTTTGCACTTGTGTTGGTGCAGGAAACCACTTTTGCACTTGTATTAGTGTGGAAAAAACACTTTTTGCACTTGTGATAGTGTTGAAAAACCACTTTTCGCACTTGTGTTAGTGTTGAAAAACCACTTTTCGCACTTGTGTTGGTGCAGGAAACCACTTTTGCACTTGTATTAGTGTGGAAAAACTACTTTTCGCACTTGTGTTATTGTGGAAAAAACCACTTTTTGCACTTGTGTTAGTGTTGAAAAACCACTTTTCGCACTTGTGTTAGTGTTGAACAACCACTTTTCGCACTTGTGTTGGTGCAGGAAACCACTTTTGCACTTGTATTAGTGTGGAAAAACCACTTTTCGCACTTGCGTTAGTGTTGAAAAACCACTTTTCGCACTTGTGTTAGTGTTGAAAAACCACTTTTCGCACTTGTGTTAGTGTTGAAAAACCACTTTTCGCACTTGTGTTGGTGCTGGAAACCACTTTTGCAGTTGTATTAGTGTGGAAAAACCACTTTTCGCACTTGTGTTAGTGTTGAAAAACCACTTTTCGCACTTCTGTTAGTGTTGAAAAACCACTTTTCGCACTTGTGTTAGTGTTGAAAAACCACATTTTGCCCTTGTGTTGGTGCAGGAAACCACTTTTGCACTTGTATTATTGTGGAAAAAACACTTTTCGCACTTGCGTTAGTGTTGAAATACCACTTTTCGCACTTGTGTTAGTGTTGAAAAACCACTTTTCGCACTTGTGTTGGTGCAGGAAACCACTTTTGCACTTGTATTAGTGTGGAAAAAACACTTTTTGCACTTGTGATAGTGTTGAAAAACCACTTTTCGCACTTGTGTTAGTGTTGAAAAACCACTTTTCGCACTTGTGTTAGTGTTGAAAAACCACTTTTCACACTTGTGTTAGTGTTGAAAAACCACTTTTCGCACTTGTGTTGGTGCAGGAAACCACTTTTGCACTTGTATTAGTGTGGAAAAACCACTTTTCGCACTTGTGTTAGTGTTGAAAAACCACTTTTCGCACTTATGTTAGTGTTGAAAAACCACTTTTCGCACTTGTGTTGGTGCAGGAAACCACTTTTGCACTTGTGTTATTGTTGAAAAACCACTTTTCGCACTTGTGTTAGTGTTGAAAAACCACTTTTCGCACTTGTGTTAGTGTTGAAAAACCACTTTTCGCACTTGTGTTGGTGCAGTAAACCACTTTTGCACTTGTATTAGTGTGGAAAAATCACTTTTTGCACTTGTGATAGTGTTGAAAAACCACTGTTCGCACTTGTGTTAGTGTTGAAAAACCACTTTTTGCACTTGTGTTGGTGCAGGAAACCACTTTTGCACTTGTATTAGTGTGGAAAAAACACTTTTCACACTTGTGTTAGTGTTGAAAAACCACTTTTCGCACTTGTGTTAGTGTTGAAAAACCACTTTTCGCACTTGTGTTAGTGTTGAAAAACCACTTTTTGCACTTGTGTTGGTGCAGGAAACCACTTTTGCACTTGTATTAGTGTGGAAAAAACACTTTTTGCACTTGTGATAGTGTTGAAAAACCACTTTTCGCACTTGTGTTAGTGTTGAAAAACCACTTTTCGCACTTGTGTTATTGTTGAAAACCCACTTTTCGCACTTGTGTTAGTGTTGAAAAACCACTTTTCGCACTTGTGTTAGTGTTGAAAAACCGCTTTTCGCACTTGTGTTGGTGCAGGAAACCACTTTTGCACTTGTATTAGTGAGGAAAAATCACTTTTTGCACTTGTGATAGTGTTGAAAAACCACTGTTCGCACTTGTGTTAGTGTTGAAAAACCACTTTTTGCACTTGTGTTGGTGCAGGAAACCACTTTTGCACTTGTATTAGTGTGGAAAAAACACTTTTCGCACTTGTGTTAGTGTTGAAAACCCACTTTTCGCACTTGTGTTAGTGTTGAAAAACCACTTTTCGCACTTGGTTGGTGCAGGAAACCACTTTTGCACTTGTATTAGTGTGGAAAAAACACTTTTTGCACTTGTGATAGTCTTGAAAAACCACTTTTCGCACTTGTGTTAGTGTTTAAAAACCACTTTTCGCACTTGTGTTGGTGCAGGAAACCACTTTTGCACTTGTATTAGTGTGGAAAAACTACTTTTCGCACTTGTGTTATTGTTGAAAAACCACTTTTCGCACTTGTGTTAGTGTTGAAAAACCACTTTTCGCACTTGTGTTAGTGTTGAAAAACCACGTTTCGCACTTGTGTTGGTGCAGGAAATCACTTTTGCACTTGTATTAGTGTGGAAAAAACACTTTTTGCACTTGTGATAGTGTTGAAAAAACACTTTTTGCACTTGTGTTAGTGTTGAAAAAACACTTTTTGCACTTGTGTTAGTGTTGAAAAACCACTTTTCGCACTTGTGTTAGTGTTGAAAAACCACGTTTCGCACTTGTGTTGGTGCAGGAAATCACTTTTGCACTTGTATTAGTGTGGAAAAAACACTTTTCGCACTTGTGTTAGTGTTGAAAAAACACTTTTTGCACTTGTGTTAGTGTTGAAAAAACACTTTTTGCACTTGTGATAGTGTTGAAAAACTACTTTTCGCACTTGCGTTATTGTTGAAAAACCACTTTTCGCACTTGTGTTAGTGTTGAAAAACCACTTTTCGCACTTGTGTTAGTGTTGAAAAACCACTTTTCGCACTTGTGTTGGTGCAGGAAATCACATTTGCACTTGTATTAGTGTGGAAAAAACACGTTTTGCACTTGTGATAGTGTTGAAAAACCACTTTTCGCACTTGTGTTTGTGCAGGAAACCACTTTTGCACTTGTATTAGTGTGGAAAAATCACTTTTCGCACTTGTGTTAGTGTTGAAAAACCACTTTTCGCACTTCTGTTAGTGTTGAAAAACCACTTTTCGCACTTGTGTTAGTGTTGAAAAACCACATTTTGCACTTGTGTTGGTGCAGGAAATCACTTTTGCACTTGTATTATTGTGGAAAAAACACTTTTCGCACTTGCGTTAGTGTTGAAATACCACTTTTCGCACTTGTGTTAGTGTTGAAAAACCACTTTTCGCACTTGTGTTGGTGCAGGAAACCACTTTTGCACTTGTATTAGTGTGGAAAAAACACTTTTTGCACTTGTGATAGTGTTGAAAAACCACTTTTCGCACTTGTGTTAGTGTTGAAAAACCACTTTTCGCACTTGTGTTAGTGTTGAAAAACCACTTTTCACACTTGTGTTAGTGTTGAAAAACCACTTTTCGCACTTGTGTTGGTGCAGGAAACCACTTTTGCACTTGTATTAGTGTGGAAAAAACACTTTTCGCACTTGTGTTAGTGTTGAAAAACCACTTTTCGCACTTGTGTTAGTGTTGAAAAACCACTTTTCGCACTTGTGTTGGTGCAGGCAACCACTTTTGCACTTGTATTAGTGTGGAAAAACCACTTTTCGCACTTGTGTTAGTGTTGAAAAACCACTTTTCGCACTTGTGTTAGTGTTGAAAAACCACTTTTCGCACTTGTGTTAGTGTTGAAAAACCACTTTTTGCACTTGTGTTGGTGCAGGAAACCACTTTTGCACTTGTATTAGTGTGGAAAAAACACTTTTTGCACTTGTGATAGTGTTGAAAAACCACTTTTCGCACTTGTGTTAGTGTTGAAAAACCACTTTTCGCACTTGTGTTGGTGCAGGAAACCACTTTTGCACTTGTATTAGTGTGGAAAAACTACTTTTCGCACTTGTGTTATTGTGGAAAAAACCACTTTTTGCACTTGTGTTAGTGTTGAAAAACCACTTTTCGCACTTGTGTTAGTGTTGAACAACCACTTTTCGCACTTGTGTTGGTGCAGGAAACCACTTTTGCACTTGTATTAGTGTGGAAAAACCACTTTTCGCACTTGCGTTAGTGTTGAAAAACCACTTTTCGCACTTGTGTTAGTGTTGAAAAACCACTTTTCGCACTTGTGTTAGTGTTGAAAAACCACTTTTCGCACTTGTGTTGGTGCTGGAAACCACTTTTGCAGTTGTATTAGTGTGGAAATACCACTTTTCGCACTTGTGTTAGTGTTGAAAAACCACTTTTCGCACTTCTGTTAGTGTTGAAAAACCACTTTTCGCACTTGTGTTAGTGTTGAAAAACCACATTTTGCCCTTGTGTTGGTGCAGGAAACCACTTTTGCACTTGTATTATTGTGGAAAAAACACTTTTCGCACTTGCGTTAGTGTTGAAATACCACTTTTCGCACTTGTGTTAGTGTTGAAAAACCACTTTTCGCACTTGTGTTGGTGCAGGAAACCACTTTTGCACTTGTATTAGTGTGGAAAAAACACTTTTTGCACTTGTGATAGTGTTGAAAAACCACTTTTCGCACTTGTGTTAGTGTTGAAAAACCACTTTTCGCACTTGTGTTAGTGTTGAAAAACCACTTTTCACACTTGTGTTAGTGTTGAAAAACCACTTTTCGCACTTGTGTTGGTGCAGGAAACCACTTTTGCACTTGTATTAGTGTGGAAAAACCACTTTTCGCACTTGTGTTAGTGTTGAAAAACCACTTTTCGCACTTATGTTAGTGTTGAAAAACCACTTTTCGCACTTGTGTTGGTGCAGGAAACCACTTTTGCACTTGTGTTATTGTTGAAAAACCACTTTTCGCACTTGTGTTAGTGTTGAAAAACCACTTTTCGCACTTGTGTTAGTGTTGAAAAACCACTTTTCGCACTTGTGTTGGTGCAGTAAACCACTTTTGCACTTGTATTAGTGTGGAAAAATCACTTTTTGCACTTGTGATAGTGTTGAAAAACCACTGTTCGCACTTGTGTTAGTGTTGAAAAACCACTTTTTGCACTTGTGTTGGTGCAGGAAACCACTTTTGCACTTGTATTAGTGTGGAAAAAACACTTTTCACACTTGTGTTAGTGTTGAAAAACCACTTTTCGCACTTGTGTTAGTGTTGAAAAACCACTTTTCGCACTTGTGTTAGTGTTGAAAAACCACTTTTTGCACTTGTGTTGGTGCAGGAAACCACTTTTGCACTTGTATTAGTGTGGAAAAAACACTTTTTGCACTTGTGATAGTGTTGAAAAACCACTTTTCGCACTTGTGTTAGTGTTTAAAAACCACTTTTCGCACTTGTGTTGGTGCAGGAATCCACTTTTGCACTTGTATTAGTGTGGAAAAACTACTTTTCGCACTTGTGTTATTGTTGAAAAACCACTTTTCGCACTTGTGTTAGTGTTGAAAAACCACTTTTCGCACTTGTGTTAGTGTTGAAAAACCACGTTTCGCACTTGTGTTGGTGCAGGAAATCACTTTTGCACTTGTATTAGTGTGGAAAAAACACTTTTTGCACTTGTGATAGTGTTGAAAAACCACTTTTCGCACTTGTGTTTGTGCAGGAAACCACTTTTGCACTTGTATTAGTGTGGAAAAATCACTTTTCGCACTTGTGTTAGTGTTGAAAAACCACTTTTCGCACTTCTGTTAGTGTTGAAAAACCACTTTTCGCACTTGTGTTAGTGTTGAAAAACCACATTTTGCACTTGTGTTGGTGCAGGAAACCACTTTTGCACTTGTATTATTATGGAAAAAACACTTTTCGCACTTGCGTTAGTGTTGAAATACCACTTTTCGCACTTGTGTTAGTGTTGAAAAACCACTTTTCGCACTTGTGTTGGTGCAGGAAACCACTTTTGCACTTGTATTAGTGTGGAAAAAACACTTTTTGCACTTGTGATAGTGTTGAAAAACCACTTTTCGCACTTGTGTTAGTGTTGAAAAACCACTTTTCGCACTTGTGTTAGTGTTGAAAAACCACTTTTCGCACTTTTGTTAGTGTTGAAAAACCACTTTTCGCACTTGTGTTGGTGCAGGAAACCACTTTTGCACTTGTATTAGTGTGGAAAAATCACTTTTTGCACTTGTGATAGTGTTGAAAAACCACTGTTCGCCCTTGTGTTAGTGTTGAAAAACCACTTTTTGCACTTGTGTTGGTGCAGGAAACCACTTTTGCACTTGTATTAGTGTGGAAAAAACACTTTTCGCACTTGTGTTAGTGTTGAAAAACCACTTTTCGCACTTGTGTTAGTGTTGAAAAACCACTTTTCGCACTTGTGTTTGTGCAGGAAACCACTTTTGCACTTGTATTAGTGTGGAAAAAACACTTTTTGCACTTGTGATAGTCTTGAAAAACCACTTTTCGCACTTGTGTTAGTGTTTAAAAACCACTTTTCGCACTTGTGTTGGTGCAGGAAACCACTTTTGCACTTGTATTAGTGTGGAAAAACTACTTTTCGCACTTGTGTTATTGTTGAAAAACCACTTTTCGCACTTGTGTTAGTGTTGAAAAACCACTTTTCGCACTTGTGTTAGTGTTGAAAAACCACGTTTCGCACTTGTGTTGGTGCAGGAAATCACTTTTGCACTTGTATTAGTGTGGAAAAAACACTTTTTGCACTTGTGATAGTGTTGAAAAACCACTTTTCGCACTTGTGTTTGTGCAGGAAACCACTTTTGCACTTGTATTAGTGTGGAAAAATCACTTTTCGCACTTGTGTTAGTGTTGAAAAACCACTTTTCGCACTTCTGTTAGTGTTGAAAAACCACTTTTCGCACTTGTGTTAGTGTTGAAAAAACACTTTTTGCACTTGTGTTAGTGTTGAAAAAACACTTTTTGCACTTGTGATAGTGTTGAAAAACTACTTTTCGCACTTGCGTTATTGTTGAAAAACCACTTTTCGCACTTGTGTTAGTGTTGAAAAACCACTTTTCGCACTTGTGTTAGTGTTGAAAAACCACTTTTCGCACTTGTGTTGGTGCAGGAAATCACATTTGCACTTGTATTAGTGTGGAAAAAACACTTTTTGCACTTGTGATAGTGTTGAAAAACCACTTTTCGCACTTGTGTTTGTGCAGGAAACCACTTTTGCACTTGTATTAGTGTGGAAAAATCACTTTTCGCACTTGTGTTAGTGTTGAAAAACCACTTTTCGCACTTCTGTTAGTGTTGAAAAACCACTTTTCGCACTTGTGCTAGTGTTGAAAAACCACATTTTGCACTTGTGTTGGTGCAGGAAATCACTTTTGCACTTGTATTATTGTGGAAAAAACACTTTTCGCACTTGCGTTAGTGTTGAAATACCACTTTTCGCACTTGTGTTAGTGTTGAAAAACCACTTTTCGCACTTGTGTTGGTGCAGGAAACCACTTTTGCACTTGTATTAGTGTGGAAAAAACACTTTTTGCACTTGTGATAGTGTTGAAAAACCACTTTTCGCACTTGTGTTAGTGTTGAAAAACCACTTTTCGCACTTGTGTTAGTGTTGAAAAACCACTTTTCACACTTGTGTTAGTGTTGAAAAACCACTTTTCGCACTTGTGTTGGTGCAGGAAACCACTTTTGCACTTGTATTAGTGTGGAAAAAACACTTTTCGCACTTGTGTTAGTGTTGAAAAACCACTTTTCGCACTTGTGTTAGTGTTGAAAAACCACTTTTCGCACTTGTGTTGGTGCAGGCAACCACTTTTGCACTTGTATTAGTGTGGGAAAACCACTTTTCGCACTTGTGTTAGTGTTGAAAAACCACTTTTCGCACTTGTGTTAGTGTTGAAAAACCACTTTTCGCACTTGTGTTAGTGTTGAAAAACCACTTTTTGCACTTGTGTTGGTGCAGGAAACCACTTTTGCACTTGTATTAGTGTGGAAAAAACACTTTTTGCACTTGTGATAGTGTTGAAAAACCACTTTTCGCACTTGTGTTAGTGTTGAAAAACCACTTTTCGCACTTGTGTTGGTGCAGGAAACCACTTTTGCACTTGTATTAGTGTGGAAAAACTACTTTTCGCACTTGTGTTATTGTGGAAAAAACCACTTTTTGCACTTGTGTTAGTGTTGAAAAACCACTTTTCGCACTTGTGTTAGTGTTGAACAACCACTTTTCGCACTTGTGTTGGTGCAGGAAACCACTTTTGCACTTGTATTAGTGTGGAAAAACCACTTTTCGCACTTGCGTTAGTGTTGAAAAACCACTTTTCGCACTTGTGTTAGTGTTGAAAAACCACTTTTCGCACTTGTGTTAGTGTTGAAAAACCACTTTTCGCACTTGTGTTGGTGCTGGAAACCACTTTTGCAGTTGTATTAGTGTGGAAAAACCACTTTTCGCACTTGTGTTAGTGTTGAAAAACCACTTTTCGCACTTCTGTTAGTGTTGAAAAACCACTTTTCGCACTTGTGTTAGTGTTGAAAAACCACATTTTGCCCTTGTGTTGGTGCAGGAAACCACTTTTGCACTTGTATTATTGTGGAAAAAACACTTTTCGCACTTGCGTTAGTGTTGAAATACCACTTTTCGCACTTGTGTTAGTGTTGAAAAACCACTTTTCGCACTTGTGTTGGTGCAGGAAACCACTTTTGCACTTGTATTAGTGTGGAAAAAACACTTTTTGCACTTGTGATAGTGTTGAAAAACCACTTTTCGCACTTGTGTTAGTGTTGAAAAACCACTTTTCGCACTTGTGTTAGTGTTGAAAAACCACTTTTCACACTTGTGTTAGTGTTGAAAAACCACTTTTCGCACTTGTGTTGGTGCAGGAAACCACTTTTGCACTTGTATTAGTGTGGAAAAACCACTTTTCGCACTTGTGTTAGTGTTGAAAAACCACTTTTCGCACTTATGTTAGTGTTGAAAAACCACTTTTCGCACTTGTGTTGGTGCAGGAAACCACTTTTGCACTTGTGTTATTGTTGAAAAACCACTTTTCGCACTTGTGTTAGTGTTGAAAAACCACTTTTCGCACTTGTGTTAGTGTTGAAAAACCACTTTTCGCACTTGTGTTGGTGCAGTAAACCACTTTTGCACTTGTATTAGTGTGGAAAAATCACTTTTTGCACTTGTGATAGTCTTGAAAAACCACTTTTCGCACTTGTGTTAGTGTTTAAAAACCACTTTTCGCACTTGTGTTGGTGCAGGAAACCACTTTTGTACTTGTATTAGTGTGGAAAAAACCCTTTTTGCACTTGTGATAGTGTTGAAAAACCACTTTTCGCACTTGTGTTAGTGTTGAAAAACCACTTTTCGCACTTGTGTTAGTGTTGAAAAACCACTTTTCGCACTTGTGTTGGTGCAGGAAATCACATTTGCACTTGTATTAGTGTGGAAAAAACACTTTTTGCACTTGTGATAGTGTTGAAAAACCACTTTTCGCACTTGTGTTTGTGCAGGAAACCACTTTTGCACTTGTATTAGTGTGGAAAAATCACTTTTCGCACTTGTGTTAGTGTTGAAAAACCACTTTTCGCACTTCTGTTAGTGTTGAAAAACCACTTTTCGCACTTGTGCTAGTGTTGAAAAACCACATTTTGCACTTGTGTTGGTGCAGGAAATCACTTTTGCACTTGTATTATTGTGGAAAAAACACTTTTCGCACTTGCGTTAGTGTTGAAATACCACTTTTCGCACTTGTGTTAGTGTTGAAAAACCACTTTTCGCACTTGTGTTGGTGCAGGAAACCACTTTTGCACTTGTATTAGTGTGGAAAAAACACTTTTTGCACTTGTGATAGTGTTGAAAAACCACTTTTCGCACTTGTGTTAGTGTTGAAAAACCACTTTTCGCACTTGTGTTAGTGTTGAAAAACCACTTTTCACACTTGTGTTAGTGTTGAAAAACCACTTTTCGCACTTGTGTTGGTGCAGGAAACCACTTTTGCACTTGTATTAGTGTGGAAAAAACACTTTTCGCACTTGTGTTAGTGTTGAAAAACCACTTTTCGCACTTGTGTTAGTGTTGAAAAACCACTTTTCGCACTTGTGTTGGTGCAGGCAACCACTTTTGCACTTGTATTAGTGTGGGAAAACCACTTTTCGCACTTGTGTTAGTGTTGAAAAACCACTTTTCGCACTTGTGTTAGTGTTGAAAAACCACTTTTCGCACTTGTGTTAGTGTTGAAAAACCACTTTTTGCACTTGTGTTGGTGCAGGAAACCACTTTTGCACTTGTATTAGTGTGGAAAAAACACTTTTTGCACTTGTGATAGTGTTGAAAAACCACTTTTCGCACTTGTGTTAGTGTTGAAAAACCACTTTTCGCACTTGTGTTGGTGCAGGAAACCACTTTTGCACTTGTATTAGTGTGGAAAAACTACTTTTCGCACTTGTGTTATTGTGGAAAAAACCACTTTTTGCACTTGTGTTAGTGTTGAAAAACCACTTTTCGCACTTGTGTTAGTGTTGAACAACCACTTTTCGCACTTGTGTTGGTGCAGGAAACCACTTTTGCACTTGTATTAGTGTGGAAAAACCACTTTTCGCACTTGCGTTAGTGTTGAAAAACCACTTTTCGCACTTGTGTTAGTGTTGAAAAACCACTTTTCGCACTTGTGTTAGTGTTGAAAAACCACTTTTCGCACTTGTGTTGGTGCTGGAAACCACTTTTGCAGTTGTATTAGTGTGGAAAAACCACTTTTCGCACTTGTGTTAGTGTTGAAAAACCACTTTTCGCACTTCTGTTAGTGTTGAAAAACCACTTTTCGCACTTGTGTTAGTGTTGAAAAACCACATTTTGCCCTTGTGTTGGTGCAGGAAACCACTTTTGCACTTGTATTATTGTGGAAAAAACACTTTTCGCACTTGCGTTAGTGTTGAAATACCACTTTTCGCACTTGTGTTAGTGTTGAAAAACCACTTTTCGCACTTGTGTTGGTGCAGGAAACCACTTTTGCACTTGTATTAGTGTGGAAAAAACACTTTTTGCACTTGTGATAGTGTTGAAAAACCACTTTTCGCACTTGTGTTAGTGTTGAAAAACCACTTTTCGCACTTGTGTTAGTGTTGAAAAACCACTTTTCACACTTGTGTTAGTGTTGAAAAACCACTTTTCGCACTTGTGTTGGTGCAGGAAACCACTTTTGCACTTGTATTAGTGTGGAAAAACCACTTTTCGCACTTGTGTTAGTGTTGAAAAACCACTTTTCGCACTTATGTTAGTGTTGAAAAACCACTTTTCGCACTTGTGTTGGTGCAGGAAACCACTTTTGCACTTGTGTTATTGTTGAAAAACCACTTTTCGCACTTGTGTTAGTGTTGAAAAACCACTTTTCGCACTTGTGTTAGTGTTGAAAAACCACTTTTCGCACTTGTGTTGGTGCAGTAAACCACTTTTGCACTTGTATTAGTGTGGAAAAATCACTTTTTGCACTTGTGATAGTGTTGAAAAACCACTGTTCGCACTTGTGTTAGTGTTGAAAAACCACTTTTTGCACTTGTGTTGGTGCAGGAAACCACTTTTGCACTTGTATTAGTGTGGAAAAAACACTTTTCACACTTGTGTTAGTGTTGAAAAACCACTTTTCGCACTTGTGTTAGTGTTGAAAAACCACTTTTCGCACTTGTGTTGGTGCAGGAAACCACTTTTGCACTTGTATTAGTGTGGAAAAAACACTTTTTGCACTTGTGATAGTGTTGAAAAACCACTTTTCGCACTTGTGTTAGTGTTTAAAAACCACTTTTCGCACTTGTGTTGGTGCAGGAAACCACTTTTGCACTTGTATTAGTGTGGAAAAACTACTTTTCGCACTTGTGTTATTGTTGAAAAACCACTTTTCGCACTTGTGTTAGTGTTGAAAAACCACTTTTCGCACTTGTGTTAGTGTTGAAAAACCACGTTTCGCACTTGTGTTGGTGCAGGAAATCACTTTTGCACTTGTATTAGTGTGGAAAAAACACTTTTTGCACTTGTGATAGTGTTGAAAAACCACTTTTCGCACTTGTGTTTGTGCAGGAAACCACTTTTGCACTTGTATTAGTGTGGAAAAATCACTTTTCGCACTTGTGTTAGTGTTGAAAAACCACTTTTCGCACTTCTGTTAGTGTTGAAAAACCACTTTTCGCACTTGTGTTAGTGTTGAAAAACCACATTTTGCACTTGTGTTGGTGCAGGAAACCACTTTTGCACTTGTATTATTATGGAAAAAACACTTTTCGCACTTGCGTTAGTGTTGAAATACCACTTTTCGCACTTGTGTTAGTGTTGAAAAACCACTTTTCGCACTTGTGTTGGTGCAGGAAACCACTTTTGCACTTGTATTAGTGTGGAAAAAACACTTTTTGCACTTGTGATAGTGTTGAAAAACCACTTTTCGCACTTGTGTTAGTGTTGAAAAACCACTTTTCGCACTTGTGTTAGTGTTGAAAAACCACTTTTCGCACTTGTGTTAGTGTTGAAAAACCACTTTTCGCACTTGTGTTGGTGCAGGAAACCACTTTTGCACTTGTATTAGTGTGGAAAAATCACTTTTTGCACTTGTGATAGTGTTGAAAAACCACTGTTCGCCCTTGTGTTAGTGTTGAAAAACCACTTTTTGCACTTGTGTTGGTGCAGGAAACCACTTTTGCACTTGTATTAGTGTGGAAAAAACACTTTTCGCACTTGTGTTAGTGTTGAAAAACCACTTTTCGCACTTGTGTTAGTGTTGAAAAACCACTTTTCGCACTTGTGTTGGTGCAGGAAACCACTTTTGCACTTGTATTAGTGTGGAAAAAACACTTTTTGCACTTGTGATAGTCTTGAAAAACCACTTTTCGCACTTGTGTTAGTGTTTAAAAACCACTTTTCGCACTTGTGATAGTCTTGAAAAACCACTTTTCGCACTTGTGTTAGTGTTGAAAAACCACTTTTCGCACTTCTGTTAGTGTTGAAAAACCACTTTTCGCACTTGTGTTAGTGTTGAAAAAACACTTTTTGCACTTGTGTTAGTGTTGAAAAAACACTTTTTGCACTTGTGATAGTGTTGAAAAACTACTTTTCGCACTTGCGTTATTGTTGAAAAACCACTTTTCGCACTTGTGTTAGTGTTGAAAAACCACTTTTCGCACTTGTGTTAGTGTTGAAAAACCACTTTTCACACTTGTGTTGGTGCAGGAAATCACATTTGCACTTGTATTAGTGTGGAAAAAACACTTTTTGCACTTGTGATAGTGTTGAAAAACCACTTTTCGCACTTGTGTTTGTGCAGGAAACCACTTTTGCACTTGTATTAGTGTGGAAAAATCACTTTTCGCACTTGTGTTAGTGTTGAAAAACCACTTTTCGCACTTCTGTTAGTGTTGAAAAACCACTTTTCGCACTTGTGTTAGTGTTGAAAAACCACATTTTGCACTTGTGTTGGTGCAGGAAACCACTTTTGCACTTGTATTATTGTGGAAAAAACACTTTTCGCACTTGCGTTAGTGTTGAAATACCACTTTTCGCACTTGTGTTAGTGTTGAAAAACCACTTTTCGCACTTGTGTTGGTGCAGGAAACCACTTTTGCACTTGTATTAGTGTGGAAAAAACACTTTTTGCACTTGTGATAGTGTTGAAAAACCACTTTTCGCACTTGTGTTAGTGTTGAAAAACCACTTTTCGCACTTGTGTTAGTGTTGAAAAACCACTTTTCACACTTGTGTTAGTGTTGAAAAACCACTTTTCGCACTTGTGTTGGTGCAGGAAACCACTTTTGCACTTGTATTAGTGTGGAAAAAACACTTTTCGCACTTGTGTTAGTGTTGAAAAACCACTTTTCGCACTTGTGTTAGTGTTGAAAAACCACTTTTCGCACTTGTGTTGGTGCAGGCAACCACTTTTGCACTTGTATTAGTGTGGAAAAACCACTTTTCGCACTTGTGTTAGTGTTGAAAAACCACTTTTCGCACTTGTGTTAGTGTTGAAAAACCACTTTTCGCACTTGTGTTAGTGTTGAAAAACCACTTTTTGTACTTGTGTTGGTGCAGGAAACCACTTTTGCACTTGTATTAGTGTGGAAAAAACACTTTTTGCACTTGTGATAGTGTTGAAAAACCACTTTTCGCACTTGTGTTAGTGTTGAAAAACCACTTTTCGCACTTGTGTTGGTGCAGGAAACCACTTTTGCACTTGTATTAGTGTGGAAAAACTACTTTTCGCACTTGTGTTATTGTGGAAAAAACCACTTTTTGCACTTGTGTTAGTGTTGAAAAACCACTTTTCGCACTTGTGTTAGTGTTGAAAAACCACTTTTCGCACTTGTGTTGGTGCAGGAAACCACTTTTGCACTTGTATTAGTGTGGAAAAACCACTTTTCGCACTTGCGTTAGTGTTGAAAAACCACTTTTCGCACTTGTGTTAGTGTTGAAAAACCACTTTTCGCACTTGTGTTAGTGTTGAAAAACCACTTTTCGCACTTGTGTTGGTGCTGGAAACCACTTTTGCAGTTGTATTAGTGTGGAAAAAACACTTTTCGCAATTGTGTTAGTGTTGAAAAACCACGTTTTGCACTTGTGTTAGTGTTGAAAAACCACTTTTCGCACTTGTGTTGGTGCAGGAAACCACATTTGCACTTGTATTAGTGTGGAAAAACACTTTTTGCACTTGTGATAGTGTTGAAAAACCACTTTTCGCATTTGTGTTAGTGTTGAAAAACCACTTTTCGCACTTGTGTTAGTGCAGGAAACCACTTTTGCACTTGTATTAGTGTGGAAAAAACACTTTTTGCACTTGTGATAGGGTTGAAAAACCACTTTTCGCACTTGTGTTAGTGTTGAAAAACCACTTTTCGCACTTGTGTTGGTGCAGGAAACCACTTTTGCACTTGTATTAGTGTGGAAAAACCACTTTTCGCACTTGTGTTAGTGTTGAAAAACCACTTTTCGCACTTGTGTTAGTGTTGAAAAACCACTTTTCGCACTTGTGTTGGTGCAGGAAACCACTTTTGCACTTGTGTTATTGTTGAAAAACCACTTTTCGCACTTGTGTAAGTGTTGAAAAACCACTTTTCGCACTTGTGTTAGTGTTGAAAAACCACTTTTCGCACTTGTGTTGGTGCAGTAAACCACTTTTGCACTTGTATTAGTGTGGAAAAATCACTTTTTGCACTTGTGATAGTGTTGAAAAACCACTGTTCGCACTTGTGTTAGTGTTGAAAAACCACTTTTTGCACTTGTGTTGGTGCAGGAAACCACTTTTGCACTTGTATTAGTGTGGAAAAAACACTTTTCACACTTGTGTTAGTGTTGAAAAACCACTTTTCGCACTTGTGTTAGTGTTGAAAAACCACTTTTCGCACTTGTGTTGGTGCAGGAAACCACTTTTGCACTTGTATTAGTGTGGAAAAAACACTTTTTGCACTTGTGATAGTGTTGAAAAACCACTTTTCGCACTTGTGTTAGTGTTTAAAAACCACTTTTCGCACTTGTGTTGGTGCAGGAAACCACTTTTGCACTTGTATTAGTGTGGAAAAACTACTTTTCGCACTTGTGTTATTGTTGAAAAACCACTTTTCGCACTTGTGTTAGTGTTGAAAAACCACTTTTCGCACTTGTGTTAGTGTTGAAAAACCACGTTTCGCACTTGTGTTGGTGCAGGAAATCACTTTTGCACTTGTATTAGTGTGGAAAAAACACTTTTTGCACTTGTGATAGTGTTGAAAAACCACTTTTCGCACTTGTGTTTGTGCAGGAAACCACTTTTGCACTTGTATTAGTGTGGAAAAATCACTTTTCGCACTTGTGTTAGTGTTGAAAAACCACTTTTTGCACTTGTGTTAGTGTTGAAAAACCACATTTTGCACTTGTGTTGGTGCAGGAAACCACTTTTGCACTTGTGTTAGTGTTGAAAAACCACTTTTCGCACTTGTGTTAGTGTTGAAAAACCACATTTTGCACTTGTGTTGGTGCAGGAAACCACTTTTGCACTTGTATTAGTGTGGAAAAACTACTTTTCGCACTTGTGTTATTGTGGAAAAAACCACTTTTTGCACTTGTGTTAGTGTTGAAAAACCACTTTTCGCACTTGTGTTAGTGTTGAAAAACCACTTTTCGCACTTGTGTTGGTGCAGGAAACCACTTTTGCACTTGTATTAGTGTGGAAAAACCACTTTTCGCACTTGCGTTAGTGTTGAAAAACCACTTTTCGCACTTGTATTAGTGTTGAAAAACCACTTTTCGCACTTGTGTTAGTGTTGAAAAACCACTTTTCGCACTTGTGTTGGTGCTGGAAACCACTTTTGCAGTTGTATTAGTGTGGAAAAAACACTTTTCGCAATTGTGTTAGTGTTGAAAAACCACGTTTTGCACTTGTGTTAGTGTTGAAAAACCACTTTTCGCACTTGTGTTGGTGCAGGAAACCACATTTGCACTTGTATTAGTGTGGAAAAACACTTTTTGCACTTGTGATAGTGTAGAAAAACCACTTTTCGCATTTGTGTTAGTGTTGAAAAACCACTTTTCGCACTTGTGTTAGTGCAGGAAACCACTTTTGCACTTGTATTAGTGTGGAAAAAACACTTTTTGCACTTGTGATAGGGTTGAAAAACCACTTTTCGCACTTGTGTTAGTGTTGAAAAACCACTTTTCGCACTTGTGTTGGTGCAGGAAACCACTTTTGCACTTGTATTAGTGTGGAAAAACCACTTTTCGCACTTGTGTTAGTGTTGAAAAACCACTTTTCGCACTTGTGTTAGTGTTGAAAAACCACTTTTCGCACTTGTGTTGGTGCAGGAAACCACTTTTGCACTTGTGTTATTGTTGAAAAACCACTTTTCGCACTTGTGTAAGTGTTGAAAAACCACTTTTCGCACTTGTGTTAGTGTTGAAAAACCACTTTTCGCACTTGTGTTGGTGCAGTAAACCACTTTTGCACTTGTATTAGTGTGGAAAAATCACTTTTTGCACTTGTGATAGTGTTGAAAAACCACTGTTCGCACTTGTGTTAGTGTTGAAAAACCACTTTTTGCACTTGTGTTGGTGCAGGAAACCACTTTTGCACTTGTATTAGTGTGGAAAAAACACTTTTCACACTTGTGTTAGTGTTGAAAAACCACTTTTCGCACTTGTGTTAGTGTTGAAAAACCACTTTTCGCACTTGTGTTGGTGCAGGAAACCACTTTTGCACTTGTATTAGTGTGGAAAAAACACTTTTTGCACTTGTGATAGTGTTGAAAAACCACTTTTCGCACTTGTGTTAGTGTTTAAAAACCACTTTTCGCACTTGTCTTGGTGCAGGAAACCACTTTTGCACTTGTATTAGTGTGGAAAAACTACTTTTCGCACTTGTGTTATTGTTGAAAAACCACTTTTCGCACTTGTGTTAGTGTTGAAAAACCACTTTTCGCACTTGTGTTAGTGTTGAAAAACCACGTTTCGCACTTGTGTTGGTGCAGGAAATCACTTTTGCACTTGTATTAGTGTGGAAAAAACACTTTTTGCACTTGTGATAGTGTTGAAAAACCACTTTTCGCACTTGTGTTTGTGCAGGAAACCACTTTTGCACTTGTATTAGTGTGGAAAAATCACTTTTCGCACTTGTGTTAGTGTTGAAAAACCACTTTTCGCACTTGTGTTAGTGTTGAAAAACCACATTTTGCACTTGTGTTGGTGCAGGAAACCACTTTTGCACTTGTGTTAGTGTTGAAAAACCACTTTTCGCACTTGTGTTAGTGTTGAAAAACCACATTTTGCACTTGTGTTGGTGCAGGAAACCACTTTTGCACTTGTATTATTGTGGAAAAAACACTTTTCGCACTTGCGTTAGTGTTGAAATACCACTTTTCGCACTTGTGTTAGTGTTGAAAAACCACTTTTCGCACTTGTGTTGGTGCAGGAAACCACTTTTGCACTTGTATTAGTGTGGAAAAAACACTTTTTGCACTTGTGATAGTGTTGAAAAACCACTTTTCGCACTTGTGTTAGTGTTGAAAAACCACTTTTCGCACTTGTGTTAGTGTTGAAAAACCACTTTTCACACTTGTGTTAGTGTTGAAAAACCACTTTTCGCACTTGTGTTGGTGCAGGAAACCACTTTTGCACTTGTATTAGTGTGGAAAAAACACTTTTCGCACTTGTGTTAGTGTTGAAAAACCACTTTTCGCACTTGTGTTAGTGTTGAAAAACCACTTTTCGCACTTGTGTTGGTGCAGGCAACCACTTTTGCACTTGTATTAGTGTGGAAAAACCACTTTTCGCACTTCTGTTAGTGTTGAAAAACCACTTTTTGCACTTGTGTTAGTGTTGAAAAACCACTTTTCGCACTTGTGTTAGTGTTGAAAAACCACTTTTCGCACTTGTGTTGGTGCAGGAAACCACTTTTGCACTTGTATTAGTGTGGAAAAAACACTTTTTGCACTTGTGATAGTGTTGAAAAACCACTTTTCGCACTTGTGTTAGTGTTGAAAAACCACTTTTCGCACTTGTGTTGGTGCAGGCAACCACTTTTGCACTTGTATTAGTGTGGAAAAAACACTTTTTGCACTTGTGATAGTGTTGAAAAACCACTTTTCGCACTTGTGTTAGTGTTGAAAAACCACTTTTCGCACTTGTGTTGGTGCAGCAAACCACTTTTGCAATTGTGTCAGTGTTGAAAAACCACTTTTCGCACTTGTGTTAGTGTTGAAAAACCACTTTTCGCACTTGTGTTGGTGCAGAAAACCACTTTTGCACTTGTATTAGTGTGGAAAAACCACTTTTCGCACTTGTGTTAGTGTTGAAAAACCACTTTTCGCACTTGTGTTAGTGTTGAAAAACCACTTTTCGCACTTGTGTTGGTGCAGAAAACCACTTTTGCACTTGTATTAGTGTGGAAAAACCACTTTTCGCACTTGTGTTAGTGTTGAAAAACCACTTTTCGCACTTGTGTTAGTGTTGAAAACCACTTTTCGCACTTGTGTTAGTGTTGAAAAACCACTTTTCGCACTTGTGTTAGTGTTGAAAAACCACTTTTGCAGTTGTATTAGTGTGGAAAAAACACTTTTCGCAATTGTGTTAGTGTTGAAAAACCACTTTTCGCACTTGTGTTAGTGTTGAAAAACCACTTTTCGCACTTGTGTTGGTGCAGAAAACCACTTTTGCACTTGTATTAGTGTGGAAAAACCACTTTTCGCACTTGTGTTAGTGTTGAAAAACCACTTTTCGCACTTGTGTTAGTGTTGAAAAACCACTTTTCGCACTTGTGTTGGTGCAGAAAACCACTTTTGCACTTGTATTAGTGTGGAAAAACCACTTTTCGCACTTGTGTTAGTGTTGAAAAACCACTTTTCGCACTTGTGTTAGTGTTGAAAACCACTTTTCACACTTGTGTTAGTGTTGAAAAACCACTTTTCGCACTTGTGTTAGTGTTGAAAAACCACTTTTGCAGTTGTATTAGTGTGGAAAAAACACTTTTCGCAATTGTGTTAGTGTTGAAAAACCACGTTTTGCACTTGTGTTAGTGTTGAAAAACCACTTTTCGCACTTGTGTTGGTGCAGGAAACCACTTTTGCACTTGTATTAGTGTGGAAAAAACACTTTTTGCACTTGTGATAGTGTTGAAAAACCACTTTTCGCATTTGTGTTAGTGTTGAAAAACCACTTTTCGCACTTGTGTTAGTGCAGGAAACCACTTTTGCACTTGTATTAGTGTGGAAAAAACACTTTTTGCACTTGTGATAGGGTTGAAAAACCACTTTTCGCACTTGTGTTAGTGTTGAAAAACCACTTTTCGCACTTGTGTTGGTGCAGGAAACCACTTTTGCACTTGTATTAGTGTGGAAAAACCACTTTTTGCACTTGTGTTATTGTTGAAAAACCACTTTTCGCACTTGTGTTAGTGTTGAAAAACCACTTTTCGCACTTGTGTTAGTGTTGAAAAACCACTTTTCGCACTTGTGTTGGTGCAGGAAACCACTTTTGCACTTGTATTAGTGTGGAAAAATCACTTTTTGCACTTGTGATAGTGTTGAAAAACCACTGTTCGCACTTGTGTTAGTGTTGAAAAACCACTTTTTGCACTTGTGTTGGTGCAGGAAACCACTTTTGCACTTGTATTAGTGTGGAAAAAACACTTTTCGCACTTGTGTTAGTGTTGAAAAACCACTTTTCGCACTTGTGTTAGTGTTGAAAAACCACTTTTCGCACTTGTGTTGGTGCAGGAAACCACTTTTGCACTTGTATTAGTGTGGAAAAAACACTTTTTGCACTTGTGATAGTGTTGAAAAACCACTTTTCGCACTTGTGTTAGTGTTGAAAAACCACTTTTCGCACTTGTGTTGGTGCAGGAAACCACTTTTGCACTTGTGTCAGTGTTGAAAAACCACTTTTCGCACTTGTGTTAGTGTTGAAAAACCACTTTTCGCACTTGTGTTGGTGCAGAAAACCACTTTTGCACTTGTATTAGTGTGGAAAAACCACTTTTCGCACTTGTGTTAGTGTTGAAAAACCACTTTTCGCACTTGTGTTAGTGTTGAAAAACCACTTTTCGCACTTGTGTTGGTGCAGAAAACCACTTTTGCACTTGTATTAGTGTGGAAAAACCACTTTTCGCACTTGTGTTAGTGTTGAAAAACCACTTTTCGCACTTGTGTTAGTGTTGAAAAACCACTTTTCGCACTTGTGTTAGTGTTGAAAAACCACTTTTTGCACTTGTGTTGGTGCAGGAAACCACTTTTGCAGTTGTATTAGTGTGGAAAAAACACTTTTCGCAATTGTGTTAGTGTTGAAAAACCACGTTTTGCACTTGTGTTAGTGTTGAAAAACCACTTTTCGCACTTGTGTTGGTGCAGGAAACCACTTTTGCACTTGTATTAGTGTGGAAAAAACACTTTTTGCACTTGTGATAGTGTTGAAAAACCACTTTTCGCATTTGTGTTAGTGTTGAAAAACCACTTTTCGCACTTGTGTTAGTGCAGGAAACCACTTTTGCACTTGTATTAGTGTGGAAAAAACACTTTTTGCACTTGTGAAAGGGTTGAAAAACCACTTTTCGCACTTGTGTTAGTGTTGAAAAACCACTTTTCGCACTTGTGTTGGTGCAGGAAACCACTTTTGCACTTGTATTACTGTGGAAAAAACCACTTTTCGCACTTGTGTTATTGTTGAAAAACCACTTTTCGCACTTGTGTTAGTGTTGAAAAACCACTTTTCGCATTTGTGTTAGTGTTGAAAAACCACTTTTCGCACTTGTGTTAGTGTTGAAAAACCACTTTTCGCACTTGTGTTAGTGTTGAAAAACCACTTTTTGCACTTGTGTTGGTGCAGGAAACCACTTTTGCACTTGTATTAGTGTGGAAAAAACACTTTTTGCACTTGTGATAGTGTTGAAAAACCACTTTTCGCACTTGTGTTAGTGTTGAAAAACCACTTTTCGCACTTGTGTTGGTGCAGGAAACCACTTTTGCACTTGTATTAGTGTGGAAAAACTACTTTTCGCACTTGTGTTATTGTGGAAAAAACCACTTTTCGCACTTGTGTTAGTGTTGAAAAACCACTTTTCGCACTTGTGTTAGTGTTGAAAAACCACTTTTCGCACTTGTGTTGGTGCAGAAAACCACTTTTGCACTTGTGTTGGTGCAGGAAACCACTTTTGCACTTGTATTAGTGTGGAAAAACTACTTTTCGCACTTGTGTTATTGTTGAAAAACCACTTTTCGCACTTGTGTTAGTGTTGAAAAACCACTTTCCGCACTTGTGTTAGTGTTGAAAAACCACGTTTCGCACTTGTGTTGGTGCAGGAAATCACTTTTGCACTTGTATTAGTGTGGAAAAAACACTTTTTGCACTTGTGATAGTGTTGAAAAACCACTTTTCGCACTTGTGTTTGTGCAGGAAACCACTTTTGCACTTGTATTAGTGTGGAAAAATCACTTTTCGCACATGTGTTAGTGTTGAAAAACCACTTTTCGCACTTCTGTTAGTGTTGAAAAACCACTTTTCGCACTTGTGTTAGTGTTGAAAAACCACATTTTGCACTTGTGTTGGTGCAGGAAACCACTTTTGCACTTGTATTATTGTGGAAAAAACACTTTTCGCACTTGCGTTAGTGTTGAAATACCACTTTTCGCACTTGTGTTAGTGTTGAAAAACCACTTTTCGCACTTGTGTTGGTGCAGGAAACCACTTTTGCACTTGTATTAGTGTGGAAAAAACACTTTTTGCACTTGTGATAGTGTTGAAAAACCACTTTTCGCACTTGTGTTAGTGTTGAAAAACCACTTTTCGCACTTGTGTTAGTGTTGAAAAACCACTTTTCACACTTGTGTTCGTGTTGAAAAACCACTTTTCGCACTTGTGTTGGTGCAGGAAACCACTTTTGCACTTGTATTAGTGTGGAAAAAACACTTTTCGCACTTGTGTTAGTGTTGAAAAACCACTTTTCGCACTTGTGTTAGTGTTGAAAAACCACTTTTCGCACTTGTGTTGGTGCAGGCAACCACTTTTGCACTTGTATTAGTGTGGAAAAACCACTTTTCGCACTTGTGTTAGTGTTGAAAAACCACTTTTCGCACTTGTGTTAGTGTTGAAAAACCACTTTTCGCACTTGTGTTAGTGTTGAAAAACCACTTTTTGCACTTGTGTTGGTGCAGGAAACCACTTTTGCACTTGTATTAGTGTGGAAAAAACACTTTTTGCACTTGTGATAGTGTTGAAAAACCACTTTTCGCACTTGTGTTAGTGTTGAAAAACCACTTTTCGCACTTGTGTTGGTGCAGGAAACCACTTTTGCACTTGTATTAGTGTGGAAAAACTACTTTTCGCACTTGTGTTATTGTGGAAAAAGCACTTTTCGCACTTGTGTTAGTGTTGAAAAACCACTTTTCGCACTTGTGTTAGTGTTGAAAAACCACTTTTCGCACTTGTGTTGGTGCAGGAAATCACTTTTGCACTTGTATTAGTGTGGAAAAAACACTTTTTGCACTTGTGATAGTGTTGAAAAACCACTTTTCGCACTTGTGTTTGTGCAGGAAACCACTTTTGCACTTGTATTAGTGTGGAAAACCACTTTTCGCACTTGTGTTAGTGTTGAAAAACCACTTTTCGCACTTGTGTTAGTGTTGAAAAACCACTTTTCGCACTTGTGTTAGTGTTGAAAAACCACTTTTCGCACTTGTGTTAGTGTTGAAAAACCACTTTTCACACTTGTGTTAGTGTTGAAAAACCACTTTTCGCACTTGTGTTGGTGCAGGAAACTACTTTTGCACTTGTATTAGTGTGGAAAAAACACTTTTCGCACTTGTGTTAGTGTTGAAAAACCACTTTTCGCACTTGTGTTAGTGTTGAAAAACCACTTTTCGCACTTGTGTTGGTGCAGGCAACCACTTTTGCACTTGTATTAGTGTGGAAAAACCACTTTTCGCACTTGTGTTAGTGTTGAAAAACCACTTTTCGCACTTGTGTTAGTGTTGAAAAACCACTTTTCGCACTTGTGTTGGTGCAGGAAACCACTTTTGCACTTGTATTAGTGTGGAAAAAACACTTTTTGCACTTGTGATAGTGTTGAAAAACCACTTTTCGCACTTGTGTTAGTGTTGAAAAACCACTTTTCGCACTTGTGTTGGTGCAGGAAACCACTTTTGCACTTGTATTAGTGTGGTAAAACCACTTTTCGCACTTGTGTTAGTGTTGAAAAACCACTTTTCGCACTTGTGTTAGTGTTGAAAAACCACTTTTCGCACTTGTGTTAGTGTTGAAAAACCACTTTTCGCACTTGTGTTGGTGCAGGAAATCACTTTTGCACTTGTATTAGTGTGGAAAAAACACTTTTTGCACTTGTGATAGTGTTGAAAAACCACTTTTCGCACTTGTGTTAGTGTTGAAAAACCACTTTTCGCACTTGTATTGGTGCAGGAAATCACTTTTGCACTTGTATTAGTGTGGAAAAACCACGTTTCGCACTTGTGTTAGTGTTGAAAAACCACTTTTCGCACTTGTGTTAGTGTTGAAAAACCACTTTTCGTACTTGTGTTAGTGTTGAAAAACCACTTTTCGCACTTATGTTGGTGCAGGAAACTACTTTTGCACTTGTATTAGTGTGGAAAAACCACTTTTCGCACTTGTGTTAGTGTTGAAAAACCACTTTTCGCACTTGTGTTAGTGTTGAAAAACCACTTTTCGCACTTGTGTTGGTGCAGGAAACCACTTTTGCACTTGTATTAGTGTGGAAAAACCACTTTCTGCACTTGTGTTAGTGTTGAAAAACCACTTTTCGCACTTGTGTTAGTGTTGAAAAACTACTTTTCGCACTTGTGTTGGTGCAGGAAACCACTTTTGCACTTGTATTAGTGTGGAAAACCACTTTTCGCACTTTTGTTAGTGTTGAAAAACCACTTTTCACACTTGTGTTAGTGTTGAAAAACCACTTTTCGCACTTGTGTTAGTGTTGAAAAACCACTTTTCGCACTTGTGTTAGTGTTCGAAAAACCACTTTTCGCACTAGTGTTGGTGCAGAAAACCACTTTTGCACTTGTATTAGTGTGGAAAAAACACTTTTCGCACTTGTGTTAGTGTTGAAAAACCACTTTTCACACTTGTGTTGGTGCAGGAAACCACTTTTGCACTTGTATTAGTGTGGAAAAAACACTTTTTACACTTGTGATAGTGTTGAAAAACCACTTTTCGCACTTGTGTTAATGTTGAAAAACCACTTTTCGCACTTGTGTTGGTGCAGGAAACCACTTTTGCATTTGTATTAGTATGGAAAAACCACTTTTCGCACTTGTGTTAATGTTGAAAAACCACTTTTCGCACTTGTGTTGGTGCAGGAAACCACTTTTGCACTTGTATTCGTGTGGAAAAAACACTTTTTGCACTTGTGATAGTGTTGAAAAACCACTTTTCGCACTTGTGTTAGTGTTGAAAAACCACTTTTCGCACTTGTGTTGGTGCAGGAAACCACTTTTGCACTTGTATTAGTGTGGAAAAACCACTTTTCGCACTTGTGTTAGTGTTGAAAAACCACTTTTTGCACTTGTGTTAGTGTAGAAAAACCACTTTTCGCACTTGTGTTGGTGCAGGAAACCACTTTTGTACTTGTATTAGTGTGGGAAAAACACTTTTTGCACTTGTGATAGTGTTGAAAAACCACTTTTCGCACTTGTGTTAGTGTTGAAAAACTACTTTTCGCACTTGTGTTGGTGCAGGAAATCACTTTTGCACTTGTATTAGTGTGGAAAAACCATGTTTCGCACTTGTGTTAGTGTTGAAAAACCACTTTTCACACTTGTGTTAGTGTTGAAAAACCACTTTTCGTTCTTGTGTTAGTGTTGAAAAACCACTTTTCGCACTTATGTTGGTGCAGGAAACTACTTTTGCACTTGTATTAGTGTGGAAAAACCACTTTTCGCACTTGTGTTAGTGTTGAAAAACCACTTTTCGCACTTGTGTTAGTGTTGAAAAACCACTTTTCGCACTTGTGTTTGTGCAGGAAACCACTTTTGCACTTGTATTAGTGTGGAAAAACCACTTTTCGCACTTGTGTTAGTGTTGAAAAACCACTTTTCGCACTTGTGTTAGTGTTGAAAAACCACTTTTCGCACTTGTGTTGGTGCAGGAAACCACTTTTGCACTTGTATTAGTGTGGAAAAACCACTTTTCACACTTGCGTTAGTGTTGAAAAACCACTTTTCGCACTTGTGTTAGTGTTGAAAAACCACTTTTCGCACTTGTGTTGGTGCAGGAAACCACTTTTGCACTTGTATTTGTGTGGAAAAAACACTTTTCGCAATTGTGTTAGTGTTGAAAAACCACGTTTCGCACTTGTGTTAGTGTTGAAAAACCACTTTTCGCACTTGTGTTGGTGCAGGAAACCACTTTTGCACTTGTATTAGTGTGGAAAAAACACTTTTTGCACTTGTGATAGTGTTGAAAAACCACTTTTACACTTGTGTTAGTGTTGAAAAACCACTTTTCGCACTTGTGTTGGTGCAGGAAACCACTTTTGCACTTGTATTAGTGTGGAAAAAACACTTTTTGCACTTGTGATAGTGTTGAAAAACCACTTTTCGCATTTGTGTTAGTGTTGAAAAACCACTTTTCGCACTTGTGTCAGTGTTGAAAAACTACTTTTCGCACTTGTGTTAGTGTTGAAACACCACTTTTCGCACTTGTGTTGGTGCAGAAAACCACTTTTGCACTTGTATTAGTGTGGAAAAACCACTTTTCGCACTTGTGTTAGTGTTGAAAAACCACTTTTCGCACTTGTGTTAGTGTTGAAAAACCACTTTTCGCACTTGTGTTAGTGTTGAAAAACCACATTTTGCACTTGTGTTGGTGCAGGAAACCACTTTTGCACTTGTATTATTGTGGAAAAAACACTTTTCGCACTTGCGTTAGTGTTGAAATACCACTTTTCGCACTTGTGTTAGTGTTGAAAAACCACTTTTCGCACTTGTGTTGGTGCAGGAAACCACTTTTGCACTTGTATTAGTGTGGAAAAAACACTTTTTGCACTTGTGATAGTGTTGAAAAACCACTTTTCGCACTTGTGTTAGTGTTGAAAAACCACTTTTCGCACTTGTGTTAGTGTTGAAAAACCACTTTTCACACTTGTGTTCGTGTTGAAAAACCACTTTTCGCACTTGTGTTGGTGCAGGAAACCACTTTTGCACTTGTATTAGTGTGGAAAAAACACTTTTCGCACTTGTGTTAGTGTTGAAAAACCACTTTTCGCACTTGTGTTAGTGTTGAAAAACCACTTTTCGCACTTGTGTTGGTGCAGGCAACCACTTTTGCACTTGTATTAGTGTGGAAAAACCACTTTTCGCACTTGTGTTAGTGTTGAAAAACCACTTTTCGCACTTGTGTTAGTGTTGAAAAACCACTTTTCGCACTTGTGTTAGTGTTGAAAAACCACTTTTTGCACTTGTGTTGGTGCAGGAAACCACTTTTGCACTTGTATTAGTGTGGAAAAAACACTTTTTGCACTTGTGATAGTGTTGAAAAACCACTTTTCGCACTTGTGTTAGTGTTGAAAAACCACTTTTCGCACTTGTGTTGGTGCAGGAAACCACTTTTGCACTTGTATTAGTGTGGAAAAACTACTTTTCGCACTTGTGTTATTGTGGAAAAAGCACTTTTCGCACTTGTGTTAGTGTTGAAAAACCACTTTTCGCACTTGTGTTAGTGTTGAAAAACCACTTTTCGCACTTGTGTTGGTGCAGGAAATCACTTTTGCACTTGTATTAGTGTGGAAAAAACACTTTTTGCACTTGTGATAGTGTTGAAAAACCACTTTTCGCACTTGTGTTTGTGCAGGAAACCACTTTTGCACTTGTATTAGTGTGGAAAACCACTTTTCGCACTTGTGTTAGTGTTGAAAAACCACTTTTCGCACTTGTGTTAGTGTTGAAAAACCACTTTTCGCACTTGTGTTAGTGTTGAAAAACCACTTTTGGCACTTGTGTTAGTGTTGAAAAACCACTTTTCACACTTGTGTTAGTGTTGAAAAACCACTTTTCGCACTTGTGTTGGTGCAGGAAACTACTTTTGCACTTGTATTAGTGTGGAAAAAACACTTTTCGCACTTGTGTTAGTGTTGAAAAACCACTTTTCGCACTTGTGTTAGTGTTGAAAAACCACTTTTCGCACTTGTGTTGGTGCAGGCAACCACTTTTGCACTTGTATTAGTGTGGAAAAACCACTTTTCGCACTTGTGTTAGTGTTGAAAAACCACTTTTCGCACTTGTGTTAGTGTTGAAAAACCACTTTTCGCACTTGTGTTAGTGTTGAAAAACCACTTTTCGCACTTGTGTTGGTGCAGGAAATCACTTTTGCACTTGTATTAGTGTGGAAAAAACACTTTTTGCACTTGTGATAGTGTTGAAAAACCACTTTTCGCACTTGTGTTAGTGTTGAAAAACCACTTTTCGCACTTGTATTGGTGCAGGAAATCACTTTTGCACTTGTATTAGTGTGGAAAAACCACGTTTCGCACTTGTGTTAGTGTTGAAAAACCACTTTTCGCACTTGTGTTAGTGTTGAAAAACCACTTTTCGTACTTGTGTTAGTGTTGAAAAACCACTTTTCGCACTTGTGTTAGTGTTGAAAAACCACTTTTCGCACTTGTGTTAGTGTTGAAAAACCACTTTTCGCACTTGTGTTAGTGTTGAAAAACCACTTTTCGCACTTGTGTTAGTGTTGAAAAACCACTTTTCGCACTTGTGTTGGTGCAGGAAATCACTTTTGCACTTGTATTAGTGTGGAAAAAACACTTTTTGCACTTGTGATAGTGTTGAAAAACCACTTTTCGCACTTGTGTTTGTGCAGGAAACCACTTTTGCACTTGTATTAGTGTGGAAAACCACTTTTCGCACTTGTGTTAGTGTTGAAAAACCACTTTTCGCACTTGTGTTAGTGTTGAAAAACCACTTTTCGCACTTGTGTTAGTGTTGAAAAACCACTTTTGGCACTTGTGTTAGTGTTGAAAAACCACTTTTCACACTTGTGTTAGTGTTGAAAAACCACTTTTCGCACTTGTGTTGGTGCAGGAAACTACTTTTGCACTTGTATTAGTGTGGAAAAAACACTTTTCGCACTTGTGTTAGTGTTGAAAAACCACTTTTCGCACTTGTGTTAGTGTTGAAAAACCACTTTTCGCACTTGTGTTGGTGCAGGCAACCACTTTTGCACTTGTATTAGTGTGGAAAAACCACTTTTCGCACTTGTGTTAGTGTTGAAAAACCACTTTTCGCACTTGTGTTAGTGTTGAAAAACCACTTTTCGCACTTGTGTTAGTGTTGAAAAACCACTTTTCGCACTTGTGTTGGTGCAGGAAATCACTTTTGCACTTGTATTAGTGTGGAAAAAACACTTTTTGCACTTGTGATAGTGTTGAAAAACCACTTTTCGCACTTGTGTTAGTGTTGAAAAACCACTTTTCGCACTTGTATTGGTGCAGGAAATCACTTTTGCACTTGTATTAGTGTGGAAAAACCACGTTTCGCACTTGTGTTAGTGTTGAAAAACCACTTTTCGCACTTGTGTTAGTGTTGAAAAACCACTTTTCGTACTTGTGTTAGTGTTGAAAAACCACTTTTCGCACTTGTGTTAGTGTTGAAAAACCACTTTTCGCACTTGTGTTAGTGTTGAAAAACCACTTTTCGCACTTGTGTTAGTGTTGAAAAACCACTTTTCGCACTTGTGTTAGTGTTGAAAAACCACTTTTCGCACTTGTGTTGGTGCAGGAAATCACTTTTGCACTTGTATTAGTGTGGAAAAAACACTTTTTGCACTTGTGATAGTGTTGAAAAACCACTTTTCGCACTTGTGTTAGTGTTGAAAAACCACTTTTCGCACTTGTATTGGTGCAGGAAATCACTTTTGCACTTGTATTAGTGTGGAAAAACCACGTTTCGCACTTGTGTTAGTGTTGAAAAACCACTTTTCGCACTTGTGTTAGTGTTGAAAAACCACTTTTCGTACTTGTGTTAGTGTTGAAAAACCACTTTTCGCACTTATGTTGGTGCAGGAAACTACTTTTGCACTTGTATTAGTGTGGAAAAACCACTTTTCGCACTTGTGTTAGTGTTGAAAAACCACTTTTCGCACTTGTGTTAGTGTTGAAAAACCACTTTTCGCACTTGTGTTGGTGCAGGAAACCACTTTTGCACTTGTATTAGTGTGGAAAAACCACTTTCTGCACTTGTGTTAGTGTTGAAAAACCACTTTTCGCACTTGTGTTAGTGTTGAAAAACTACTTTTCGCACTTGTGTTGGTGCAGGAAACCACTTTTGCACTTGTATTAGTGTGGAAAACCACTTTTCGCACTTTTGTTAGTGTTGAAAAACCACTTTTCACACTTGTGTTAGTGTTGAAAAACCACTTTTCGCACTTGTGTTAGTGTTGAAAAACCACTTTTCGCACTTGTGTTAGTGTTCGAAAAACCACTTTTCGCACTAGTGTTGGTGCAGAAAACCACTTTTGCACTTGTATTAGTGTGGAAAAAACACTTTTCGCACTTGTGTTAGTGTTGAAAAACCACTTTTCACACTTGTGTTGGTGCAGGAAACCACTTTTGCACTTGTATTAGTGTGGAAAAAACACTTTTTACACTTGTGATAGTGTTGAAAAACCACTTTTCGCACTTGTGTTAATGTTGAAAAACCACTTTTCGCACTTGTGTTGGTGCAGGAAACCACTTTTGCATTTGTATTAGTGTGGAAAAACCACTTTTCGCACTTGTGTTAATGTTGAAAAACCACTTTTCGCACTTGTGTTGGTGCAGGAAACCACTTTTGCACTTGTATTCGTGTGGAAAAAACACTTTTTGCACTTGTGATAGTGTTGAAAAACCACTTTTCGCACTTGTGTTAGTGTTGAAAAACCACTTTTCGCACTTGTGTTGGTGCAGGAAACCACTTTTGCACTTGTATTAGTGTGGAAAAACCACTTTTCGCACTTGTGTTAGTGTTGAAAAACCACTTTTTGCACTTGTGTTAGTGTAGAAAAACCACTTTTCGCACTTGTGTTGGTGCAGGAAACCACTTTTGTACTTGTATTAGTGTGGGAAAAACACTTTTTGCACTTGTGATAGTGTTGAAAAACCACTTTTCGCACTTGTGTTAGTGTTGAAAAACTACTTTTCGCACTTGTGTTGGTGCAGGAAATCACTTTTGCACTTGTATTAGTGTGGAAAAACCATGTTTCGCACTTGTGTTAGTGTTGAAAAACCACTTTTCACACTTGTGTTAGTGTTGAAAAACCACTTTTCGTTCTTGTGTTAGTGTTGAAAAACCACTTTTCGCACTTATGTTGGTGCAGGAAACTACTTTTGCACTTGTATTAGTGTGGAAAAACCACTTTTCGCACTTGTGTTAGTGTTGAAAAACCACTTTTCGCACTTGTGTTAGTGTTGAAAAACCACTTTTCGCACTTGTGTTTGTGCAGGAAACCACTTTTGCACTTGTATTAGTGTGGAAAAACCACTTTTCGCACTTGTGTTAGTGTTGAAAAACCACTTTTCGCACTTGTGTTAGTGTTGAAAAACCACTTTTCGCACTTGTGTTGGTGCAGGAAACCACTTTTGCACTTGTATTAGTGTGGAAAAACCACTTTTCACACTTGCGTTAGTGTTGAAAAACCACTTTTCGCACTTGTGTTAGTGTTGAAAAACCACTTTTCGCACTTGTGTTGGTGCAGGAAACCACTTTTGCACTTGTATTTGTGTGGAAAAAACACTTTTCGCAATTGTGTTAGTGTTGAAAAACCACGTTTCGCACTTGTGTTAGTGTTGAAAAACCACTTTTCGCACTTGTGTTGGTGCAGGAAACCACTTTTGCACTTGTATTAGTGTGGAAAAAACACTTTTTGCACTTGTGATAGTGTTGAAAAACCACTTTTACACTTGTGTTAGTGTTGAAAAACCACTTTTCGCACTTGTGTTGGTGCAGGAAACCACTTTTGCACTTGTATTAGTGTGGAAAAATCACTTTTCGCACATGTGTTAGTGTTGAAAAACCACTTTTCGCACTTCTGTTAGTGTTGAAAAACCACTTTTCGCACTTGTGTTAGTGTTGAAAAACCACATTTTGCACTTGTGTTGGTGCAGGAAACCACTTTTGCACTTGTATTATTGTGGAAAAAACACTTTTCGCACTTGTGTTAGTGTTGAAAAACCACTTTTCGCACTTGTGTTAGTGTTGAAAAACCACTTTTCGCACTTGTGTTGGTGCAGAAAACCACTTTTGCACTTGTGTTGGTGCAGGAAACCACTTTTGCACTTGTATTAGTGTGGAAAAACTACTTTTCGCACTTGTGTTATTGTTGAAAAACCACTTTTCGCACTTGTGTTAGTGTTGAAAAACCACTTTTCGCACTTGTGTTAGTGTTGAAAAACCACTTTTCGCACTTGTGTTGGTGCAGGAAACCACTTTTGCACTTGTATTAGTGTGGAAAAACTACTTTTCGCACTTGTGTTATTGTGGAAAAAACCACTTTTTGCACTTGTGTTAGTGTTGAAAAACCACTTTTCGCACTTGTGTTAGTGTTGAAAAACCACTTTTCGCACTTGTGTTGGTGCAGGAAACCACTTTTGCACTTGTATTAGTGTGGAAAAACCACTTTTCGCACTTGCGTTAGTGTTGAAAAACCACTTTTCGCACTTGTGTTAGTGTTGAAAAACCACTTTTCGCACTTGTGTTAGTGTTGAAAAACCACTTTTCGCACTTGTGTTGGTGCAGGAAACCACTTTTGCAGTTGTATTAGTGTGGAAAAAACACTTTTCGCAATTGTGTTAGTGTTGAAAAACCACGTTTTGCACTTGTGTTAGTGTTGAAAAACCACTTTTCGCACTTGTGTTGGTGCAGGAAACCACTTTTGCACTTGTATTAGTGTGGAAAAAACACTTTTTGCACTTGTGATAGTGTTGAAAAACCACTTTTCGCATTTGTGTTAGTGTTGAAAAACCACTTTTCGCACTTGTGTTAGTGCAGGAAACCACTTTTGCACTTGTATTAGTGTGGAAAAAACACTTTTTGCACTTGTGATAGGGTTGAAAAACCACTTTTCGCACTTGTGTTAGTGTTGAAAAACCACTTTTCGCACTTGTGTTGGTGCAGGAAACCACTTTTGCACTTGTATTAGTGTGGAAAAACCACTTTTCGCACTTGTGTTAGTGTTGAAAAACCACTTTTCGCACTTGTGTTAGTGTTGAAAAACCACTTTTCGCACTTGTGTTGGTGCAGGAAACCACTTTTGCACTTGTGTTATTGTTGAAAAACCACTTTTCGCACTTGTGTTAGTGTTGAAAAACCACTTTTCGCACTTGTGTTAGTGTTGAAAAACCACTTTTCGCACTTGTGTTGGTGCAGTAAACCACTTTTGCACTTGTATTAGTGTGGAAAAATCACTTTTTGCACTTGTGATAGTGTTGAAAAACCACTGTTCGCACTTGTGTTAGTGTTGAAAAACCACTTTTTGCACTTGTGTTGGTGCAGGAAACCACTTTTGCACTTGTATTAGTGTGGAAAAAACACTTTTCACACTTGTGTTAGTGTTGAAAAACCACTTTTCGCACTTGTGTTAGTGTTGAAAAACCACTTTTCGCACTTGTGTTGGTGCAGGAAACCACTTTTGCACTTGTATTAGTGTGGAAAAAACACTTTTTGCACTTGTGATAGTGTTGAAAAACCACTTTTCGCACTTGTGTTAGTGTTTAAAAACCACTTTTCGCACTTGTGTTGGTGCAGGAAACCTCTTTTGCACTTGTATTAGTGTGGAAAAACTACTTTTCGCACTTGTGTTATTGTTGAAAAACCACTTTTCGCACTTGTGTTAGTGTTGAAAAACCACTTTTCGCACTTGTGTTAGTGTTGAAAAACCACGTTTCGCACTTGTGTTGGTGCAGGAAATCACTTTTGCACTTGTATTAGTGTGGAAAAAACACTTTTTGCACTTGTGATAGTGTTGAAAAACCACTTTTCGCACTTGTGTTTGTGCAGGAAACCACTTTTGCACTTGTATTAGTGTGGAAAAATCACTTTTCGCACTTGTGTTAGTGTTGAAAAACCACTTTTCGCACTTCTGTTAGTGTTGAAAAACCACTTTTCGCACTTGTGTTAGTGTTGAAAAACCACATTTTGCACTTGTGTTGGTGCAGGAAACCACTTTTGCACTTGTATTATTGTGGAAAAAACACTTTTCGCACTTGCGTTAGTGTTGAAATACCACTTTTCGCACTTGTGTTAGTGTTGAAAAACCACTTTTCGCACTTGTGTTGGTGCAGGAAACCACTTTTGCACTTGTATTAGTGTGGAAAAAACACTTTTTGCACTTGTGATAGTGTTGAAAAACCACTTTTCGCACTTGTGTTAGTGTTGAAAAACCACTTTTCGCACTTGTGTTAGTGTTGAAAAACCACTTTTCACACTTGTGTTAGTGTTGAAAAACCACTTTTCGCACTTGTGTTGGTGCAGAAAACCACTTTTGCACTTGTATTAGTGTGGAAAAAACACTTTTCGCACTTGTGTTAGTGTTGAAAAACCACTTTTCGCACTTGTATTAGTGTGGAAAAACCACTTTTCGCACTTGTGTTAGTGTTGAAAAACCACTTTTTGCACTTGTGTTAGTGTTGAAAAACCACTTTTCGCACTTGTGTTAGTGTTGAAAAACCACTTTTCGCACTTGTGTTGGTGCAGGAAACCACTTTTGCACTTGTATTAGTGTGGAAAAAACACTTTTTGCACTTGTGATAGTGTTGAAAAACCACTTTTCGCACTTGTGTTAGTGTTGAAAAAACACTTTTCGCACTTGTGTTGGTGCAGGCAACCACTTTTGCACTTGTATTAGTGTGGAAAAAACACTTTTTGCACTTGTGATAGTGTTGAAAAACCACTTTTCGCACTTGTGTTAGTGTTGAAAAACCACTTTTCGCACTTGTGTTGGTGCAGGAAACCTCTTTTGCACTTGTGTCAGTGTTGAAAAACCACTTTTCGCACTTGTGTTAGTGTTGAAAAACCACTTTTCGCACTTGTGTTGGTGCAGAAAACCACTTTTGCACTTGTATTAGTGTGGAAAAACCACTTTTCGCACTTGTGTTAGTGTTGAAAAACCACTTTTCGCACTTGTGTTAGTGTTGAAAAACCACTTTTCGCACTTGTGTTGGTGCAGAAAACCACTTTTGCACTTGTATTAGTGTGGAAAAACCACTTTTCGCACTTGTGTTAGTGTTGAAAAACCACTTTTCGCACTTGTGTTAGTGTTGAAAAACCACTTTTCGCACTTGTGTTAGTGTTGAAAAACCACTTTTTGCACTTGTGTTAGTGTTGAAAAACCACTTTTGCAGTTGTATTAGTGTGGAAAAAACACTTTTCGCAATTGTGTTAGTGTTGAAAAACCACGTTTTGCACTTGTGTTAGTGTTGAAAAACCACTTTTCGCACTTGTGTTGTTGCAGGAAACCACTTTTGCACTTGTATTAGTGTGGAAAAAACACTTTTTGCACTTGTGATAGTGTTGAAAAACCACTTTTCGCATTTGTGTTAGTGTTGAAAAACCACTTTTCGCACTTGTGTTAGTGCAGGAAACCACTTTTGCACTTGTATTAGTGTGGAAAAAACACTTTTGCACTTGTGATAGGGTTGAAAAACCACTTTTCGCACTTGTGTTAGTGTTGAAAAACCACTTTTCGCACTTGTGTTGGTGCAGGAAACCACTTTTGCACTTGTATTAGTGTGGAAAAACCACTTTTCGCACTTGTGTTATTGTTGAAAAACCACTTTTCGCACTTGTGTTAGTGTTGAAAAACCACTTTTCGCACTTGTGTTAGTGTTGAAAAACCACTTTTCGCACTTGTGTTGGTGCAGGAAACCACTTTTGCACTTGTATTAGTGTGGAAAAATCACTTTTTGCACTTGTGATAGTGTTGAAAAACCACTGTTCGCACTTGTGTTAGTGTTGAAAAACCACTTTTTGCACTTGTGTTGGTGCAGGAAACCACTTTTGCACTTGTATTAGTGTGGAAAAAACACTTTTCGCACTTGTGTTAGTGTTGAAAAACCACTTTTCGCACTTGTGTTAGTGTTGAAAAACCACTTTTCGCACTTGTGTTGGTGCAGGAAACCACTTTTGCACTTGTATTAGTGTGGAAAAAACACTTTTTGCACTTGTGATAGTGTTGAAAAACCACTTTTCGCACTTGTGTTAGTGTTGAAAAACCACTTTTCGCACTTGTGTTGGTGCAGGAAACCACTTTTGCACTTGTGTCAGTGTTGAAAAACCACTTTTCGCACTTGTGTTAGTGTTGAAAAACCACTTTTCGCACTTGTGTTGGTGCAGAAAACCACTTTTGCACTTGTATTAGTGTGGAAAAAACACTTTTCGCACTTGTGTTAGTGTTGAAAAACCACTTTTCGCACTTGTGTTAGTGTTGAAAAACCACTTTTCGCACTTGTGTTGGTGCAGAAAACCACTTTTGCACTTGTATTAGTGTGGAAAAACCACTTTTCGCACTTGTGTTAGTGTTGAAAAACCACTTTTCGCACTTGTGTTAGTGTTGAAAAACCACTTTTCGCACTTGTGTTAGTGTTGAAAAACCACTTTTTGCACTTGTGTTGGTGCAGGAAACCACTTTTGCAGTTGTATTAGTGTGGAAAAAACACTTTTCGCTCTTGTGTTAGTGTTGAAAAACCACGTTTTGCACTTGTGTTAGTGTTGAAAAACCACTTTTCGCACTTGTGTTGGTGCAGGAAACCACTTTTGCACTTGTATTAGTGTGGAAAAAACACTTTTTGCACTTGTGATAGTGTTGAAAAACCACTTTTCGCATTTGTGTTAGTGTTGAAAAACCACTTTTCGCACTTGTGTTAGTGCAGGAAACCACTTTTGCACTTGTATTAGTGTGGAAAAAACACTTTTTGCACTTGTGATAGGGTTGAAAAACCACTTTTCGCACTTGTGTTAGTGTTGAAAAACCACTTTTCGCACTTGTGTTGGTGCAGGAAACCACTTTTGCACTTGTATTAGTGTGGAAAAAACCACTTTTCGCACTTGTGTTATTGTTGAAAAACCACTTTTCGCACTTGTGTTAGTGTTGAAAAACCACTTTTCGCACTTGTGTTAGTGTTGAAAAACCACTTTTCACACTTGTGTTGGTGCAGGAAACCACTTTTGCACTTGTATTAGTGTGGAAAAATCACTTTTTGCACTTGTGATAGTGTTGAAAAACCACTGTTCGCACTTGTGTTAGTGTTGAAAAACCACTTTTTGCACTTGTGTTGGTGCAGGAAACCACTTTTGCACTTGTATTAGTGTGGAAAAAACACTTTTCGCACTTGTGTTAGTGTTGAAAAACCACTTTTCGCACTTGTGTTAGTGTTGAAAAACCACTTTTCGCACTTGTGTTGGTGCAGGAAACCACTTTTGCACTTGTATTAGTGTGGAAAAAACACTTTTTGCACTTGTGATAGTCTTGAAAAACCACTTTTCGCACTTGTGTTAGTGTTTAAAAACCACTTTTCGCACTTGTGTTGGTGCAGGAAACCACTTTTGCACTTGTATTAGTGTGGAAAAACTACTTTTCGCACTTGTGTTATTGTTGAAAAAACACTTTTCGCACTTGTGTTAGTGTTGAAAAACCACTTTTCGCACTTGTGTTAGTGTTGAAAAACCACGTTTCGCACTTGTGTTGGTGCAGGAAATCACTTTTGCACTTGTATTAGTGTGGAAAAAACACTTTTTGCACTTGTGATAGTGTTGAAAAACCACTTTTCGCACTTGTGTTTGTGCAGGAAACCACTTTTGCACTTGTATTAGTGTGGAAAAATCACTTTTCGCACTTGTGTTAGTGTTGAAAAACCACTTTTCGCACTTCTGTTAGTGTTGAAAAACCACTTTTCGCACTTGTGTTAGTGTTGAAAAACCACATTTTGCACTTGTGTTGGTGCAGGAAACCACTTTTGCACTTGTATTATTGTGGAAAAAACACTTTTCGCACTTGCGTTAGTGTTGAAATACCACTTTTCGCACTTGTGTTAGTGTTGAAAAACCACTTTTCGCACTTGTGTTGGTGCAGGAAACCGCTTTTGCACTTGTATTAGTGTGGAAAAAACACTTTTTGCACTTGTGATAGTGTTGAAAAACCACTTTTCGCACTTGTGTTTGTGTTGAAAAACCACTTTTCGCACTTGTGTTAGTGTTGAAAAACCACTTTTCACACTTGTGTTAGTGTTGAAAAACCACTTTTCGCACTTGTGTTGGTGCAGGAAACCACTTTTGCACTTGTATTAGTGTGGAAAAAACACTTTTCGCACTTGTGTTAGTGTTGAAAAACCACTTTTCGCACTTGTGTTAGTGTTGAAAAACCACTTTTCGCACTTGTGTTGGTGCAGGCAACCACTTTTGCACTTGTATTAGTGTGGAAAAACCACTTTTCGCACTTGTGTTAGTGTTGAAAAACCACTTTTCGCACTTGTGTTAGTGTTGAAAAACCACTTTTCGCACTTGTGTTAGTGTTGAAAAACCACTTTTTGCACTTGTGTTGGTGCAGGAAACCACTTTTGCACTTGTATTAGTGTGGAAAAAACACTTTTTGCACTTGTGATAGTGTTGAAAAACCACTTTTCGCACTTGTGTTAGTGTTGAAAAACCACTTTTCGCACTTGTGTTGGTGCAGGAAACCACTTTTGCACTTGTATTAGTGTGGAAAAACTACTTTTCGCACTTGTGTTATTGTGGAAAAACCACTTTTCGCACTTGTGTTAGTGTTGAAAAACCACTTTTCGCACTTGTGTTAGTGTTGAAAAACCACTTTTTGCACTTGTGTTGGTGCAGGAAATCACTTTTGCACTTGTATTAGTGTGGAAAAAACACTTTTTGCACTTGTGATAGTGTTGAAAAACCACTTTTCGCACTTGTGTTTGTGCAGGAAACCACTTTTGCACTTGTATTAGTGTGGAAAACCACTTTTCGCACTTGTGTTAGTGTTGAAAAACCACTTTTCGCACTTGTGTTAGTGTTGAAAAACCACTTTTCGCACTTGTGTTCGTGTTGAAAAACCACTTTTCGCACTTGTGTTAGTGTTGAAAAACCACTTTTCACACTTGTGTTAGTGTTGAAAAACCACTTTTCGCACTTGTGTTGGTGCAGGAAACTACTTTTGCACTTGTATTAGTGTGGAAAAAACACTTTTCGCACTTGTGTTAGTGTTGAAAAACCACTTTTCGCACTTGTGTTAGTGTTGAAAAACCACTTTTCGCACTTGTGTTGGTGCAGGCAACCACTTTTGCACTTGTATTAGTGTGGAAAAACCACTTTTCGCACTTGTGTTAGTGTTGAAAAACCACTTTTCGCACTTGTGTTAGTGTTGAAAAACCACTTTTCGCACTTGTGTTGGTGCAGGAAACCACTTTTGCACTTGTATTAGTGTGGAAAAAACACTTTTTGCACTTGTGATAGTGTTGAAAAACCACTTTTCGCACTTGTGTTAGTGTTGAAAAACCACTTTTCGCACTTGTGTTGGTGCAGGAAACCACTTTTGCACTTGTATTAGTGTGGTAAAACCACTTTTCGCACTTGTGTTAGTGTTGAAAAACCACTTTTCGCACTTGTGTTAGTGTTGAAAAACCACTTTTCGCACTTGTGTTAGTGTTGAAAAACCACTTTTCGCACTTGTGTTGGTGCAGGAAATCACTTTTGCACTTGTATTAGTGTGGAAAAAACACTTTTTGCACTTGTGATAGTGTTGAAAAACCACTTTTCGCACTTGTGTTAGTGTTGAAAAACCACTTTTCGCACTTGTATTGGTGCAGGAAATCACTTTTGCACTTGTATTAGTGTGGAAAAACAGCGTTTCGCACTTGTGTTAGTGTTGAAAAACCACTTTTCGCACTTGTGTTAGTGTTGAAAAACCACTTTTCGTACTTGTGTTAGTGTTGAAAAACCACTTTTCGCACTTATGTTGGTGCAGGAAACTACTTTTGCACTTGTATTAGTGTGGAAAAACCACTTTTCGCACTTGTGTTAGTGTTGAAAAACCACTTTTCGCACTTGTGTTAGTGTTGAAAAACCACTTTTCACACTTGTGTTGGTGCAGGAAACCACTTTTGCACTTGTATTAGTGTGGAAAAACCACTTTCTGCACTTGTGTTAGTGTTGAAAAACCACTTTTCGCACTTGTGTTAGTGTTGAAAAACCACTTTTCGCACTTGTGTTGGTGCAGGAAACCACTTTTGCACTTGTATTAGTGTGGAAAACCACTTTTCGCACTTGTGTTAGTGTTGAAAAACCACTTTTCGCACTTGTGTTAGTGTTGAAAAACCACTTTTCCCACTTGTGTTAGTGTTGAAAAACCACTTTTCGCACTTGTGTTAGTGTTCGAAAAACCACTTTTCGCACTAGTGTTGGTGCAGAAAACCACTTTTGCACTTGTATTAGTGTGGAAAAAACACTTTTCGCACTTGTGTTAGTGTTGAAAAACCACTTTTCACACTTGTGTTGGTGCAGGAAACCACTTTTGCACTTGTATTAGTGTGGAAAAAACACTTTTTACACTTGTGATAGTGTTGAAAAACCACTTTTCGCACTTGTGTTAATGTTGAAAAACCACTTTTCGCACTTGTGTTGGTGCAGGAAACCACTTTTGCATTTGTATTAGTGTGGAAAAACCACTTTTCGCACTTGTGTTAATGTTGAAAAACCACTTTTCGCACTTGTGTTGGTGCAGGAAACCACTTTTGCACTTGTATTCGTGTGGAAAAAACACTTTTTGCACTTGTGATAGTGTTGAAAAACCACTTTTCGCACTTGTGTTAGTGTTGAAAAACCACTTTTCGCACTTGTGTTGGTGCAGGAAACCACTTTTGCACTTGTATTAGTGTGGAAAAACCACTTTTCGCACTTGTGTTAGTGTTGAAAAACCACTTTTTGCACTTGTGTTAGTATAGAAAAACCACTTTTCGCACTTGTGTTGGTGCAGGAAACCACTTTTGTACTTGTATTAGTGTGGGAAAAACACTTTTTGCACTTGTGATAGTGTTGAAAAACCACTTTTCGCACTTGTGTTAGTGTTGAAAAACTACTTTTCGCACTTGTGTTGGTGCAGGAAATCACTTTTGCACTTGTATTAGTGTGGAAAAACCATGTTTCGCACTTGTGTTAGTGTTGAAAAACCACTTTTCGCACTTGTGTTAGTGTTGAAAAACCACTTTTCGTTCTTGTGTTAGTGTTGAAAAACCACTTTTCGCACTTATGTTGGTGCAGGAAACTACTTTTGCACTTGTATTAGTGTGGAAAAACCACTTTTCGCACTTGTGTTAGTGTTGAAAAACCACTTTTCGCACTTGTGTTAGTGTTGAAAAACCACTTTTCGCACTTGTGTTTGTGCAGGAAACCACTTTTGCACTTGTATTAGTGTGGAAAAACCACTTTTCGCACTTGTGTTAGTGTTGAAAAACCACTTTTCGCACTTGTGTTAGTGTTGAAAAACCACTTTTCGCACTTGTGTTGGTGCAGGAAACCACTTTTGCACTTGTATTAGTGTGGAAAAACCACTTTTTGCACTTGTGATAGTGTTGAAAAACCACTTTTCGCACTTGTGTTAGTGTTGAAAAACCACTTTTCGCACTTGTGTTGGTGCAGGAAACCACTTTTCGCACTTGTGTTAGTGTTGAAAAACCACTTTTCGCACTTGTGTTGGTGCAGGAAACCACTTTTGCACTTGTATTAGTGTGGTAAAACCACTTTTCGCACTTGTGTTAGTGTTGAAAAACCACTTTTCGCACTTGTGTTAGTGTTGAAAAACCACTTTTCGCACTTGTGTTAGTGTTGAAAAACCACTTTTCGCACTTGTGTTGGTGTAGGAAATCACTTTTGCACTTGTATTAGTGTGGAAAAAACACTTTTTGCACTTGTGATAGTGTTGAAAAACCACTTTTCGCCCTTGTGTTAGTGTTGAAAAACCACTTTTCGCACTTGTATTGGTGCAGGAAATCACTTTTGCACTTGTATTAGTGTGGAAAAACCACGTTTCGCACTTGTGTTAGTGTTGAAAAACCACTTTTCGCACTTGTGTTAGTGTTGAAAAACCACTTTTCGTACTTGTGTTAGTGTTGAAAAACCACTTTTCGCACTTATGTTGGTGCAGGAAACTACTTTTGCACTTGTGTTGGTGCAGGAAACCACTTTTGCAGTTGTATTAGTGTGGAAAAAACACTTTTTGCAATTGTGTTAGTGTTGAAAAACCACGTTTTGCACTTGTGTTAGTGTTGAAAAACCACTTTTCGCACTTGTGTTGGTGCAGGAAACCACTTTTGCACTTGTATTAGTGTGGAAAAAACACTTTTTGCACTTGTGATAGTGTTGAAAAACCACTTTTCGCATTTGTGTTAGTGTTGAAAAACCACTTTTCGCACTTGTGTTAGTGCAGGAAACCACTTTTGCACTTGTATTAGTGTGGAAAAAACACTTTTTGCACTTGTGATAGGGTTGAAAAACCACTTTTCGCACTTGTGTTAGTGTTGAAAAACCACTTTTCGCACTTGTGTTGGTGCAGGAAACCACTTTTGCACTTGTATTAGTGTGGAAAAAACCACTTTTCGCACTTGTGTTATTGTTGAAAAACCACTTTTCGCACTTGTGTTAGTGTTGAAAAACCACTTTTCGCACTTGTGTTAGTGTTGAAAAACCACTTTTCACACTTGTGTTGGTGCAGGAAACCACTTTTGCACTTGTATTAGTGTGGAAAAATCACTTTTTGCACTTGTGATAGTGTTGAAAAACCACTGTTCGCACTTGTGTTAGTGTTGAAAAACCACTTTTTGCACTTGTGTTGGTGCAGGAAACCACTTTTGCACTTGTATTAGTGTGGAAAAAACACTTTTCGCACTTGTGTTAGTGTTGAAAAACCACTTTTCGCACTTGTGTTAGTGTTGAAAAACCACTTTTCGCACTTGTGTTGGTGCAGGAAACCACTTTTGCACTTGTATTAGTGTGGAAAAAACACTTTTTGCACTTGTGATAGTCTTGAAAAACCACTTTTCGCACTTGTGTTAGTGTTTAAAAACCACTTTTCGCACTTGTGTTGGTGCAGGAAACCACTTTTGCACTTGTATTAGTGTGGAAAAACTACTTTTCGCACTTGTGTTATTGTTGAAAAAACACTTTTCGCACTTGTGTTTGTGTTGAAAAACCACTTTTCGCACTTGTGTTAGTGTTGAAAAACCACGTTTCGCACTTGTGTTGGTGCAGGAAATCACTTTTGCACTTGTATTAGTGTGGAAAAAACACTTTTTGCACTTGTGATAGTGTTGAAAAACCACTTTTCGCACTTGTGTTTGTGCAGGAAACCACTTTTGCACTTGTATTAGTGTGGAAAAATCACTTTTCGCACTTGTGTTAGTGTTGAAAAACCACTTTTCGCACTTCTGTTAGTGTTGAAAAACCACTTTTCGCACTTGTGTTAGTGTTGAAAAACCACATTTTGCACTTGTGTTGGTGCAGGAAACCACTTTTGCACTTGTATTATTGTGGAAAAAACACTTTTCGCACTTGCGTTAGTGTTGAAATACCACTTTTCGCACTTGTGTTAGTGTTGAAAAACCACTTTTCGCACTTGTGTTGGTGCAGGAAACCACTTTTGCACTTGTATTAGTGTGGAAAAAACACTTTTTGCACTTGTGATAGTGTTGAAAAACCACTTTTCGCACTTGTGTTAGTGTTGAAAAACCACTTTTCACACTTGTGTTAGTGTTGAAAAACCACTTTTCGCACTTGTGTTGGTGCAGGAAACCACTTTTGCACTTGTATTAGTGTGGAAAAAACACTTTTCGCACTTGTGTTAGTGTTGAAAAACCACTTTTCGCACTTGTGTTAGTGTTGAAAAACCACTTTTCGCACTTGTGTTGGTGCAGGCAACCACTTTTGCACTTGTATTAGTGTGGAAAAACCACTTTTCGCACTTGTGTTAGTGTTGAAAAACCACTTTTCGCACTTGTGTTAGTGTTGAAAAACCACTTTTCGCACTTGTGTTAGTGTTGAAAAACCACTTTTTGCACTTGTGTTGGTGCAGGAAACCACTTTTGCACTTGTATTAGTGTGGAAAAAACACTTTTTGCACTTGTGATAGTGTTGAAAAACCACTTTTCGCACTTGTGTTAGTGTTGAAAAACCACTTTTCGCACTTGTGTTGGTGCAGGAAACCACTTTTGCACTTGTATTAGTGTGGAAAAACTACTTTTCGCACTTGTGTTATTGTGGAAAAACCACTTTTCGCACTTGTGTTAGTGTTGAAAAACTACTTTTCGCACTTGTGTTAGTGTTGAAAAACCACTTTTCGCACTTGTGTTGGTGCAGGAAATCACTTTTGCACTTGTATTAGTGTGGAAAAAACACTTTTTGCACTTGTGATAGTGTTGAAAAACCACTTTTCGCACTTGTGTTTGTGCAGGAAACCACTTTTGCACTTGTATTAGTGTGGAAAACTACTTTTCGCACTTGTGTTAGTGTTGAAAAACCACTTTTCGCACTTGTGTTAGTGTTGAAAAACCACTTTTCGCACTTGTGTTCGTGTTGAAAAACCACTTTTCGCACTTGTGTTAGTGTTGAAAAACCACTTTTCACACTTGTGTTAGTGTTGAAAAACCACTTTTCGCACTTGTGTTGGTGCAGGAAACTACTTTTGCACTTGTATTAGTGTGGAAAAAACACTTTTCGCACTTGTGTTAGTGTTGAAAAACCACTTTTCGCACTTGTGTTAGTGTTGAAAAACCACTTTTCGCACTTGTGTTGGTGCAGGCAACCACTTTTGCACTTGTATTAGTGTGGAAAAACCACTTTTCGCACTTGTGTTAGTGTTGAAAAACCACTTTTCGCACTTGTGTTAGTGTTGAAAAACCACTTTTCGCACTTATGTTGGTGCAGGAAACCACTTTTGCACTTGTATTAGTGTGGAAAAAACACTTTTTGCACTTGTGATAGTGTTGAAAAACCACTTTTCGCACTTGTGTTAGTGTTGAAAAACCACTTTTCGCACTTGTGTTGGTGCAGGAAACCACTTTTGCACTTGTATTAGTGTGGTAAAACCACTTTTCGCACTTGTGTTAGTGTTGAAAAACCACTTTTCGCACTTGTGTTAGTGTTGAAAAACCACTTTTCGCACTTGTGTTAGTGTTGAAAAACCACTTTTCGCACTTGTGTTGGTGCAGGAAATCACTTTTGCACTTGTATTAGTGTGGAAAAAACACTTTTTGCACTTGTGATAGTGTTGAAAAACCACTTTTCGCACTTGTGTTAGTGTTGAAAAACCACTTTTCGCACTTGTATTGGTGCAGGAAATCACTTTTGCACTTGTATTAGTGTGGAAAAACCACGTTTCGCACTTGTGTTAGTGTTGAAAAACCACTTTTCGCACTTGTGTTAGTGTTGAAAAACCACTTTTCGTACTTGTGTTAGTGTTGAAAAACCACGTTTCGCACTTATGTTGGTGCAGGAAACTACTTTTGCACTTGTATTAGTGTGGAAAAACCACTTTTCGCACTTGTGTTAGTGTTGAAAAACCACTTTTCGCACTTGTGTTAGTGTTGAAAAACCACTTTTCGCACTTGTGTTGGTGCAGGAAACCACTTTTGCACTTGTATTAGTGTGGAAAAACCACTTTCTGCACTTGTGTTAGTGTTGAAAAACCACTTTTCGCACTTGTGTTAGTGTTGAAAAACCACTTTTCGCACTTGTGTTGGTGCAGGAAACCACTTTTGCACTTGTATTAGTGTGGAAAACCACTTTTCGCACTTGTGTTAGTGTTGAAAAACCACTTTTCGCACTTGTGTTAGTGTTGAAAAACCACTTTTCGCACTTGTGTTAGTGTTGAAAAACCACTTTTCGCACTTGTGTTAGTGTTCGAAAAACCACTTTTCGCACTAGTGTTGGTGCAGAAAACCACTTTTGCACTTGTATTAGTGTGGAAAAAACACTTTTCGCACTTGTGTTAGTGTTGAAAAACCACTTTTCACACTTGTGTTGGTGCAGGAAACCACTTTTGCACTTGTATTAGTGTGGAAAAAACACTTTTTACACTTGTGATAGTGTTGAAAAACCACTTTTCGCACTTGTGTTAATGTTGAAAAACCACTTTTCGCACTTGTGTTGGTGCAGGAAACCACTTTTGCATTTGTATTAGTGTGGAAAAACCACTTTTCGCACTTGTGTTAATGTTGAAAAACCACTTTTCGCACTTGTGTTGGTGCAGGAAACCACTTTTGCACTTGTATTCGTGTGGAAAAAACACTTTTTGCACTTGTGATAGTGTTGAAAAACCACTTTTCGCACTTGTGTTAGTGTTGAAAAACCACTTTTCGCACTTGTGTTGGTGCAGGAAACCACTTTTGCACTTGTATTAGTGTGGAAAAACCACTTTTCGCACTTGTGTTAGTGTTGAAAAACCACTTTTTGCACTTGTGTTAGTGTAGAAAAACCACTTTTCGCACTTGTGTTGGTGCAGGAAACCACTTTTGTACTTGTATTAGTGTGGGAAAAACACTTTTTGCACTTGTGATAGTGTTGAAAAACCACTTTTCGCACTTGTGTTAGTGTTGAAAAACTACTTTTCGCACTTGTGTTGGTGCAGGAAATCACTTTTGCACTTGTATTAGTGTGGAAAAACCATGTTTCGCACTTGTGTTAGTGTTGAAAAACCACTTTTCGCACTTGTGTTAGTGTTGAAAAACCACTTTTCGTTCTTGTGTTAGTGTTGAAAAACCACTTTTCGCACTTATGTTGGTGCAGGAAACTACTTTTGCACTTGTATTAGTGTGGAAAAACCACTTTTCGCACTTGTGTTAGTGTTGAAAAACCACTTTTCGCACTTGTGTTGGTGCAGGAAACCACTTTTGCACTTGTATTAGTGTGGTAAAACCACTTTTCGCACTTGTGTTAGTGTTGAAAAACCACTTTTCCCACTTGTGTTAGTGTTGAAAAACCACTTTTCGCACTTGTGTTAGTGTTGAAAAACCACTTTTCGCACTTGTGTTGGTGCAGGAAATCACTTTTGCACTTGTATTAGTGTGGAAAAAACACTTTTTGCACTTGTGATAGTGTTGAAAAACCACTTTTCACACTTGTGTTAGTGTTGAAAAACCACTTTTCACACTTGTATTGGTGCAGGAAATCACTTTTGCACTTGTATTAGTGTGGAAAAACCACGTTTCGCACTTGTGTTAGTGTTGAAAAACCACTTTTCGCACTTGTGTTAGTGTTGAAAAACCACTTTTCGTACTTGTGTTAGTGTTGAAAAACCACTTTTCGCACTTATGTTGGTGCAGGAAACTACTTTTGCACTTGTATTAGTGTGGAAAAACCACTTTTCGCACTTGTGTTAGTGTTGAAAAACCACTTTTCGCACTTGTGTTAGTGTTGAAAAACCACTTTTCGCACTTGTGTTGGTGCAGGAAACCACTTTTGCACTTGTATTAGTGTGGAAAAACCACTTTCTGCACTTGTGTTAGTGTTGAAAAACCACTTTTCGCACTTGTGTTAGTGTTGAAAAACCACTTTTCGCACTTGTGTTGGTGCAGGAAACCACTTTTGCACTTGTATTAGTGTGGAAAACCACTTTTCGCACTTGTGTTAGTGTTGAAAAACCACTTTTCGCACTTGTGTTAGTGTTGAAAAACCACTTTTCGCACTTGTGTTAGTGTTGAAAAACCACTTTTCGCACTTGTGTTGGTGCAGGAAATCACTTTTGCACTTGTATTAGTGTGGAAAAAACACTTTTTGCACTTGTGATAGTGTTGAAAAACCACTTTTCGCACTTGTGTTAGTGTTGAAAAACCACTTTTCGCACTTGTATTGGTGCAGGAAATCACTTTTGCACTTGTATTAGTGTGGAAAAACCACGTTTCGCACTTGTGTTAGTGTTGAAAAACCACTTTTCGCACTTGTGTTAGTGTTGAAAAACCACTTTTCGTACTTGTGTTAGTGTTGAAAAACCACGTTTCGCACTTATGTTGGTGCAGGAAACTACTTTTGCACTTGTATTAGTGTGGAAAAACCACTTTTCGCACTTGTGTTAGTGTTGAAAAACCACTTTTCGCACTTGTGTTAGTGTTGAAAAACCACTTTTCGCACTTGTGTTGGTGCAGGAAACCACTTTTGCACTTGTATTAGTGTGGAAAAACCACTTTCTGCACTTGTGTTAGTGTTGAAAAACCACTTTTCGCACTTGTGTTAGTGTTGAAAAACCACTTTTCGCACTTGTGTTGGTGCAGGAAACCACTTTTGCACTTGTATTAGTGTGGAAAACCACTTTTCGCACTTGTGTTAGTGTTGAAAAACCACTTTTCGCACTTGTGTTAGTGTTGAAAAACCACTTTTCGCACTTGTGTTAGTGTTGAAAAACCACTTTTCGCACTTGTGTTAGTGTTCGAAAAACCACTTTTCGCACTAGTGTTGGTGCAGAAAACCACTTTTGCACTTGTATTAGTGTGGAAAAAACACTTTTCGCACTTGTGTTAGTGTTGAAAAACCACTTTTCACACTTGTGTTGGTGCAGGAAACCACTTTTGCACTTGTATTAGTGTGGAAAAAACACTTTTTACACTTGTGATAGTGTTGAAAAACCACTTTTCGCACTTGTGTTAATGTTGAAAAACCACTTTTCGCACTTGTGTTGGTGCAGGAAACCACTTTTGCATTTGTATTAGTGTGGAAAAACCACTTTTCGCACTTGTGTTAATGTTGAAAAACCACTTTTCGCACTTGTGTTGGTGCAGGAAACCACTTTTGCACTTGTATTCGTGTGGAAAAAACACTTTTTGCACTTGTGATAGTGTTGAAAAACCACTTTTCGCACTTGTGTTAGTGTTGAAAAACCACTTTTCGCACTTGTGTTGGTGCAGGAAACCACTTTTGCACTTGTATTAGTGTGGAAAAACCACTTTTCGCACTTGTGTTAGTGTTGAAAAACCACTTTTTGCACTTGTGTTAGTGCAGAAAAACCACTTTTCGCACTTGTGTTGGTGCAGGAAACCACTTTTGTACTTGTATTAGTGTGGGAAAAACACTTTTTGCACTTGTGATAGTGTTGAAAAACCACTTTTCGCACTTGTGTTAGTGTTGAAAAACTACTTTTCGCACTTGTGTTGGTGCAGGAAATCACTTTTGCACTTGTATTAGTGTGGAAAAACCATGTTTCGCACTTGTGTTAGTGTTGAAAAACCACTTTTCGCACTTGTGTTAGTGTTGAAAAACCACTTTTCGTTCTTGTGTTAGTGTTGAAAAACCACTTTTCGCACTTATGTTGGTGCAGGAAACTACTTTTGCACTTGTATTAGTGTGGAAAAACCACTTTTCGCACTTGTGTTAGTGTTGAAAAACCACTTTTCGCACTTGTGTTAGTGTTGAAAAACCACTTTTCGCACTTGTGTTTGTGCAGGAAACCACTTTTGCACTTGTATTAGTGTGGAAAAACCACTTTTCGCACTTGTGTTAGTGTTGAAAAACCACTTTTCGCACTTGTGTTAGTGTTGAAAAACCACTTTTCGCACTTGTGTTGGTGCAGGAAACCACTTTTGCACTTGTATTAGTGTGGAAAAACCACTTTTTGCACTTGTGATAGTGTTGAAAAACCACTTTTCGCACTTGTGTTAGTGTTGAAAAACCACTTTTCGCACTTGTGTTGGTGCAGGAAACCACTTTTCGCACTTGTGTTAGTGTTGAAAAACCACTTTTCGCACTTGTGTTGGTGCAGGAAACCACTTTTGCACTTGTATTAGTGTGGTAAAACCACTTTTCGCACTTGTGTTAGTGTTGAAAAACCACTTTTCGCACTTGTGTTAGTGTTGAAAAACCACTTTTCGCACTTGTGTTAGTGTTGAAAAACCACTTTTCGCACTTGTGTTGGTGCAGGAAATCACTTTTGCACTTGTATTAGTGTGGAAAAAACACTTTTTGCACTTGTGATAGTGTTGAAAAACCACTTTTCGCACTTGTGTTAGTGTTGAAAAACCACTTTTCACACTTGTATTGGTGCAGGAAATCACTTTTGCACTTGTATTAGTGTGGAAAAACCACGTTTCGCACTTGTGTTAGTGTTGAAAAACCACTTTTCGCACTTGTGTTAGTGTTGAAAAAACACTTTTCGTACTTGTGTTAGTGTTGAAAAACCACTTTTCGCACTTATGTTGGTGCAGGAAACTACTTTTGCACTTGTATTAGTGTGGAAAAACCACTTTTCGCACTTGTGTTAGTGTTGAAAAACCACTTTTCGCACTTGTGTTAGTGTTGAAAAACCACTTTTCGCACTTGTGTTGGTGCAGGAAACCACTTTTGCACTTGTATTAGTGTGGAAAAACCACTTTCTGCACTTGTGTTAGTGTTGAAAAACCACTTTTCGCACTTGTGTTAGTGTTGAAAAACCACTTTTCGCACTTGTGTTGGTGCAGGAAACCACTTTTGCACTTGTATTAGTGTGGAAAACCACTTTTCGCACTTGTGTTAGTGTTGAAAAACCACTTTTCGCACTTGTGTTAGTGTTGAAAAACCACTTTTCGCACTTGTGTTAGTGTTGAAAAACCACTTTTCGCACTTGTGTTAGTGTTCGAAAAACCACTTTTCGCACTAGTGTTGGTGCAGAAAACCACTTTTGCACTTGTATTAGTGTGGAAAAAACACTTTTCGCACTTGTGTTAGTGTTGAAAAACCACTTTTCACACTTGTGTTGGTGCAGGAAACCACTTTTGCACTTGTATTAGTGTGGAAAAAACACTTTTTACACTTGTGATAGTGTTGAAAAACCACTTTTTGCACTTGTGTTAATGTTGAAAAACCACTTTTCGCACTTGTGTTGGTGCAGGAAACCACTTTTGCATTTGTATTAGTGTGGAAAAACCACTTTTCGCACTTGTGTTAATGTTGAAAAACCACTTTTCGCACTTGTGTTGGTGCAGGAATCCACTTTTGCACTTGTATTCGTGTGGAAAAAACACTTTTTGCACTTGTGATAGTGTTGAAAAACCACTTTTCGCACTTGTGTTAGTGTTGAAAAACCACTTTTCGCACTTGTGTTGGTGCAGGAAACCACTTTTGCACTTGTATTAGTGTGGAAAAACCACTTTTCGCACTTGTGTTAGTGTTGAAAAACCACTTTTTGCACTTGTGTTAGTGTAGAAAAACCACTTTTCGCACTTGTGTTGGTGCAGGAAACCACTTTTGTACTTGTATTAGTGTGGGAAAAACACTTTTTGCACTTGTGATAGTGTTGAAAAACCACTTTTCGCACTTGTGTTAGTGTTGAAAAACTACTTTTCGCACTTGTGTTGGTGCAGGAAATCACTTTTGCACTTGTATTAGTGTGGAAAAACCATGTTTCGCACTTGTGTTAGTGTTGAAAAACCACTTTTCGCACTTGTGTTAGTGTTGAAAAACCACTTTTCGTTCTTGTGTTAGTGTTGAAAAACCACTTTTCGCACTTATGTTGGTGCAGGAAACTACTTTTGCACTTGTATTAGTGTGGAAAAACCACTTTTCGCCCTTGTGTTAGTGTTGAAAAACCACTTTTCGCACTTGTGTTAGTGTTGAAAAACCACTTTTCGCACTTGTGTTTGTGCAGGAAACCACTTTTGCACTTGTATTAGTGTGGAAAAACCACTTTTCGCACTTGTGTTAGTGTTGAAAAACCACTTTTCGCACTTGTGTTAGTGTTGAAAAACCACTTTTCGCACTTGTGTTGGTGCAGGAAACCACTTTTGCACTTGTATTAGTGTGGAAAAACCACTTTTTGCACTTGTGATAGTGTTGAAAAACCACTTTTCGCACTTGTGTTAGTGTTGAAAAACCACTTTTCGCACTTGTGTTGGTGCAGGAAACCACTTTTGCACTTGTATTAATGTGGTAAAACCACTTTTCGCACTTGTGTTAGTGTTGAAAAACCACTTTTCGCACTTGTGTTAGTGTTGAAAAACCACTTTTCGCACTTGTGTTAGTGTTGAAAAACCACTTTTCGCACTTGTGTTGGTGCAGGAAATCACTTTTGCACTTGTATTAGTGTGGAAAAAACACTTTTTGCACTTGTGATAGTGTTGAAAAACCACTTTTCGCACTTGTGTTAGTGTTGAAAAACCACTTTTCGCACTTGTATTGGTGCAGGAAATCACTTTTGCACTTGTATTAGTGTGGAAAAACCACGTTTCGCACTTGTGTTAGTGTTGAAAAACCACTTTTCGCACTTGTGTTAGTGTTGAAAAACCACTTTTCGTACTTGTGTTAGTGTTGAAAAACCACTTTTCGCACTTATGTTGGTGCAGGAAACTACTTTTGCACTTGTATTAGTGTGGAAAAACCACTTTTCGCACTTGTGTTAGTGTTGAAAACCACTTTTCGCACTTGTGTTAGTGTTGAAAAACCACTTTTCGCACTTGTGTTGGTGCAGGAAACCACTTTTGCACTTGTATTAGTGTGGAAAAACCACTTTCTGCACTTGTGTTAGTGTTGAAAAACCACTTTTCGCACTTGTGTTAGTGTTGAAAAACCACTTTTCGCACTTGTGTTGGTGCAGGAAACCACTTTTGCACTTGTATTAGTGTGGAAAACCACTTTTCGCACTTGTGTTAGTGTTGAAAAACCACTTTTCGCACTTGTGTTAGTGTTGAAAAACCACTTTTCGCACTTGTGTTAGTGTTGAAAAACCACTTTTCGCACTTGTGTTAGTGTTCGAAAAACCACTTTTCGCACTAGTGTTGGTGCAGAAAACCACTTTTGCACTTGTATTAGTGTGGAAAAAACACTTTTCGCACTTGTGTTAGTGTTGAAAAACCACTTTTCACACTTGTGTTGGTGCAGGAAACCACTTTTGCACTTGTATTAGTGTGGAAAAAACACTTTTTACACTTGTGATAGTGTTGAAAAACCACTTTTCGCACTTGTGTTAATGTTGAAAAACCACTTTTCGCACTTGTGTTGGTGCAGGAAACCACTTTTGCATTTGTATTAGTGTGGAAAAACCACTTTTCGCACTTGTGTTAATGTTGAAAAACCACTTTTCGCACTTGTGTTGGTGCAGGAAACCACTTTTGCACTTGTATTCGTGTGGAAAAAACACTTTTTGCACTTGTGATAGTGTTGAAAAACCACTTTTCGCACTTGTTTTAGTGTTGAAAAACCACTTTTCGCACTTGTGTTGGTGCAGGAAACCACTTTTGCACTTGTATTAGTGTGGAAAAACCACTTTTCGCACTTGTGTTAGTGTTGAAAAACCACTTTTTGCACTTGTGTTAGTGTAGAAAAACCACTTTTCGCACTTGTGTTGGTGCAGGAAACCACTTTTGTACTTGTATTAGTGTGGGAAAAACACTTTTTGCACTTGTGATAGTGTTGAAAAACCACTTTTCGCACTTGTGTTAGTGTTGAAAAACTACTTTTCGCACTTGTGTTGGTGCAGGAAATCACTTTTGCACTTGTATTAGTGTGGAAAAACCATGTTTCGCACTTGTGTTAGTGTTGAAAAACCACTTTTCGCACTTGTGTTAGTGTTGAAAAACCACTTTTCGTTCTTGTGTTAGTGTTGAAAAACCACTTTTCGCACTTATGTTGGTGCAGGAAACTACTTTTGCACTTGTATTAGTGTGGAAAAACCACTTTTCGCACTTGTGTTAGTGTTGAAAAACAACTTTTCGCACTTGTGTTAGTGTTGAAAAACCACTTTTCGCACTTGTGTTTGTGCAGGAAACCACTTTTGCACTTGTATTAGTGTGGAAAAACCACTTTTCGCACTTGTGTTAGTGTTGAAAAACCACTTTTCGCACTTGTGTTAGTGTTGAAAAACCACTTTTCGCACTTGTGTTGGTGCAGGAAACCACTTTTGCACTTGTATTAGTGTGGAAAAAACCACTTTTCACACTTGCGTTAGTGTTGAAAAACCACTTTTCGCACTTGTGTTAGTGTTGAAAAACCACTTTTCGCACTTGTGTTGGTGCAGGAAACCACTTTTGCACTTGTATTTGTGTGGAAAAAACACTTTTCGCAATTGTGTTAGTGTTGAAAAACCATGTTTCGCACTTGTGTTAGTGTTGAAAAACCACTTTTCGCACTTGTGTTGGTGCAGGAAACCACTTTTGCACTTGTATTAGTGTGGAAAAAACACTTTTTGCACTTGTGATAGTGTTGAAAAACCACTTTTACACTTGTGTTAGTGTTGAAAAACCACTTTTCGCACTTGTGTTGGTGCAGGAAACCACTTTTGCACTTGTATTAGTGTGGAAAAAACACTTTTTGCACTTGTGATAGTGTTGAAAAACCACTTTTCGCATTTGTGTTAGTGTTGAAAAACCACTTTTTGCACTTGTGTCAGTGTTGAAAAACTACTTTTCGCACTTGTGTTAGTGTTGAAACACCACTTTTCGCACTTGTGTTGGTGCAGAAAACCACTTTTGCACTTGTATTAGTGTGGAAAAACCACTTTTCGCACTTGTGTTAGTGTTGAAAAACCACTTTTCGCACTTGTGTTAGTGTTGAAAAACCACTTTTCGCACTTGTGTTGGTGCAGAAAACCACTTTTGCACTTGTATTAGTGTTGAAAAACCACTTTTCGCACTTGTGTTAGTGTTGAAAAACCACTTTTCGCACTTGTGTTGGTGCAGGAAACCACTTTTGCACTTGTATTAGTGTGGAAAAAACACTTTTTGCACTTGTGATAGTGTTGAAAAACCACTTTTCGCACTTGTGTTAGTGTTGAAAAACCACTTTTCGCACTTGTGTTGGTGCAGGAAACCACTTTTGCACTTGTATTAGTGTGGAAAAACCACTTTTCGCACTTGTGTTAGTGTTGAAAAACCACTTTTCGCACTTGTGTTAGTGTTGAAAAACCACTTTTCGCACTTGTGTTGGTGCAGGAAACCATTTTTGCACTTGTATTAGTGTGGAAAAAACACTTTTTTCACTTGTGATAGTGTTGAAAAACCACTTTTCGCACTTGTGTTAGTGTTGAAAAACCACTTTTCGCACTTGTGTTGGTGCAGGAAACCACTTTTGCACTTGTATTAGTGTGGAAAAACAACTTTTCGCACTTGTGTTAGTGTTGAAAAACCACTTTTCGCACTTGTGTTAGTGTTGAAAAAACCACTTTTCGTACTTGTGTTAGTGTTGAAAAACCACTTTTCGCACTTATGTTGGTGCAGGAAACTACTTTTGCACTTGTATTAGTGTGGAAAAACCACTTTTCGCACTTGTGTTAGTGTTGAAAAACCACTTTTCGCACTTGTGTTAGTGTTGAAAAACCACTTTTCGCACTTGTGTTGGTGCAGGAAACCACTTTTGCACTTGTATTAGTGTGGAAAAACCACTTTTCGCAATTGTGTTAGTGTTGAAAAACCACTTTTCGCACTTGTGTTAGTGTTGAAAAACCACTTTTCGCACTCGTGTTGGTGCAGGAAACCACTTTTGCACTTGTATTAGTGTGGTAAAACCACTTTTCGCACTTGTGTTAGTGTTGAAAAACCACTTTTCGCACTTGTGTTAGTGTTGAAAAACCACTTTTCGCACTTGTGTTAGTGTTGAAAAACCACTTTTCGCACTTGTGTTGGTGCAGGAAATCACTTTTGCACTTGTATTAGTGTGGAAAAAACACTTTTTGCACTTGTGATAGTGTTGAAAAACCACTTTTCGCACTTGTGTTAGTGTTGCAAAAACCACTTTTCGCACTTGTATTGGTGCAGGAAATCACTTTTGCACTTGTATTAGTGTGGAAAAACCACGTTTCGCACTTGTGTTAGTGTTGAAAAACCACTTTTCGCACTTGTGTTAGTGTTGAAAAACCACTTTTCGTACTTGTGTTAGTGTTGAAAAACCACTTTTCGCACTTATGTTGGTGCAGGAAACTACTTTTGCACTTGTATTAGTGTGGAAAAACCACTTTTCGCACTTGTGTTAGTGTTGAAAAACCACTTTTCGCACTTGTGTTAGTGTTGAAAAACCACTTTTCGCACTTGTGTTGGTGCAGGAAACCACTTTTGCACTTGTATTAGTGTGGAAAAACCACTTTCTGCACTTGTGTTAGTGTTGAAAAACCACTTTTCGCACTTGTGTTAGTGTTGAAACACCACTTTTCGCACTTGTGTTGGTGCAGGAAACCACTTTTGCACTTGTATTAGTGTGGAAAAACCACTTTTCGCACTTGTGTTAGTGTTGAAAAACCACTTTTCGCACTTGTGTTAGTGTTGAAAAACCACTTTTCGCACTTGTGTTGGTGCAGAAAACCACTTTTGCACTTGTATTAGTGTTGAAAAACCACTTTTCGCACTTGTGTTAGTGTTGAAAAACCACTTTTCGCACTTGTGTTGGTGCAGGAAACCACTTTTGCACTTGTATTAGTGTGGAAAAAACACTTTTTGCACTTGTGATAGTGTTGAAAAACCACTTTTCGCACTTGTGTTAGTGTTGAAAAACCACTTTTCGCACTTGTGTTGGTGCAGGAAACCACTTTTGCACTTGTATTAGTGTGGAAAAAACACTTTTTTCACTTGTGATAGTGTTGAAAAACCACTTTTCGCACTTGTGTTAGTGTTGAAAAACCACTTTTCGCACTTGTGTTGGTGCAGGAAACCACTTTTGCACTTGTATTAGTGTGGAAAAACAACTTTTCGCACTTGTGTTAGTGTTGAAAAACCACTTTTCGCACTTGTGTTAGTGTTGAAAAAACCACTTTTCGTACTTGTGTTAGTGTTGAAAAACCACTTTTCGCACTTGTGTTAGTGTTGAAAAACCACTTTTCGCACTTGTGTTGGTGCAGGAAACTACTTTTGCACTTGTGTTAGTGTTGAAAAACCACTTTTCGCACTTGTGTTAGTGTTGAAAAACCACTTTTCGCACTTGTGTTGGTGCAGGAAACCACTTTTGCACTTGTATTAGTGTGGAAAAACCACTTTTCGCAATTGTGTTAGTGTTGAAAAACCACTTTTCGCACTTGTGTTAGTGTTGAAAAACCACTTTTCGCACTCGTGTTGGTGCAGGAAACCACTTAGTAAAACCACTTTTCGCACTTGTGTTAGTGTTGAAAAACCACTTTTCGCACTTGTGTTAGTGTTGAAAAACCACTTTTCGCACTTGTGTTAGTGTTGAAAAACCACTTTTCGCACTTGTGTTGGTGCAGGAAATCACTTTTGCACTTGCATTAGTGTGGAAAAAACACTTTTTGCACTTGTGATAGTGTTGAAAAACCACTTTTCGCACTTGTGTTAGTGTTGCAAAAACCACTTTTCGCACTTGTATTGGTGCAGGAAATCACTTTTGCACTTGTATTAGTGTGGAAAAACCACGTTTCGCACTTGTGTTAGTGTTGAAAAACCACTTTTCGCACTTGTGTTAGTGTTGAAAAACCACTTTTCGTACTTGTGTTAGTGTTGAAAAACCACTTTTCGCACTTATGTTGGTGCAGGAAACTACTTTTGCACTTGTATTAGTGTGGAAAAACCACTTTTCGCACTTGTGTTAGTGTTGAAAAACCACTTTTCGCACTTGTGTTAGTGTTGAAAAACCACTTTTCGCACTTGTGTTGGTGCAGGAAACCACTTTTGCACTTGTATTAGTGTGGAAAAACCACTTTCTGCACTTGTGTTAGTGTTGAAAAACCACTTTTCGCACTTGTGTTAGTGTTGAAAAACCACTTTTCGCACTTGTGTTGGTGCAGGAAACCACTTTTGCACTTGTATTAGTGTGGAAAACCACTTTTCGCACTTGTGTTAGTGTTGAAAAACCACTTTTCGCACTTGTGTTAGTGTTGAAAAACCACTTTTCGCACTTGTGTTAGTGTTGAAAAACCACTTTTCGCACTTGTGTTAGTGTTCGAAAAACCACTTTTCGCACTAGTGTTGGTGCAGAAAACCACTTTTGCACTTGTATTAGTGTGGAAAAAACACTTTTCGCACTTGTGTTAGTGTTGAAAAACCACTTTTCACACTTGTGTTGGTGCAGGAAACCACTTTTGCACTTGTATTAGTGTGGAAAAAACACTTTTTACACTTGTGATAGTGTTGAAAAACCACTTTTCGCACTTGTGTTAATGTTGAAAAACCACTTTTCGCACTTGTGTTGGTGCAGGAAACCACTTTTGCATTTGTATTAGTGTGGAAAAACCACTTTTTGCACTTGTGTTAATGTTGAAAAACCACTTTTCGCACTTGTGTTGGTGCAGGAAACCACTTTTGCACTTGTATTAGTGTGGAAAAACCACTTTCTGCACTTGTGTTAGTGTTGAAAAACCACTTTTCGCACTTGTGTTAGTGTTGAAAAACCACTTTTCGCACTTGTGTTGGTGCAGGAAACCACTTTTGCACTTGTATTAGTGTGGAAAACCACTTTTCGCACTTGTGTTAGTGTTGAAAAACCACTTTTCGCACTTGTGTTAGTGTTGAAAAACCACTTTTCGCACTTGTGTTAGTGTTGAAAAACCACTTTTCGCACTTGTGTTAGTGTTCGAAAAACCACTTTTCGCACTAGTGTTGGTGCAGAAAACCACTTTTGCACTTGTATTAGTGTGGAAAAAACACTTTTCGCACTTGTGTTAGTGTTGAAAAACCACTTTTCACACTTGTGTTGGTGCAGGAAACCACTTTTGCACTTGTATTAGTGTGGAAAAAACACTTTTTACACTTGTGATAGTGTTGAAAAACCACTTTTCGCACTTGTGTTAATGTTGAAAAACCACTTTTCGCACTTGTGTTGGTGCAGGAAACCACTTTTGCATTTGTATTAGTGTGGAAAAACCACTTTTCGCACTTGTGTTAATGTTGAAAAACCACTTTTCGCACTTGTGTTGGTGCAGGAAACCACTTTTGCACTTGTATTCGTGTGGAAAAAACACTTTTTGCACTTGTGATAGTGTTGAAAAACCACTTTTCGCACTTGTGTTAGTGTTGAAAAACCACTTTTCGCACTTGTGTTGGTGCAGGAAACCACTTTTGCACTTGTATTAGTGTGGAAAAACCACTTTTCGCACTTGTGTTAGTGTTGAAAAACCACTTTTTGCACTTGTGTTAGTGTAGAAAAACCACTTTTCGCACTTGTGTTGGTGCAGGAAACCACTTTTGTACTTGTATTAGTGTGGGAAAAACACTTTTTGCACTTGTGATAGTGTTGAAAAACCACTTTTCGCACTTGTGTTAGTGTTGAAAAACTACTTTTCGCACTTGTGTTGGTGCAGGAAATCACTTTTGCACTTGTATTAGTGTGGAAAAACCATGTTTCGCACTTGTGTTAGTGTTGAAAAACCACTTTTCGCACTTGTGTTAGTGTTGAAAAACCACTTTTCGTTCTTGTGTTAGTGTTGAAAAACCACTTTTCGCACTTGTGTTAATGTTGAAAAACCACTTTTCGCACTTGTGTTGGTGCAGGAAACCACTTTTGCATTTGTATTAGTGTGGAAAAAACACTTTTCGCACTTGTGTTAATGTTGAAAAACCACTTTTCGCACTTGTGTTGGTGCAGGAAACCACTTTTGCACTTGTATTCGTGTGGAAAAAACACTTTTTGCACTTGTGATAGTGTTGAAAAACCACTTTTCGCACTTGTGTTAGTGTTGAAAAACCACTTTTCGCACTTGTGTTGGTGCAGGAAACCACTTTTGCACTTGTATTAGTGTGGAAAAACCACTTTTCGCACTTGTGTTAGTGTTGAAAAACCACTTTTTGCACTTGTGTTAGTGTAGAAAAACCACTTTTCGCACTTGTGTTGGTGCAGGAAACCACTTTTGTACTTGTATTAGTGTGGGAAAAACACTTTTTGCACTTGTGATAGTGTTGAAAAACCACTTTTCGCACTTGTGTTAGTGTTGAAAAACTACTTTTCGCACTTGTGTTGGTGCAGGAAATCACTTTTGCACTTGTATTAGTGTGGAAAAACCATGTTTCGCACTTGTGTTAGTGTTGAAAAACCACTTTTCGCACTTGCGTTAGTGTTGAAAAACCACTTTTCGTTCTTGTGTTAGTGTTGAAAAACCACTTTTCGCACTTATGTTGGTGCAGGAAACTACTTTTGCACTTGTATTAGTGTGGAAAAACCACTTTTCGCACTTGTGTTAGTGTTGAAAAACCACTTTTCGCACTTGTGTTAGTGTTGAAAAACCACTTTTCGCACTTGTGTTTGTGCAGGAAACCACTTTTGCACTTGTATTAGTGTGGAAAAACCACTTTTCGCACTTGTGTTAGTGTTGAAAAACCACTTTTCGCACTTGTGTTAGTGTTGAAAAACCACTTTTCGCACTTGTGTTGGTGCAGGAAACCACTTTTGCACTTGTATTAGTGTGGAAAAACCACTTTTTGCACTTGTGATAGTGTTGAAAAACCACTTTTCGCACTTGTGTTAGTGTTGAAAAACCACTTTTCGCACTTGTGTTGGTGCAGGAAACCACTTTTGCACTTGTATTAGTGTGGCAAAAACCACTTTTCGCACTTGTGTTAGTGTTGAAAAACCACTTTTCGCACTTGTGTTAGTGTTGAAAAACCACTTTTCGCACTTGTGTTAGTGTTGAAAAACCACTTTTCGCACTTGTGTTGGTGCAGGAAATCACTTTTGCACTTGTATTAGTGTGGAAAAAACACTTTTTGCACTTGTGATAGTGTTGAAAAACCACTTTTCGCACTTGTGTTAGTGTTGAAAAACCACTTTTCGCACTTGTATTGGTGCAGGAAATCACTTTTGCACTTGTATTAGTGTGGAAAAACCACGTTTCGCACTTGTGTTAGTGTTGAAAAACCACTTTTCGCACTTGTGTTAGTGTTGAAAAACCACTTTTCGTACTTGTGTTAGTGTTGAAAAACCACTTTTCGCACTTATGTTGGTGCAGGAAACTACTTTTGCACTTGTATTAGTGTGGAAAAACCACTTTTCGCACTTGTGTTAGTGTTGAAAAACCACTTTTCACACTTGTGTTGGTCAGGAAACCACTTTTGCACTTGTATTAGTGTGGAAAAAACACTTTTTACACTTGTGATAGTGTTGAAAAACCACTTTTCGCACTTGTGTTAATGTTGAAAAACCACTTTTCGCACTTGTGTTGGTGCAGGAAACCACTTTTGCATTTGTATTAGTGTGGAAAAACCACTTTTCGCACTTGTGTTAATGTTGAAAAACCACTTTTCGCACTTGTGTTGGTGCAGGAAACCACTTTTGCACTTGTATTCGTGTGGAAAAAACACTTTTTGCACTTGTGATAGTGTTGAAAAACCACTTTTCGCACTTGTGTTAGTGTTGAAAAACCACTTTTCGCACTTGTGTTGGTGCAGGAAACCACTTTTGCACTTGTATTAGTGTGGAAAAACCACTTTTCGCACTTGTGTTAGTGTTGAAAAACCACTTTTTGCACTTGTGTTAGTGTAGAAAAACCACTTTTCGCACTTGTGTTGGTGCAGGAAACCACTTTTGTACTTGTATTAGTGTGGGAAAAACACTTTTTGCACTTGTGATAGTGTTGAAAAACCACTTTTCGCACTTGTGTTAGTGTTGAAAAACTACTTTTCGCACTTGTGTTGGTGCAGGAAATCACTTTTGCACTTGTATTAGTGTGGAAAAACCATGTTTCGCACTTGTGTTAGTGTTGAAAAACCACTTTTCGCACTTGTGTTAGTGTTGAAAAACCACTTTTCGTTCTTGTGTTAGTGTTGAAAAACCACTTTTCGCACTTGTGTTAATGTTGAAAAACCACTTTTCGCACTTGTGTTGGTGCAGGAAACCACTTTTGCATTTGTATTAGTGTGGAAAAAACACTTTTCGCACTTGTGTTAATGTTGAAAAACCACTTTTCGCACTTGTGTTGGTGCAGGAAACCACTTTTGCACTTGTATTCGTGTGGAAAAAACACTTTTTGCACTTGTGATAGTGTTGAAAAACCACTTTTCGCACTTGTGTTAGTGTTGAAAAACCACTTTTCGCACTTGTGTTGGTGCAGGAAACCACTTTTGCACTTGTATTAGTGTGGAAAAACCACTTTTCGCACTTGTGTTAGTGTTGAAAAACCACTTTTTGCACTTGTGTTAGTGTAGAAAAACCACTTTTCGCACTTGTGTTGGTGCAGGAAACCACTTTTGTACTTGTATTAGTGTGGGAAAAACACTTTTTGCACTTGTGATAGTGTTGAAAAACCACTTTTCGCACTTGTGTTAGTGTTGAAAAACTACTTTTCGCACTTGTGTTGGTGCAGGAAATCACTTTTGCACTTGTATTAGTGTGGAAAAACCATGTTTCGCACTTGTGTTAGTGTTGAAAAACCACTTTTCGCACTTGCGTTAGTGTTGAAAAACCACTTTTCGTTCTTGTGTTAGTGTTGAAAAACCACTTTTCGCACTTATGTTGGTGCAGGAAACTACTTTTGCACTTGTATTAGTGTGGAAAAACCACTTTTCGCACTTGTGTTAGTGTTGAAAAACCACTTTTCGCACTTGTGTTAGTGTTGAAAAACCACTTTTCGCACTTGTGTTTGTGCAGGAAACCACTTTTGCACTTGTATTAGTGTGGAAAAACCACTTTTCGCACTTGTGTTAGTGTTGAAAAACCACTTTTCGCACTTGTGTTAGTGTTGAAAAACCACTTTTCGCACTTGTGTTGGTGCAGGAAACCACTTTTGCACTTGTATTAGTGTGGAAAAACCACTTTTTGCACTTGTGATAGTGTTGAAAAACCACTTTTCGCACTTGTGTTAGTGTTGAAAAACCACTTTTCGCACTTGTGTTGGTGCAGGAAACCACTTTTGCACTTGTATTAGTGTGGTAAAACCACTTTTCGCACTTGTGTTAGTGTTGAAAAACCACTTTTCGCACTTGTGTTAGTGTTGAAAAACCACTTTTCGCACTTGTGTTAGTGTTGAAAAACCACTTTTCGCACTTGTGTTGGTGCAGGAAATCACTTTTGCACTTGTATTAGTGTGGAAAAAACACTTTTTGCACTTGTGATAGTGTTGAAAAACCACTTTTCGCACTTGTGTTAGTGTTGAAAAACCACTTTTCGCACTTGTATTGGTGCAGGAAATCACTTTTGCACTTGTATTAGTGTGGAAAAACCACGTTTCGCACTTGTGTTAGTGTTGAAAAACCACTTTTCGCACTTGTGTTAGTGTTGAAAAACCACTTTTCGTACTTGTGTTAGTGTTGAAAAACCACTTTTCGCACTTATGTTGGTGCAGGAAACTACTTTTGCACTTGTATTAGTGTGGAAAAACCACTTTTCGCACTTGTGTTAGTGTTGAAAAACCACTTTTCGCACTTGTGTTAGTGTTGAAAAACCACTTTTCGCACTTGTGTTGGTGCAGGAAACCACTTTTGCACTTGTATTAGTGTGGAAAAACCACTTTCTGCACTTGTGTTAGTGTTGAAAAACCACTTTTCGCACTTGTGTTAGTGTTGAAAAACCACTTTTCGCACTTGTGTTGGTGCAGGAAACCACTTTTGCACTTGTATTAGTGTGGAAAACCACTTTTCGCACTTGTGTTAGTGTTGAAAAACCACTTTTCGCACTTGTGTTAGTGTTGAAAAACCACTTTTCGCACTTGTGTTAGTGTTGAAAAACCACTTTTCGCACTTGTGTTAGTGTTCGAAAAACCACTTTTCGCACTAGTGTTGGTGCAGAAAACCACTTTTGCACTTGTATTAGTGTGGAAAAAACACTTTTCGCACTTGTGTTAGTGTTGAAAAACCACTTTTCACACTTGTGTTGGTGCAGGAAACCACTTTTGCACTTGTATTAGTGTGGAAAAAACACTTTTTACACTTGTGATAGTGTTGAAAAACCACTTTTCGCACTTGTGTTAATGTTGAAAAACCACTTTTCGCACTTGTGTTGGTGCAGGAAACCACTTTTGCATTTGTATTAGTGTGGAAAAACCACTTTTCGCGCACTTGTGTTAATGTTGAAAAACCACTTTTCGCACTTGTGTTGGTGCAGGAAACCACTTTTGCACTTGTATTCGTGTGGAAAAAACACTTTTTGCACTTGTGATAGTGTTGAAAAACCACTTTTCGCACTTGTGTTAGTGTTGAAAAACCACTTTTCGCACTTGTGTTGGTGCAGGAAACCACTTTTGCACTTGTATTAGTGTGGAAAAACCACTTTTCGCACTTGTGTTAGTGTTGAAAAACCACTTTTTGCACTTGTGTTAGTGTAGAAAAACCACTTTTCGCACTTGTGTTGGTGCAGGAAACCACTTTTGTACTTGTATTAGTGTGGGAAAAACACTTTTTGCACTTGTGATAGTGTTGAAAAACCACTTTTCGCACTTGTGTTAGTGTTGATAAACTACTTTTCGCACTTGTGTTGGTGCAGGAAATCACTTTTGCACTTGTATTAGTGTGGAAAAACCATGTTTCGCACTTGTGTTAGTGTTGAAAAACCACTTTTCGCACTTGTGTTAGTGTTGAAAAACCACTTTTCGTTCTTGTGTTAGTGTTGAAAAACCACTTTTCGCACTTATGTTGGTGCAGGAAACTACTTTTGCACTTGTATTAGTGTGGAAAAACCACTTTTCGCACTTGTGTTAGTGTTGAAAAACCACTTTTCGCACTTGTGTTAGTGTTGATAAACTACTTTTCGCACTTGTGTTGGTGCAGGAAATCACTTTTGCACTTGTATTAGTGTGGAAAAACCATGTTTCGCACTTGTGTTAGTGTTGAAAAACCACTTTTCGCACTTGTGTTAGTGTTGAAAAACCACTTTTCGTTCTTGTGTTAGTGTTGAAAAACCACTTTTCGCACTTATGTTGGTGCAGGAAACTACTTTTGCACTTGTATTAGTGTGGAAAAACCACTTTTCGCACTTGTGTTAGTGTTGAAAAACCACTTTTCGCACTTGTGTTAGTGTTGAAAAACCACTTTTCGCACTTGTGTTTGTGCAGGAAACCACTTTTGCACTTGTATTAGTGTGGAAAAAACCACTCTTTCCGCACTTGTGTTAGTGTTGAAAAACCACTTTTCGCACTTGTGTTAGTGTTGAAAAACCACTTTTCGCACTTGTGTTGGTGCAGGAAACCACTTTTGCACTTGTATTAGTGTGGAAAAACCACTTTTCACACTTGCGTTAGTGTTGAAAAACCACTTTTCGCACTTGTGTTAGTGTTGAAAAACCACTTTTCGCACTTGTGTTGGTGCAGGAAACCACTTTTGCACTTGTATTTGTGTGGAAAAAACACTTTTCGCAATTGTGTTAGTGTTGAAAAACCACGTTTCGCACTTGTGTTAGTGTTGAAAAACCACTTTTCGCACTTGTGTTGGTGCAGGAAACCACTTTTGCACTTTATTAGTGTGGAAAAAACACTTTTTGCACTTGTGATAGTGTTGAAAAACCACTTTTACACTTGTGTTAGTGTTGAAAAACCACTTTTCGCACTTGTGTTGGTGCAGGAAACCACTTTTGCACTTGTATTAGTGTGGAAAAAACACTTTTTGCACTTGTGATAGTGTTGAAAAACCACTTTTCGCATTTGTGTTAGTGTTGAAAAACCACTTTTCGCACTTGTGTCAGTGTTGAAAAACTACTTTTCGCACTTGTGTTAGTGTTGAAACACCACTTTTCGCACTTGTGTTGGTGCAGAAAACCACTTTTGCACTTGTATTAGTGTGGAAAAACCACTTTTCGCACTTGTGTTAGTGTTGAAAAACCACTTTTCGCACTTGTGTTAGTGTTGAAAAACCACTTTTCGCACTTGTGTTGGTGCAGAAAACCACTTTTGCACTTGTATTAGTGTTGAAAAACCACTTTTCGCACTTGTGTTAGTGTTGAAAAACCACTTTTCGCACTTGTGTTGGTGCAGGAAACCACTTTTGCACTTGTATTAGTGTGGAAAAACCACTTTTCGCACTTGTGTTAGTGTTGAAAAACCACTTTTCGCACTTGTGTTAGTGTTGAAAAACCACTTTTCGCACTTGTGTTTGTGCAGGAAACCACTTTTGCACTTGTATTAGTGTGGAAAAACCACTTTTCGCACTTGTGTTAGTGTTGAAAAACCACTTTTCGCACTTGTGTTAGTGTTGAAAAACCACTTTTCGCACTTGTGTTGTGCAGGAAACCACTTTTGCACTTGTATTAGTGTGGAAAAACCACTTTTTGCACTTGTGATAGTGTTGAAAAACCACTTTTCGCACTTGTGTTAGTGTTGAAAAACCACATTTCGCACTTGTGTTGGTGCAGGAAACCACTTTTGCACTTGTATTAGTGTGGTAAAACCACTTTTCGCACTTGTGTTAGTGTTGAAAAACCACTTTTCGCACTTGTGTTAGTGTTGAAAAACCACTTTTCGCACTTGTGTTAGTGTTGAAAAACCACTTTTCGCACTTGTGTTGGTGCAGGAAATCACTTTTGCACTTGTATTAGTGTGGAAAAAACACTTTTTGCACTTGTGATAGTGTTGAAAAACCACTTTTCGCACTTGTGTTAGTGTTGAAAAACCACTTTTCGCACTTGTATTGGTGCAGGAAATCACTTTTGCACTTGTATTAGTGTGGAAAAACCACGTTTCGCACTTGTGTTAGTGTTGAAAAACCACTTTTCGCACTTGTGTTAGTGTTGAAAAACCACTTTTCGTACTTGTGTTAGTGTTGAAAAACCACTTTTCGCACTTATGTTGGTGCAGGAAACTACTTTTGCACTTGTATTAGTGTGGAAAAACCACTTTTCGCACTTGTGTTAGTGTTGAAAAACCACTTTTCGCACTTGTGTTAGTGTTGAAAAACCACTTTTCGCACTTGTGTTGGTGCAGGAAACCACTTTTGCACTTGTATTAGTGTGGAAAAACCACTTTCTGCACTTGTGTTAGTGTTGAAAAACCACTTTTCGCACTTGTGTTAGTGTTGAAAAACCACTTTTCGCACTTGTGTTGGTGCAGGAAACCACTTTTGCACTTGTATTAGTGTGGAAAACCACTTTTCGCACTTGTGTTAGTGTTGAAAAACCACTTTTCGCACTTGTGTTAGTGTTGAAAAACCACTTTTCGCACTTGTGTTAGTGTTGAAAAACCACTTTTCGCACTTGTGTTAGTGTTCGAAAAACCACTTTTCGCACTAGTGTTGGTGCAGAAAACCACTTTTGCACTTGTATTAGTGTGGAAAAAACACTTTTCGCACTTGTGTTAGTGTTGAAAAACCACTTTTCACACTTGTGTTGGTGCAGGAAACCACTTTTGCACTTGTATTAGTGTGGAAAAAACACTTTTTACACTTGTGATAGTGTTGAAAAACCACTTTTCGCACTTGTGTTAATGTTGAAAAACCACTTTTCGCACTTGTGTTGGTGCAGGAAACCACTTTTGCATTTGTATTAGTGTGGAAAAACCACTTTTCGCACTTGTGTTAATGTTGAAAAACCACTTTTCGCACTTGTGTTGGTGCAGGAAACCACTTTTGCACTTGTATTCGTGTGGAAAAAACACCTTTTTGCACTTGTGATAGTGTTGAAAAACCACTTTTCGCACTTGTATTAGTGTTGAAAAACCACTTTTCGCACTTGTGTTGGTGCAGGAAACCACTTTTGCACTTGTATTAGTGTGGAAAAACCACTTTTCGCACTTGTGTTAGTGTTGAAAAACCACTTTTTGCACTTGTGTTAGTGTAGAAAAACCACTTTTCGCACTTGTGTTGGTGCAGGAAACCACTTTTGTACTTGTATTAGTGTGGGAAAAACACTTTTTGCACTTGTGATAGTGTTGAAAAACCACTTTTCGCACTTGTGTTAGTGTTGAAAAACTACTTTTCGCACTTGTGTTGGTGCAGGAAATCACTTTTGCACTTGTATTAGTGTGGAAAAACCATGTTTCGCACTTGTGTTAGTGTTGAAAAACCACTTTTCGCACTTGTGTTAGTGTTGAAAAACCACTTTTTCGTTCTTGTGTTAGTGTTGAAAAACCACTTTTCGCACTTATGTTGGTGCAGGAAACTACTTTTGCACTTGTATTAGTGTGGAAAAACCACTTTTCGCACTTGTGTTAGTGTTGAAAAACCACTTTTCGCACTTGTGTTAGTGTTGAAAAACCACTTTTCGCACTTGTGTTTGTGCAGGAAACCACTTTTGCACTTGTATTAGTGTGGAAAAACCACTTTTCGCACTTGTGTTAGTGTTGAAAAACCACTTTTCGCACTTGTGTTAGTGTTGAAAAACCACTTTTCGCACTTGTGTTGGTGCAGGAAACCACTTTTGCACTTGTATTAGTGTGGAAAAACCACTTTTCACACTTGCGTTAGTGTTGAAAAACCACTTTTCGCACTTGTGTTAGTGTTGAAAAACCACTTTTCGCACTTGTGTTGGTGCAGGAAACCACTTTTGCACTTGTATTTGTGTGGAAAAAACACTTTTCGCAATTGTGTTAGTGTTGAAAAACCACGTTTCGCACTTGTGTTAGTGTTGAAAAACCACTTTTCGCACTTGTGTTGGTGCAGGAAACCACTTTTGCACTTGTATTAGTGTGGAAAAAACACTTTTTGCACTTGTGATAGTGTTGAAAAACCACTTTTCGCATTTGTGTTAGTGTTGAAAAACCACTTTTCGCACTTGTGTCAGTGTTGAAAAACTACTTTTCGCACTTGTGTTAGTGTTGAAACACCACTTTTCGCACTTGTGTTGGTGCAGAAAACCACTTTTTGCACTTGTATTAGTGTGGAAAAAACCACTTTTCGCACTTGTGTTAGTGTTGAAAAACCACTTTTCGCACTTGTGTTAGTGTTGAAAAACCACTTTTCGCACTTGTGTTGGTGCAGAAAACCACTTTTGCACTTGTATTAGTGTTGAAAAACCACTTTTCGCACTTGTGTTAGTGTTGAAAAACCACTTTTCGCACTTGTGTTGGTGCAGGAAACCACTTTTGCACTTGTATTAGTGTGGAAAAAACACTTTTTGCACTTGTGATAGTGTTGAAAAACCACTTTTCGCACTTGTGTTAGTGTTGAAAAACCACTTTTCGCACTTGTGTTGGTGCAGGAAACCACTTTTGCACTTGTATTAGTGTGGAAAAACCACTTTTTCGCACTTGTGTTAGTGTTGACTTTTCGCACTTGTGTTAGTGTTGAAAAACCACTTTTCGCACTTGTGTTGGTGCAGGAAACCATTTTTGCACTTGTATTAGTGTGGAAAAAACACTTTTTTCACTTGTGATAGTGTTGAAAAACCACTTTTCGCACTTGTGTTAGTGTTGAAAAACCACTTTTCGCACTTGTGTTGGTGCAGGAAACCACTTTTGCACTTGTATTAGTGTGGAAAAACAACTTTTCGCACTTGTGTTAGTGTTGAAAAACCACTTTTCGCACTTGTGTTAGTGTTGAAAAACCACTTTTCGTACTTGTGTTAGTGTTGAAAAACCACTTTTCGCACTTATGTTGGTGCAGGAAACTACTTTTGCACTTGTATTAGTGTGGAAAAACCACTTTTCGCACTTGTGTTAGTGTTGAAAAACCACTTTTCGCACTTGTGTTAGTGTTGAAAAACCACTTTTCGCACTTGTGTTGGTGCAGGAAACCACTTTTGCACTTGTATTAGTGTGGAAAAACCACTTTTCGCAATTGTGTTAGTGTTGAAAAACCACTTTTCGCACTTGTGTTAGTGTTGAAAAACCACTTTTCGCACTCGTGTTGGTGCAGGAAACCACTTTTGCACTTGTATTAGTGTGGTAAAACCACTTTTCGCACTTGTGTTAGTGTTGAAAAACCACTTTTCGCACTTGTGTTAGTGTTGAAAAACCACTTTTCGCACTTGTGTTAGTGTTGAAAAACCACTTTTCGCACTTGTGTTGGTGCAGGAAATTACTTTTGCACTTGTATTAGTGTGGAAAAAACACTTTTTACACTTGTGATAGTGTTGAAAAACCACTTTTCGCACTTGTGTTAATGTTGAAAAACCACTTTTCGCACTTGTGTTGGTGCAGGAAACCACTTTTGCATTTGTATTAGTGTGGAAAAACCACTTTTCGCACTTGTGTTAATGTTGAAAAACCACTTTTCGCACTTGTGTTGGTGCAGGAAACCACTTTTGCACTTGTATTCGTGTGGAAAAAACACCTTTTTGCACTTGTGATAGTGTTGAAAAACCACTTTTCGCACTTGTGTTAGTGTTGAAAAACCACTTTTCGCACTTGTGTTGGTGCAGGAAACCACTTTTGCACTTGTATTAGTGTGGAAAAACCACTTTTCGCACTTGTGTTAGTGTTGAAAAACCACTTTTTGCACTTGTGTTAGTGTAGAAAAACCACTTTTCGCACTTGTGTTGGTGCAGGAAACCACTTTTGTACTTGTATTAGTGTGGGAAAAACACTTTTTGCACTTGTGATAGTGTTGAAAAACCACTTTTCGCACTTGTGTTAGTGTTGAAAAACTACTTTTCGCACTTGTGTTGGTGCAGGAAATCACTTTTGCACTTGTATTAGTGTGGAAAAACCATGTTTCGCACTTGTGTTAGTGTTGAAAAACCACTTTTCGCACTTGTGTTAGTGTTGAAAAACCACTTTTCGTTCTTGTGTTAGTGTTGAAAAACCACTTTTCGCACTTATGTTGGTGCAGGAAACTACTTTTGCACTTGTATTAGTGTGGAAAAACCACTTTTCGCACTTGTGTTAGTGTTGAAAAACCACTTTTCGCACTTGTGTTAGTGTTGAAAAACCACTTTTCGCACTTGTGTTTGTGCAGGAAACCACTTTTGCACTTGTATTAGTGTGGAAAAACCACTTTTCGCACTTGTGTTAGTGTTGAAAAACCACTTTTCGCACTTGTGTTAGTGTTGAAAAACCACTTTTCGCACTTGTGTTGGTGCAGGAAACCACTTTTGCACTTGTATTAGTGTGGAAAAACCACTTTTCACACTTGCGTTAGTGTTGAAAAACCACTTTTCGCACTTGTGTTAGTGTTGAAAAACCACTTTTCGCACTTGTGTTGGTGCAGGAAACCACTTTTGCACTTGTATTTGTGTGGAAAAAACACTTTTCGCAATTGTGTTAGTGTTGAAAAACCACGTTTCGCACTTGTGTTAGTGTTGAAAAACCACTTTTCGCACTTGTGTTGGTGCAGGAAACCACTTTTGCACTTGTATTAGTGTGGAAAAAACACTTTTTGCACTTGTGATAGTGTTGAAAAACCACTTTTACACTTGTGTTAGTGTTGAAAAACCACTTTTCGCACTTGTGTTGGTGCAGGAAACCACTTTTGCACTTGTATTAGTGTGGAAAAAACACTTTTTGCACTTGTGATAGTGTTGAAAAACCACTTTTCGCATTTGTGTTAGTGTTGAAAAAACCACTTTTCGCACTTGTGTCAGTGTTGAAAAACTACTTTTCGCACTTGTGTTAGTGTTGAAACACCACTTTTCGCACTTGTGTTGGTGCAGAAAACCACTTTTGCACTTGTATTAGTGTGGAAAAACCACTTTTCGCACTTGTGTTAGTGTTGAAAAACCACTTTTCGCACTTGTGTTAGTGTTGAAAAACCACTTTTCGCACTTGTGTTGGTGCAGAAAACCACTTTTGCACTTGTATTAGTGTTGAAAAACCACTTTTCGCACTTGTGTTAGTGTTGAAAAACCACTTTTCGCACTTGTGTTGGTGCAGGAAACCACTTTTGCACTTGTATTAGTGTGGAAAAAACACTTTTTGCACTTGTGATAGTGTTGAAAAACCACTTTTCGCACTTGTGTTAGTGTTGAAAAACCACTTTTCGCACTTGTGTTGGTGCAGGAAACCACTTTTGCACTTGTATTAGTGTGGAAAAACCACTTTTCGCACTTGTGTTAGTGTTGAAAAACCACTTTTCGCACTTGTGTTAGTGTTGAAAAACCACTTTTCGCACTTGTGTTGGTGCAGGAAACCATTTTTGCACTTGTATTAGTGTGGAAAAAACACTTTTTTTCACTTGTGATAGTGTTGAAAAACCACTTTTCGCACTTGTGTTAGTGTTGAAAAACCACTTTTCGCACTTGTGTTGGTGCAGGAAACCACTTTTGCACTTGTATTAGTGTGGAAAAACAACTTTTCGCACTTGTGTTAGTGTTGAAAAACCACTTTTCGCACTTGTGTTAGTGTTGAAAAACCACTTTTCGTACTTGTGTTAGTGTTGAAAAACCACTTTTCGCACTTATGTTGGTGCAGGAAACTACTTTTGCACTTGTATTAGTGTGGAAAAACCACTTTTCGCACTTGTGTTAGTGTTGAAAAACCACTTTTCGCACTTGTGTTAGTGTTGAAAAACCACTTTTCGCACTTGTGTTGGTGCAGGAAACCACTTTTGCACTTGTATTAGTGTGGAAAAACCACTTTTCGCAATTGTGTTAGTGTTGAAAAACCACTTTTCGCACTTGTGTTAGTGTTGAAAAACCACTTTTCGCACTCGTGTTAGTGCAGGAAACCACTTTTGCACTTGTATTAGTGTGGTAAAACCACTTTTCGCACTTGTGTTAGTGTTGAAAAACCACTTTTCGCACTTGTGTTAGTGTTGAAAAACCACTTTTCGCACTTGTGTTAGTGTTGAAAAACCACTTTTCGCACTTGTGTTGGTGCAGGAAATTACTTTTGCACTTGTATTAGTGTGGAAAAAACACTTTTTGCACTTGTGATAGTGTTGAAAAACCACTTTTCGCACTTGTGTTAGTGTTGAAAAACCACTTTTCGCACTTGTATTGGTGCAGGAAATCACTTTTGCACTTGTATTAGTGTGGAAAAACCACGTTTCGCACTTGTGTTAGTGTTGAAAAACCACTTTTCGCACTTGTGTTAGTGTTGAAAAACCACTTTTCGTACTTGTGTTAGTGTTGAAAAACCACTTTTCGCACTTATGTTGGTGCAGGAAACTACTTTTGCACTTGTATTAGTGTGGAAAAACCACTTTTCGCACTTGTGTTAGTGTTGAAAAACCACTTTTCGCACTTGTGTTAGTGTTGAAAAACCACTTTTCGCACTTGTGTTAGTGTTGAAAAACTACTTTTCGCACTTGTGTTGGTGCAGGAAATCACTTTTGCACTTGTATTAGTGTGGAAAAACCATGTTTCGCACTTGTGTTAGTGTTGAAAAACCACTTTTCGCACTTGTGTTAGTGTTGAAAAACCACTTTTCGTTCTTGTGTTAGTGTTGAAAAACCACTTTTCGCACTTATGTTGGTGCAGGAAACTACTTTTGCACTTGTATTAGTGTGGAAAAACCACTTTTCGCACTTGTGTTAGTGTTGAAAAACCACTTTTCGCACTTGTGTTAGTGTTGAAAAACCACTTTTCGCACTTGTGTTTGTGCAGGAAACCACTTTTGCACTTGTATTAGTGTGGAAAAACCACTTTTCGCACTTGTGTTAGTGTTGAAAAACCACTTTTCGCACTTGTGTTAGTGTTGAAAAACCACTTTTCGCACTTGTGTTGGTGCAGGAAACCACTTTTGCACTTGTATTAGTGTGGAAAAACCACTTTTCACACTTGCGTTAGTGTTGAAAAACCACTTTTCGCACTTGTGTTAGTGTTGAAAAACCACTTTTCGCACTTGTGTTGGTGCAGGAAACCACTTTTGCACTTGTATTTGTGTGGAAAAAACACTTTTCGCAATTGTGTTAGTGTTGAAAAACCACGTTTCGCACTTGTGTTAGTGTTGAAAAACCACTTTTCGCACTTGTGTTGGTGCAGGAAACCACTTTTGCACTTGTATTAGTGTGGAAAAAACACTTTTTGCACTTGTGATAGTGTTGAAAAACCACTTTTACACTTGTGTTAGTGTTGAAAAACCACTTTTCGCACTTGTGTTGGTGCAGGAAACCACTTTTGCACTTGTATTAGTGTGGAAAAAACACTTTTTGCACTTGTGATAGTGTTGAAAAACCACTTTTCGCATTTGTGTTAGTGTTGAAAAACCACTTTTCGCACTTGTGTCAGTGTTGAAAAACTACTTTTCGCACTTGTGTTAGTGTTGAAACACCACTTTTCGCACTTGTGTTGGTGCAGAAAACCACTTTTGCACTTGTATTAGTGTGGAAAAACCACTTTTCGCACTTGTGTTAGTGTTGAAAAACCACTTTTCGCACTTGTGTTAGTGTTGAAAAACCACTTTTCGCACTTGTGTTGGTGCAGAAAACCACTTTTGCACTTGTATTAGTGTTGAAAAACCACTTTTCGCACTTGTGTTAGTGTTGAAAAACCACTTTTCGCACTTGTGTTGGTGCAGGAAACCACTTTTGCACTTGTATTAGTGTGGAAAAAACACTTTTTGCACTTGTGATAGTGTTGAAAAACCACTTTTCGCACTTGTGTTAGTGTTGAAAAACCACTTTTCGCACTTGTGTTGGTGCAGGAAACCACTTTTGCACTTGTATTAGTGTGGAAAAACCACTTTTCGCACTTGTGTTAGTGTTGAAAAACCACTTTTCGCACTTGTGTTAGTGTTGAAAAACCACTTTTCGCACTTGTGTTGGTGCAGGAAACCATTTTTGCACTTGTATTAGTGTGGAAAAAACACTTTTTTCACTTGTGATAGTGTTGAAAAACCACTTTTCGCACTTGTGTTAGTGTTGAAAAACCACTTTTCGCACTTGTGTTGGTGCAGGAAACCACTTTTGCACTTGTATTAGTGTGGAAAAACAACTTTTCGCACTTGTGTTAGTGTTGAAAAACCACTTTTCGCACTTGTGTTAGTGTTGAAAAACCACTTTTCGTACTTGTGTTAGTGTTGAAAAACCACTTTTCGCACTTATGTTGGTGCAGGAAACTACTTTTGCACTTGTATTAGTGTGGAAAAACCACTTTTCGCACTTGTGTTAGTGTTGAAAAACCACTTTTCGCACTTGTGTTAGTGTTGAAAAACCACTTTTCGCACTTGTGTTGGTGCAGGAAACCACTTTTGCACTTGTATTAGTGTGGAAAAACCACTTTTCGCAATTGTGTTAGTGTTGAAAAACCACTTTTCGCACTTGTGTTAGTGTTGAAAAACCACTTTTCGCACTCGTGTTGGTGCAGGAAACCACTTTTGCACTTGTATTAGTGTGGTAAAACCACTTTTCGCACTTGTGTTAGTGTTGAAAAACCACTTTTCGCACTTGTGTTAGTGTTGAAAAACCACTTTTCGCACTTGTGTTAGTGTTGAAAAACCACTTTTCGCACTTGTGTTGGTGCAGGAAATTACTTTTGCACTTGTATTAGTGTGGAAAAAACACTTTTTGCACTTGTGATAGTGTTGAAAAACCACTTTTCGCACTTGTGTTAGTGTTGAAAAACCACTTTTCGCACTTGTATTGGTGCAGGAAATCACTTTTGCACTTGTATTAGTGTGGAAAAACCACGTTTCGCACTTGTGTTAGTGTTGAAAAACCACTTTTCGCACTTGTGTTAGTGTTGAAAAACCACTTTTCGTACTTGTGTTAGTGTTGAAAAACCACTTTTCGCACTTATGTTGGTGCAGGAAACTACTTTTGCACTTGTATTAGTGTGGAAAAACCACTTTTCGCACTTGTGTTAGTGTTGAAAAACCACTTTTCGCACTTGTGTTAGTGTTGAAAAACCACTTTTCGCACTTGTGTTGGTGCAGGAAACCACTTTTGCACTTGTATTAGTGTGGAAAAACCACTTTCTGCACTTGTGTTAGTGTTGAAAAACCACTTTTCGCACTTGTGTTAGTGTTGAAAAACCACTTTTCGCACTTGTGTTGGTGCAGGAAACCACTTTTGCACTTGTATTAGTGTGGAAAACCACTTTTCGCACTTGTGTTAGTGTTGAAAAACCACTTTTCGCACTTGTGTTAGTGTTGAAAAACCACTTTTCGCACTTGTGTTAGTGTTGAAAAACCACTTTTCGCACTTGTGTTAGTGTTCGAAAAACCACTTTTCGCACTAGTGTTGGTGCAGAAAACCACTTTTGCACTTGTATTAGTGTGGAAAAAACACTTTTCGCACTTGTGTTAGTGTTGAAAAACCACTTTTCACACTTGTGTTGGTGCAGGAAACCACTTTTGCACTTGTATTAGTGTGGAAAAAACACTTTTTACACTTGTGATAGTGTTGAAAAACCACTTTTCGCACTTGTGTTAATGTTGAAAAACCACTTTTCGCACTTGTGTTGGTGCAGGAAACCACTTTTGCATTTGTATTAGTGTGGAAAAACCACTTTTCGCACTTGTGTTAATGTTGAAAAACCACTTTTCGCACTTGTGTTGGTGCAGGAAACCACTTTTGCACTTGTATTCGTGTGGAAAAAACACTTTTTGCACTTGTGATAGTGTTGAAAAACCACTTTTCGCACTTGTGTTAGTGTTGAAAAACCACTTTTCGCACTTGTGTTGGTGCAGGAAACCACTTTTGCACTTGTATTAGTGTGGAAAAACCACTTTTCGCACTTGTGTTAGTGTTGAAAAACCACTTTTTGCACTTGTGTTAGTGTAGAAAAACCACTTTTCGCACTTGTGTTGGTGCAGGAAACCACTTTTGTACTTGTATTAGTGTGGGAAAAACACTTTTTGCACTTGTGATAGTGTTGAAAAACCACTTTTCGCACTTGTGTTAGTGTTGAAAAACTACTTTTCGCACTTGTGTTGGTGCAGGAAATCACTTTTGCACTTGTATTAGTGTGGAAAAACCATGTTTCGCACTTGTGTTAGTGTTGAAAAACCACTTTTCGCACTTGTGTTAGTGTTGAAAAACCACTTTTCGTTCTTGTGTTAGTGTTGAAAAACCACTTTTCGCACTTATGTTGGTGCAGGAAACTACTTTTGCACTTGTATTAGTGTGGAAAAACCACTTTTCGCACTTGTGTTAGTGTTGAAAAACCACTTTTCGCACTTGTGTTAGTGTTGAAAAACCACTTTTCGCACTTGTGTTTGTGCAGGAAACCACTTTTGCACTTGTATTAGTGTGGAAAAACCACTTTTCGCACTTGTGTTAGTGTTGAAAAACCACTTTTCGCACTTGTGTTAGTGTTGAAAAACCACTTTTCGCACTTGTGTTGGTGCAGGAAACCACTTTTGCACTTGTATTAGAGTGGAAAAACCACTTTTTGCACTTGTGATAGTGTTGAAAAACCACTTTTCGCACTTGTGTTAGTGTTGAAAAACCACTTTTCGCACTTGTGTTGGTGCAGGAAACCACTTTTGCACTTGTATTAGTGTGGTAAAACCACTTTTCGCACTTGTGTTAGTGTTGAAAAACCACTTTTCGCACTTGTGTTAGTGTTGAAAAACCACTTTTCGCACTTGTGTTAGTGTTGAAAAACCACTTTTCGCACTTGTGTTGGTGCAGGAAATCACTTTTGCACTTGTATTAGTGTGGAAAAAACACTTTTTGCACTTGTGATAGTGTTGAAAAACCACTTTTCGCACTTGTGTTAGTGTTGAAAAACCACTTTTCGCACTTGTATTGGTGCAGGAAATCACTTTTGCACTTGTATTAGTGTGGAAAAACCACGTTTCGCACTTGTGTTAGTGTTGAAAAACCACTTTTCGCACTTGTGTTAGTGTTGAAAAACCACTTTTCGTACTTGTGTTAGTGTTGAAAAACCACTTTTCGCACTTATGTTGGTGCAGGAAACTACTTTTGCACTTGTATTAGTGTGGAAAAACCACTTTTCGCACTTGTGTTAGTGTTGAAAAACCACTTTTCGCACTTGTGTTAGTGTTGAAAAACCACTTTTCGCACTTGTGTTGGTGCAGGAAACCACTTTTGCACTTGTATTAGTGTGGAAAAACCACTTTCTGCACTTGTGTTAGTGTTGAAAAACCACTTTTCACACTTGTGTTAGTGTTGAAAAACCACTTTTCGCACTTGTGTTGGTGCAGGAAACCACTTTTGCACTTGTATTAGTGTGGAAAACCACTTTTCGCACTTGTGTTAGTGTTGAAAAACCACTTTTCGCACTTGTGTTAGTGTTGAAAAACCACTTTTCGCACTTGTGTTAGTGTTGAAAAACCACTTTTCGCACTTGTGTTAGTGTTCGAAAAACCACATTTCGCACTAGTGTTGGTGCAGAAAACCACTTTTGCACTTGTATTAGTGTGGAAAAAACACTTTTCGCACTTGTGTTAGTGTTGAAAAACCACTTTTCACACTTGTGTTGGTGCAGGAAACCACTTTTGCACTTGTATTAGTGTGGAAAAAACACTTTTTACACTTGTGATAGTGTTGAAAAACCACTTTTCGCACTTGTGTTAATGTTGAAAAACCACTTTTCGCACTTGTGTTGGTGCAGGAAACCACTTTTGCATTTGTATTAGTGTGGAAAAACCACTTTTCGCACTTGTGTTAATGTTGAAAAACCACTTTTCGCACTTGTGTTGGTGCAGGAAACCACTTTTGCACTTGTATTCGTGTGGAAAAAACACTTTTTGCACTTGTGATAGTGTTGAAAAACCACTTTTCGCACTTGTGTTAGTGTTGAAAAACCACTTTTCGCACTTGTGTTGGTGCAGGAAACCACTTTTGCACTTGTATTAGTGTGGAAAAACCACTTTTCGCACTTGTGTTAGTGTTGAAAAACCACTTTTTGCACTTGTGTTAGTGTAGAAAAACCACTTTTCGCACTTGTGTTGGTGCAGGAAACCACTTTTGTACTTGTATTAGTGTGGGAAAAACACTTTTTGCACTTGTGATAGTGTTGAAAAACCACTTTTCGCACTTGTGTTAGTGTTGAAAAACTACTTTTCGCACTTGTGTTGGTGCAGGAAATCACTTTTGCACTTGTATTAGTGTGGAAAAACCATGTTTCGCACTTGTGTTAGTGTTGAAAAACCACTTTTCGCACTTGTGTTAGTGTTGAAAAACCACTTTTCGTTCTTGTGTTAGTGTTGAAAAACCACTTTTCGCACTTATGTTGGTGCAGGAAACTACTTTTGCACTTGTATTAGTGTGGAAAAACCACTTTTCGCACTTGTGTTAGTGTTGAAAAACCACTTTTCGCACTTGTGTTAGTGTTGAAAAACCACTTTTCGCACTTGTGTTTGTGCAGGAAACCACTTTTGCACTTGTATTAGTGTGGAAAAACCACTTTTCGCACTTGTGTTAGTGTTGAAAAACCACTTTTCGCACTTGTGTTAGTGTTGAAAAACCACTTTTCGCACTTGTGTTGGTGCAGGAAACCACTTTTGCACTTGTATTAGTGTGGAAAAACCACTTTTCACACTTGCGTTAGTGTTGAAAAACCACTTTTCGCACTTGTGTTAGTGTTGAAAAACCACTTTTCGCACTTGTGTTGGTGCAGGAAACCACTTTTGCACTTGTATTTGTGTGGAAAAAACACTTTTCGCAATTGTGTTAGTGTTGAAAAACCACGTTTCGCACTTGTGTTAGTGTTGAAAAACCACTTTTCGCACTTGTGTTGGTGCAGGAAACCACTTTTGCACTTGTATTAGTGTGGAAAAAACACTTTTTGCACTTGTGATAGTGTTGAAAAACCACTTTTACACTTGTGTTAGTGTTGAAAAACCACTTTTCGCACTTGTGTTGGTGCAGGAAACCACTTTTGCACTTGTATTAGTGTGGAAAAAACACTTTTTGCACTTGTGATAGTGTTGAAAAACCACTTTTCGCATTTGTGTTAGTGTTGAAAAACCACTTTTCGCACTTGTGTCAGTGTTGAAAAACTACTTTTCGCACTTGTGTTAGTGTTGAAACACCACTTTTCGCACTTGTGTTGGTGCAGAAAACCACTTTTGCACTTGTATTAGTGTGGAAAAACCACTTTTCGCACTTGTGTTAGTGTTGAAAAACCACTTTTCGCACTTGTGTTAGTGTTGAAAAACCACTTTTCGCACTTGTGTTGGTGCAGAAAACCACTTTTGCACTTGTATTAGTGTTGAAAAACCACTTTTCGCACTTGTGTTAGTGTTGAAAAACCACTTTTCGCACTTGTGTTGGTGCAGGAAACCACTTTTGCACTTGTATTAGTGTGGAAAAAACACTTTTTGCACTTGTGATAGTGTTGAAAAACCACTTTTCGCACTTGTGTTAGTGTTGAAAAACCACTTTTCGCACTTGTGTTGGTGCAGGAAACCACTTTTGCACTTGTATTAGTGTGGAAAAACCACTTTTCGCACTTGTGTTAGTGTTGAAAAACCACTTTTCGCACTTGTGTTAGTGTTGAAAAACCACTTTTCGCACTTGTGTTGGTGCAGGAAACCATTTTTGCACTTGTATTAGTGTGGAAAAAACACTTTTTTCACTTGTGATAGTGTTGAAAAACCACTTTTCGCACTTGTGTTAGTGTTGAAAAACCACTTTTCGCACTTGTTTTGGTGCAGGAAACCACTTTTGCACTTGTATTAGTGTGGAAAAACAACTTTTCGCACTTGTGTTAGTGTTGAAAAACCACTTTTCGCACTTGTGTTAGTGTTGAAAAACCACTTTTCGTACTTGTGTTAGTGTTGAAAAACCACTTTTCGCACTTATGTTGGTGCAGGAAACTACTTTTGCACTTGTATTAGTGTGGAAAAACCACTTTTCGCACTTGTGTTAGTGTTGAAAAACCACTTTTCGCACTTGTGTTAGTGTTGAAAAACCACTTTTCGCACTTGTGTTGGTGCAGCAAACCACTTTTGCACTTGTATTAGTGTGGAAAAACCACTTTTCGCAATTGTGTTAGTGTTGAAAAACCACTTTTCGCACTTGTGTTAGTGTTGAAAAACCACTTTTCGCACTTCTGTTGGTGCAGGAAACCACTTTTGCACTTGTATTAGTGTGGAAAAACCACTTTTCGCACTTGCGTTAGTGTTGAAAAACCACTTTTCGCACTTGTGTTAGTGTTGAAAAACCACTTTTCGCACTTGTGTTAGTGTTGAAAAACCACTTTTCGCACTTGTGTTGGTGCAGGAAACCACTTTTGCAGTTGTATTAGTGTGGAAAAAACACTTTTCGCAATTGTGTTAGTGTTGAAAAACCACGTTTTTGCACTTGTGTTAGTGTTGAAAAACCACTTTTCGCACTTGTGTTGGTGCAGGAAACCACTTTTGCACTTGTATTAGTGTGGAAAAAACACTTTTTGCACTTGTGATAGTGTTGAAAAACCACTTTTCGCATTTGTGTTAGTGTTGAAAAACCACATTTCGCACTTGTGTTAGTGCAGGAAACCACTTTTGCACTTGTATTAGTGTGGAAAAAACACTTTTTGCACTTGTGATAGGGTTGAAAAACCACTTTTCGCACTTGTGTTAGTGTTGAAAAACCACTTTTCGCAATTGTGTTGGTGCAGGAAACCACTTTTGCACTTGTTTTAGTGTGGAAAAACCACTTTTCGCACTTGTGTTAGTGTTGAAAAACCACTTTTCGCACTTGTGTTAGTGTTGAAAAACCACTTTTCGCACTTGTGTTGGTGCAGGAAACCACTTTTGCACTTGTATTAGTGTGGAAAAATCACTTTTTGCACTTGTGATAGTGTTGAAAAACCACTGTTCGCACTTGTGTTAGTGTTGAAAAACCACTTTTTGCACTTGTGTTGGTGCAGGAAACCACTTTTGCACTTGTATTAGTGTGGAAAAAACACTTTTCGCACTTGTGTTAGTGTTGAAAAACCACTTTTCGCACTTGTGTTAGTGTTGAAAAACCACTTTTCGCACTTGTGTTGGTGCAGGAAACCACTTTTGCACTTGTATTAGTGTGGAAAAAACACTTTTTGCACTTGTGATAGTGTTGAAAAACCACTTTTCGTACTTGTGTTAGTGTTGAAAAACCACTTTTCGCACTTGTGTTGGTGCAGGAAACCACTTTTGCACTTGTAATAGTGTGGAAAAACTACTTTTCGCACTTGTGTTATTGTTGAAAAACCACTTTTCGCACTTGTGTTAGTGTTGAAAAACCACTTTTCGCACTTGTGTTAGTGTTGAAAAACCACGTTTCGCACTTGTGTTGGTGCAGGAAATAACTTTTGCACTTGTATTAGTGTGGAAAAAACACTTTTTGCACTTGTGATAGTGTTGAAAAACCACTTTTCGCACTTGTGTTTGTGTTGAAAAACCACTTTTCGCACTTGTGTTGGTGCAGGAAACCACTTTTGCACTTGTATTAGTGTGGAAAAACCACTTTTCGCACTTATGTTAGTGTTGAAAAACCACTTTTTGCACTTGTGTTAGTGTAGAAAAACCACTTTTCGCACTTGTGTTGGTGCAGGAAACCACTTTTGTACTTGTATTAGTGTGGGAAAAACACTTTTTGCACTTGTGATAGTGTTGAAAAACCACTTTTCGCACTTGTGTTAGTGTTGAAAAACTACTTTTCGCACTTGTGTTGGTGCAGGAAATCACTTTTGCACTTGTATTAGTGTGGAAAAACCATGTTTCGCACTTGTGTTAGTGTTGAAAAACCACTTTTCGCACTTGTGTTAGTGTTGAAAAACCACTTTTCGTTCTTGTGTTAGTGTTGAAAAACCACTTTTCGCACTTATGTTGGTGCAGGAAACTACTTTTGCACTTGTATTAGTGTGGAAAAACCACTTTTCGCACTTGTGTTAGTGTTGAAAAACCACTTTCCGCACTTGTGTTAGTGTTGAAAAACCACTTTTCGCACTTGTGTTTGTGCAGGAAACCACTTTTGCACTTGTATTAGTGTGGAAAAACCACTTTTCGCACTTGTGTTAGTGTTGAAAAACCACTTTTCGCACTTGTGTTAGTGTTGAAAAACCACTTTTCGCACTTGTGTTGGTGCAGGAAACCACTTTTGCACTTGTATTAGTGTGGAAAAACCACTTTTTGCACTTGTGATAGTGTTGAAAAACCACTTTTCGCACTTGTGTTAGTGTTGAAAAACCACTTTTCGCACTTGTGTTGGTGCAGGAAACCACTTTTGCACTTGTATTAGTGTGGTAAAACCACTTTTCGCACTTGTGTTAGTGTTGAAAAACCACTTTTCGCACTTGTGTTAGTGTTGAAAAACCACTTTTCGCACTTGTGTTAGTGTTGAAAAACCACTTTTCGCACTTGTGTTGGTGCAGGAAATCACTTTTGCACTTGTATTAGTGTGGAAAAAACACTTTTTGCACTTGTGATAGTGTTGAAAAACCACTTTTCGCACTTGTGTTAGTGTTGAAAAACCACTTTTCGCACTTGTATTGGTGCAGGAAATCACTTTTGCACTTGTATTAGTGTGGAAAAACCACGTTTCGCACTTGTGTTAGTGTTGAAAAACCACTTTTCGCACTTGTGTTAGTGTTGAAAAAACACTTTTCGTACTTGTGTTAGTGTTGAAAAACCACTTTTCGCACTTATGTTGGTGCAGGAAACTACTTTTGCACTTGAATTAGTGTGGAAAAACCACTTTTCGCACTTGTGTTAGTGTTGAAAAACCACTTTTCGCACTTGTGTTAGTGTTGAAAAACCACTTTTCGCACTTGTGTTGGTGCAGGAAACCACTTTTGCACTTGTATTAGTGTGGAAAAACCACTTTCTGCACTTGTGTTAGTGTGGAAAAACCACTTTTCGCACTTGTGTTAGTGTTGAAAAACCACTTTTCGCACTTGTGTTAGTGTTGAAAAACCACTTTTCGCACTTGTGTTAGTGTTGAAAAACCACTTTTCGCACTTGTGTTGGTGCAGGAAACCACTTTTGCACTTGTATTAGTGTGGAAAAACCACTTTCTGCACTTGTATTAGTGTGGAAAAAACACTTTTTGCACTTGTGATAGTGTTGAAAAACCACTTTTCGCATTTGTGTTAGTGTTGAAAAACCACTTTTCGCACTTGTGTTAGTGCAGGAAACCACTTTTGCACTTGTATTAGTGTGGAAAAAACACTTTTTGCACTTGTGATAGGGTTGAAAAACCACTTTTCGCACTTGTGTTAGTGTTGAAAAACCACTTTTCGCACTTGTGTTGGTGCAGGAAACCACTTTTGCACTTGTTTTAGTGTGGAAAAACCACTTTTCGCACTTGTGTTAGTGTTGAAAAACCACTTTTCGCACTTGTGTTAGTGTTGAAAAACCACTTTTCGCACTTGTGTTGGTGCAGGAAACCACTTTTGCACTTGTATTAGTGTGGAAAAATCACTTTTTGCACTTGTGATAGTGTTGAAAAACCACTGTTCGCACTTGTGTTAGTGTTGAAAAACCACTTTTTGCACTTGTGTTGGTGCAGGAAACCACTTTTGCACTTGTATTAGTGTGGAAAAAACACTTTTCGCACTTGTGTTAGTGTTGAAAAACCACTTTTCGCACTTGTGTTAGTGTTGAAAAACCACTTTTCGCACTTGTGTTGGTGCAGGAAACCACTTTTGCACTTGTATTAGTGTGGAAAAAACACTTTTTGCACTTGTGATAGTGTTGAAAAACCACTTTTCGTACTTGTGTTAGTGTTGAAAAACCACTTTTCGCACTTGTGTTGGTGCAGGAAACCACTTTTGCACTTGTAATAGTGTGGAAAAACTACTTTTCGCACTTGTGTTATTGTTGAAAAACCACTTTTCGCACTTGTGTTAGTGTTGAAAAACCACTTTTCGCACTTGTGTTAGTGTTGAAAAACCACGTTTCGCACTTGTGTTGGTGCAGGAAATAACTTTTGCACTTGTATTAGTGTGGAAAAAACACTTTTTGCACTTGTGATAGTGTTGAAAAACCACTTTTCGCACTTGTGTTTGTGTTGAAAAACCACTTTTCGCACTTGTGTTGGTGCAGGAATCCACTTTTGCACTTGTATTAGTGTGGAAAAACCACTTTTCGCACTTGTGTTAGTGTTGAAAAACCACTTTTTGCACTTGTGTTAGTGTAGAAAAACCACTTTTCGCACTTGTGTTGGTGCAGGAAACCACTTTTGTACTTGTATTAGTGTGGGAAAAACACTTTTTGCACTTGTGATAGTGTTGAAAAACCACTTTTCGCACTTGTGTTAGTGTTGAAAAACTACTTTTCGCACTTGTGTTGGTGCAGGAAATCACTTTTGCACTTGTATTAGTGTGGAAAAACCATGTTTCGCACTTGTGTTAGTGTTGAAAAACCACTTTTCGCACTTGTGTTAGTGTTGAAAAACCACTTTTCGTTCTTGTGTTAGTGTTGAAAAACCACTTTTCGCACTTATGTTGGTGCAGGAAACTACTTTTGCACTTGTATTAGTGTGGAAAAACCACTTTTCGCACTTGTGTTAGTGTTGAAAAACCACTTTCCGCACTTGTGTTAGTGTTGAAAAACCACTTTTCGCACTTGTGTTTGTGCAGGAAACCACTTTTGCACTTGTATTAGTGTGGAAAAACCACTTTTCGCACTTGTGTTAGTGTTGAAAAACCACTTTTCGCACTTGTGTTAGTGTTGAAAAACCACTTTTCGCACTTGTGTTGGTGCAGGAAACCACTTTTGCACTTGTATTAGTGTGGAAAAACCACTTTTTGCACTTGTGATAGTGTTGAAAAACCACTTTTCGCACTTGTGTTGGTGCAGGAAACCACTTTTGCACTTGTATTAGTGTGGTAAAACCACTTTTCGCACTTGTGTTAGTGTTGAAAAACCACTTTTCGCACTTGTGTTAGTGTTGAAAAACCACTTTTCGCACTTGTGTTAGTGTTGAAAAACCACTTTTCGCACTTGTGTTGGTGCAGGAAATCACTTTTGCACTTGTATTAGTGTGGAAAAAACACTTTTTGCACTTGTGATAGTGTTGAAAAACCACTTTTCGCACTTGTGTTAGTGTTGAAAAACCACTTTTCGCACTTGTATTGGTGCAGGAAATCACTTTTGCACTTGTATTAGTGTGGAAAAACCACGTTTCGCACTTGTGTTAGTGTTGAAAAACCACTTTTCGCACTTGTGTTAGTGTTGAAAAACCACTTTTCGTACTTGTGTTAGTGTTGAAAAACCACTTTTCGCACTTATGTTGGTGCAGGAAACTACTTTTGCACTTGTATTAGTGTGGAAAAACCACTTTTCGCACTTGTGTTAGTGTTGAAAAACCACTTTTCGCACTTGTGTTAGTGTTGAAAAACCACTTTTCGCACTTGTGTTGGTGCAGGAAACCACTTTTGCACTTGTATTAGTGTGGAAAAACCACTTTCTGCACTTGTGTTAGTGTTGAAAAACCACTTTTCGCACTTGTGTTAGTGTTGAAAAACCACTTTTCGCACTTGTGTTGGTGCAGGAAACCACTTTTGCACTTGTATTAGTGTGGAAAACCACTTTTCGCACTTGTGTTAGTGTTGAAAAACCACTTTTCGCACTTGTGTTAGTGTTGAAAAACCACTTTTCGCACTTGTGTTAGTGTTGAAAAACCACTTTTCGCACTTGTGTTAGTGTTCGAAAAACCACGTTTCGCACTAGTGTTGGTGCAGAAAACCACTTTTGCACTTGTATTAGTGTGGAAAAAACACTTTTCGCACTTGTGTTAGTGTTGAAAAACCACTTTTCACACTTGTGTTGGTGCAGGAAACCACTTTTGCACTTGTATTAGTGTGGAAAAAACACTTTTTACACTTGTGATAGTGTTGAAAAACCACTTTTCGCACTTGTGTTAATGTTGAAAAACCACTTTTCGCACTTGTGTTGGTGCAGGAAACCACTTTTGCATTTGTATTAGTGTGGAAAAACCACTTTTCGCACTTGTGTTAATGTTGAAAAACCACTTTTCGCACTTGTGTTGGTGCAGGAAACCACTTTTGCACTTGTATTCGTGTGGAAAAAACACTTTTTGCACTTGTGTTAGTGTTGAAAAACCACTTTTCGCACTTGTGTTGGTGCAGGAAACCACTTTTGCACTTGTATTAGTGTGGAAAAACCACTTTTCGCACTTGTGTTAGTGTTGAAAAACCACTTTTTGCACTTGTGTTAGTGTAGAAAAACCACTTTTCGCACTTGTGTTGGTGCAGGAAACCACTTTTGTACTTGTATTAGTGTGGGAAAAACACTTTTTGCACTTGTGATAGTGTTGAAAAACCACTTTTCGCACTTGTGTTAGTGTTGAAAAACTACTTTTCGCACTTGTGTTGGTGCAGGAAATCACTTTTGCACTTGTATTAGTGTGGAAAAACCATGTTTCGCACTTGTGTTAGTGTTGAAAAACCACTTTTCGCACTTGTGTTAGTGTTGAAAAACCACTTTTCGTTCTTGTGTTAGTGTTGAAAAACCACTTTTCGCACTTATGTTGGTGCAGGAAACTACTTTTGCACTTGTATTAGTGTGGAAAAACCACTTTTCGCACTTGTGTTAGTGTTGAAAAACCACTTTTCGCACTTGTGTTAGTGTTGAAAAACCACTTTTCGCACTTGTGTTTGTGCAGGAAACCACTTTTGCACTTGTATTAGTGTGGAAAAACCACTTTTCGCAGTTGTGTTAGTGTTGAAAAACCACTTTTCGCACTTGTGTTAGTGTTGAAAAACCACTTTTCGCACTTGTGTTGGTGCAGGAAACCACTTTTGCACTTGTATTAGTGTGGAAAAACCACTTTTCACACTTGCGTTAGTGTTGAAAAACCACTTTTCGCACTTGTGTTAGTGTTGAAAAACCACTTTTCGCACTTGTGTTGGTGCAGGAAACCACTTTTGCACTTGTATTTGTGTGGAAAAAACACTTTTCGCAATTGTGTTAGTGTTGAAAAACCACGTTTCGCACTTGTGTTAGTGTTGAAAAACCACTTTTCGCACTTGTGTTGGTGCAGGAAACCACTTTTGCACTTGTATTAGTGTGGAAAAAACACTTTTTGCACTTGTGATAGTGTTGAAAAACCACTTTTACACTTGTGTTAGTGTTGAAAAACCACTTTTCGCACTTGTGTTGGTGCAGGAAACCACTTTTGCACTTGTATTAGTGTGGAAAAAACACTTTTTGCACTTGTGATAGTGTTGAAAAACCACTTTTCGCATTTGTGTTAGTGTTGAAAAACCACTTTTCGCACTTGTGTCAGTGTTGAAAAACTACTTTTCGCACTTGTGTTAGTGTTGAAACACCACTTTTCGCACTTGTGTTGGTGCAGAAAACCACTTTTGCACTTGTATTAGTGTGGAAAAACCACTTTTCGCACTTGTGTTAGTGTTGAAAAACCACTTTTCGCACTTGTGTTAGTGTTGAAAAACCACTTTTCGCACTTGTGTTGGTGCAGAAAACCACTTTTGCACTTGTATTAGTGTTGAAAAACCACTTTTCGCACTTGTGTTAGTGTTGAAAAACCACTTTTCGCACTTGTGTTGGTGCAGGAAACCACTTTTGCACTTGTATTAGTGTGGAAAAAACACTTATTGCACTTGTGATAGTGTTGAAAAACCACTTTTCGCACTTGTGTTAGTGTTGAAAAACCACTTTTCGCACTTGTGTTGGTGCAGGAAACCACTTTTGCACTTGTATTAGTGTGGAAAAACCACTTTTCGCACTTGTGTTAGTGTTGAAAAACCACTTTTCGCACTTGTGTTAGTGTTGAAAAACCACTTTTCGCACTTGTGTTGGTGCAGGAAACCATTTTTGCACTTGTATTAGTGTGGAAAAAACACTTTTTTCACTTGTGATAGTGTTGAAAAACCACTTTTCGCACTTGTGTTAGTGTTGAAAAACCACTTTTCGCACTTGTGTTGGTGCAGGAAACCACTTTTGCACTTGTATTAGTGTGGAAAAACAACTTTTCGCACTTGTGTTAGTGTTGAAAAACCACTTTTCGCACTTGTGTTAGTGTTGAAAAACCACTTTTCGTACTTGTGTTAGTGTTGAAAAACCACTTTTCGCACTTATGTTGGTGCAGGAAACTACTTTTGCACTTGTATTAGTGTGGAAAAACCACTTTTCGCACTTGTGTTAGTGTTGAAAAACCACTCTTCGCACTTGTGTTAGTGTTGAAAAACCACTTTTCGCACTTGTGTTGGTGCAGGAAACCACTTTTGCACTTGTATTAGTGTGGAAAAACCACTTTTCGAAATTGTGTTAGTGTTGAAAAACCACTTTTCGCACTTGTGTTAGTGTTGAAAAACCACTTTTCGCACTCGTGTTGGTGCAGGAAACCACTTTTGCACTTGTATTAGTGTGGTAAAACCACTTTTCGCACTTGTGTTAGTGTTGAAAAACCACTTTTCGCACTTGTGTTAGTGTTGAAAAACCACTTTTCGCACTTGTGTTAGTGTTGAAAAACCACTTTTCGCACTTGTGTTGGTGCAGGAAATCACTTTTGCACTTGTATTAGTGTGGAAAAAACACTTTTTGCACTTGTGATAGTGTTGAAAAACCACTTTTCGCACTTGTGTTAGTGTTGAAAAACCACTTTTCGCACTTGTATTGGTGCAGGAAATCACTTTTGCACTTGTATTAGTGTGGAAAAACCACGTTTCGCACTTGTGTTAGTGTTGAAAAACCACTTTTCGCACTTGTGTTAGTGTTGAAAAACCACTTTTCGTACTTGTGTTAGTGTTGAAAAACCACTTTCGCACTTATGTTGGTGCAGGAAACTACTTTTGCACTTGTATTAGTGTGGAAAAACCACTTTTCGCACTTGTGTTAGTGTTGAAAAACCACTTTTCGCACTTGTGTTAGTGTTGAAAAACCACTTTTCGCACTTGTGTTGGTGCAGGAAACCACTTTTGCACTTGTATTAGTGTGGAAAAACCACTTTCTGCACTTGTGTTAGTGTTGAAAAACCACTTTTCGCACTTGTGTTAGTGTTGAAAAACCACTTTTCGCACTTGTGTTGGTGCAGGAAACCACTTTTGCACTTGTATTAGTGTGGAAAACCACTTTTCGCACTTGTGTTAGTGTTGAAAAACCACTTTTCGCACTTGTGTTAGTGTTGAAAAACCACTTTTCGCACTTGTGTTAGTGTTGAAAAACCACTTTTCGCACTTGTGTTAGTGTTCGAAAAACCACTTTTCGCACTAGTGTTGGTGCAGAAAACCACTTTTGCACTTGTATTAGTGTGGAAAAAACACTTTTCGCACTTGTGTTAGTGTTGAAAAACCACTTTTCACACTTGTGTTGGTGCAGGAAACCACTTTTGCACTTGTATTAGTGTGGAAAAAACACTTTTTACACTTGTGATAGTGTTGAAAAACCACTTTTCGCACTTGTGTTAATGTTGAAAAACCACTTTTCGCACTTGTGTTGGTGCAGGAAACCACTTTTGCATTTGTATTAGTGTGGAAAAACCACTTTTCGCACTTGTGTTAATGTTGAAAAACCACTTTTCGCACTTGTGTTGGTGCAGGAAACCACTTTTGCACTTGTATTCGTGTGGAAAAAACACTTTTTGCACTTGTGATAGTGTTGAAAAACCACTTTTCGCACTTGTGTTAGTGTTGAAAAACCACTTTTCGCACTTGTGTTGGTGCAGGAAACCACTTTTGCACTTGTATTAGTGTGGAAAAACCACTTTTCGCACTTGTGTTAGTGTTGAAAAACCACTTTTTGCACTTGTGTTAGTGTAGAAAAACCACTTTTCGCACTTGTGTTGGTGCAGGAAACCACTTTTGTACTTGTATTAGTGTGGGAAAAACACTTTTTGCACTTGTGATAGTGTTGAAAAACCACTTTTCGCACTTGTGTTAGTGTTGAAAAACTACTTTTCGCACTTGTGTTGGTGCAGGAAATCACTTTTGCACTTGTATTAGTGTGGAAAAACCATGTTTCGCACTTGTGTTAGTGTTGAAAAACCACTTTTCGCACTTGTGTTAGTGTTGAAAAACCACTTTTCGTTCTTGTGTTAGTGTTGAAAAACCACTTTTCGCACTTATGTTGGTGCAGGAAACTACTTTTGCACTTGTATTAGTGTGGAAAAACCACTTTTCGCACTTGTGTTAGTGTTGAAAAACCACTTTTCGCACTTGTGTTAGTGTTGAAAAACCACTTTTCGCACTTGTGTTGGTGCAGGAAACCACTTTTGCACTTGTATTAGTGTGGAAAAACCACTTTTCGAAATTGTGTTAGTGTTGAAAAACCACTTTTCGCACTTGTGTTAGTGTTGAAAAACCACTTTTCGCACTCGTGTTGGTGCAGGAAACCACTTTTGCACTTGTATTAGTGTGGTAAAACCACTTTTCGCACTTGTGTTAGTGTTGAAAAACCACTTTTCGCACTTGTGTTAGTGTTGAAAAACCACTTTTCGCACTTGTGTTAGTGTTGAAAAACCACTTTTCGCACTTGTGTTGGTGCAGGAAATCACTTTTGCACTTGTATTAGTGTGGAAAAAACACTTTTTGCACTTGTGATAGTGTTGAAAAACCACTTTTCGCACTTGTGTTAGTGTTGAAAAACCACTTTTCGCACTTGTATTGGTGCAGGAAATCACTTTTGCACTTGTATTAGTGTGGAAAAACCACGTTTCGCACTTGTGTTAGTGTTGAAAAACCACTTTTCGCACTTGTGTTAGTGTTGAAAAACCACTTTTCGTACTTGTGTTAGTGTTGAAAAACCACTTTTCGCACTTATGTTGGTGCAGGAAACTACTTTTGCACTTGTATTAGTGTGGAAAAACCACTTTTCGCACTTGTGTTAGTGTTGAAAAACCACTTTTCGCACTTGTGTTAGTGTTGAAAAACCACTTTTCGCACTTGTGTTGGTGCAGGAAACCACTTTTGCACTTGTATTAGTGTGGAAAAACCACTTTCTGCACTTGTGTTAGTGTTGAAAAACCACTTTTCGCACTTGTGTTAGTGTTGAAAAACCACTTTTCGCACTTGTGTTGGTGCAGGAAACCACTTTTGCACTTGTATTAGTGTGGAAAACCACTTTTCGCACTTGTGTTAGTGTTGAAAAACCACTTTTCGCACTTGTGTTAGTGTTGAAAAACCACTTTTCGCACTTGTGTTAGTGTTGAAAAAACCACTTTTCGCACTTGTGTTAGTGTTCGAAAAACCACTTTTCGCACTAGTGTTGGTGCAGAAAACCACTTTTGCACTTGTATTAGTGTGGAAAAAACACTTTTCGCACTTGTGTTAGTGTTGAAAAACCACTTTTCACACTTGTGTTGGTGCAGGAAACCACTTTTGCACTTGTATTAGTGTGGAAAAAACACTTTTTACACTTGTGATAGTGTTGAAAAACCACTTTTCGCACTTGTGTTAATGTTGAAAAACCACTTTTCGCACTTGTGTTGGTGCAGGAAACCACTTTTGCATTTGTATTAGTGTGGAAAAACCACTTTTCGCACTTGTGTTAATGTTGAAAAACCACTTTTCGCACTTGTGTTGGTGCAGGAAACCACTTTTGCACTTGTATTCGTGTGGAAAAAACACTTTTTGCACTTGTGATAGTGTTGAAAAACCACTTTTCGCACTTGTGTTAGTGTTGAAAAACCACTTTTCGCACTTGTGTTGGTGCAGGAAACCACTTTTGCACTTGTATTAGTGTGGAAAAACCACTTTTCGCACTTGTGTTAGTGTTGAAAAACCACTTTTTGCACTTGTGTTAGTGTAGAAAAACCACTTTTCGCACTTGTGTTGGTGCAGGAAACCACTTTTGTACTTGTATTAGTGTGGGAAAAACACTTTTTGCACTTGTGATAGTGTTGAAAAACCACTTTTCGCACTTGTGTTAGTGTTGAAAAACTACTTTTCGCACTTGTGTTGGTGCAGGAAATCACTTTTGCACTTGTATTAGTGTGGAAAAACCATGTTTCGCACTTGTGTTAGTGTTGAAAAACCACTTTTCGCACTTGTGTTAGTGTTGAAAAACCACTTTTCGTTCTTGTGTTAGTGTTGAAAAACCACTTTTCGCACTTATGTTGGTGCAGGAAACTACTTTTGCACTTGTATTAGTGTGGAAAAACCACTTTTCGCACTTGTGTTAGTGTTGAAAAACCACTTTTCGCACTTGTGTTAGTGTTGAAAAACCACTTTTCGCACTTGTGTTTGTGCAGGAAACCACTTTTGCACTTGTATTAGTGTGGAAAAACCACTTTTCGCACTTGTGTTAGTGTTGAAAAACCACTTTTCGCACTTGTGTTAGTGTTGAAAAACCACTTTTCGCACTTGTGTTGGTGCAGGAAACCACTTTTGCACTTGTATTAGTGTGGAAAAACCACTTTTTGCACTTGTGATAGTGTTGAAAAACCACTTTTCGCACTTGTGTTAGTGTTGAAAAACCACTTTTCGCACTTGTGTTGGTGCAGGAAACCACTTTTGCACTTGTATTAGTGTGGTAAAACCACTTTTCGCACTTGTGTTAGTGTTGAAAAACCACTTTTCGCACTTGTGTTAGTGTTGAAAAACCACTTTTCGCACTTGTGTTAGTGTTGAAAAACCACTTTTCGCACTTGTGTTGGTGCAGGAAACCACTTTTGCATTTGTATTAGTGTGGAAAAACCACTTTTCGCACTTGTGTTAATGTTGAAAAACCACTTTTCGCACTTGTGTTGGTGCAGGAAACCACTTTTGCACTTGTATTCGTGTGGAAAAAACACTTTTTGCACTTGTGATAGTGTTGAAAAACCACTTTTCGCACTTGTGTTAGTGTTGAAAAACCACTTTTCGCACTTGTGTTGGTGCAGGAAACCACTTTTGCACTTGTATTAGTGTGGAAAAACCACTTTTCGCACTTGTGTTAGTGTTGAAAAACCACTTTTTGCACTTGTGTTAGTGTAGAAAAACCACTTTTCGCACTTGTGTTGGTGCAGGAAACCACTTTTGTACTTGTATTAGTGTGGGAAAAACACTTTTTGCACTTGTGATAGTGTTGAAAAACCACTTTTCGCACTTGTGTTAGTGTTGAAAAACTACTTTTCGCACTTGTGTTGGTGCAGGAAATCACTTTTGCACTTGTATTAGTGTGGAAAAACCATGTTTCGCACTTGTGTTAGTGTTGAAAAACCACTTTTCGCACTTGTGTTAGTGTTGAAAAACCACTTTTCGTTCTTGTGTTAGTGTTGAAAAACCACTTTTCGCACTTATGTTGGTGCAGGAAACTACTTTTGCACTTGTATTAGTGTGGAAAAACCACTTTTCGCACTTGTGTTAGTGTTGAAAAACCACTTTTCGCACTTGTGTTAGTGTTGAAAAACCACTTTTCGCACTTGTGTTGGTGCAGGAAACCACTTTTGCACTTGTATTAGTGTGGAAAAACCACTTTTCGAAATTGTGTTAGTGTTGAAAAACCACTTTTCGCACTTGTGTTAGTGTTGAAAAACCACTTTTCGCACTCGTGTTGGTGCAGGAAACCACTTTTGCACTTGTATTAGTGTGGTAAAACCACTTTTCGCACTTGTGTTAGTGTTGAAAAACCACTTTTCGCACTTGTGTTAGTGTTGAAAAACCACTTTTCGCACTTGTGTTAGTGTTGAAAAACCACTTTTCGCACTTGTGTTGGTGCAGGAAATCACTTTTGCACTTGTATTAGTGTGGAAAAAACACTTTTTGCACTTGTGATAGTGTTGAAAAACCACTTTTCGCACTTGTGTTAGTGTTGAAAAACCACTTTTCGCACTTGTATTGGTGCAGGAAATCACTTTTGCACTTGTATTAGTGTGGAAAAACCACGTTTCGCACTTGTGTTAGTGTTGAAAAACCACTTTTCGCACTTGTGTTAGTGTTGAAAAACCACTTTTCGTACTTGTGTTAGTGTTGAAAAACCACTTTTCGCACTTATGTTGGTGCAGGAAACTACTTTTGCACTTGTATTAGTGTGGAAAAACCACTTTTCGCACTTGTGTTAGTGTTGAAAAACCACTTTTCGCACTTGTGTTAGTGTTGAAAAACCACTTTTCGCACTTGTGTTGGTGCAGGAAACCACTTTTGCACTTGTATTAGTGTGGAAAAACCACTTTCTGCACTTGTGTTAGTGTTGAAAAACCACTTTTCGCACTTGTGTTAGTGTTGAAAAACCACTTTTCGCACTTGTGTTGGTGCAGGAAACCACTTTTGCACTTGTATTAGTGTGGAAAACCACTTTTCGCACTTGTGTTAGTGTTGAAAAACCACTTTTCGCACTTGTGTTAGTGTTGAAAAACCACTTTTCGCACTTGTGTTAGTGTTGAAAAACCACTTTTCGCACTTGTGTTAGTGTTCGAAAAACCACTTTTCGCACTAGTGTTGGTGCAGAAAACCACTTTTGCACTTGTATTAGTGTGGAAAAAACACTTTTCGCACTTGTGTTAGTGTTGAAAAACCACTTTTCACACTTGTGTTGGTGCAGGAAACCACTTTTGCACTTGTATTAGTGTGGAAAAAACACTTTTTACACTTGTGATAGTGTTGAAAAACCACTTTTCGCACTTGTGTTAATGTTGAAAAACCACTTTTCGCACTTGTGTTGGTGCAGGAAACCACTTTTGCATTTGTATTAGTGTGGAAAAACCACTTTTCGCACTTGTGTTAATGTTGAAAAACCACTTTTCGCACTTGTGTTGGTGCAGGAAACCACTTTTGCACTTGTATTCGTGTGGAAAAAACACTTTTTGCACTTGTGATAGTGTTGAAAAACCACTTTTCGCACTTGTGTTAGTGTTGAAAAACCACTTTTCGCACTTGTGTTGGTGCAGGAAACCACTTTTGCACTTGTATTAGTGTGGAAAAACCACTTTTCGCACTTGTGTTAGTGTTGAAAAACCACTTTTTGCACTTGTGTTAGTGTAGAAAAACCACTTTTCGCACTTGTGTTGGTGCAGGAAACCACTTTTGTACTTGTATTAGTGTGGGAAAAACACTTTTTGCACTTGTGATAGTGTTGAAAAACCACTTTTCGCACTTGTGTTAGTGTTGAAAAACTACTTTTCGCACTTGTGTTGGTGCAGGAAATCACTTTTGCACTTGTATTAGTGTGGAAAAACCATGTTTCGCACTTGTGTTAGTGTTGAAAAACCACTTTTCGCACTTGTGTTAGTGTTGAAAAACCACTTTTCGTTCTTGTGTTAGTGTTGAAAAACCACTTTTCGCACTTATGTTGGTGCAGGAAACTACTTTTGCACTTGTATTAGTGTGGAAAAACCACTTTTCGCACTTGTGTTAGTGTTGAAAAACCACTTTTCGCACTTGTGTTAGTGTTGAAAAACCACTTTTCGCACTTGTGTTTGTGCAGGAAACCACTTTTGCACTTGTATTAGTGTGGAAAAACCACTTTTCGCACTTGTGTTAGTGTTGAAAAACCACTTTTCGCACTTGTGTTAGTGTTGAAAAACCACTTTTCGCACTTGTGTTGGTGCAGGAAACCACTTTTGCACTTGTATTAGTGTGGAAAAACCACTTTTTGCACTTGTGATAGTGTTGAAAAACCACTTTTCGCACTTGTGTTAGTGTTGAAAAACCACTTTTCGCACTTGTGTTGGTGCAGGAAACCACTTTTGCACTTGTATTAGTGTGGTAAAACCACTTTTCGCACTTGTGTTAGTGTTGAAAAACCACTTTTCGCACTTGTGTTAGTGTTGAAAAACCACTTTTCGCACTTGTGTTAGTGTTGAAAAACCACTTTTCGCACTTGTGTTGGTGCAGGAAATCACTTTTGCACTTGTATTAGTGTGGAAAAAACACTTTTTGCACTTGTGATAGTGTTGAAAAACCACTTTTCGCACTTGTGTTAGTGTTGAAAAACCACTTTTCGCACTTGTATTGGTGCAGGAAATCACTTTTGCACTTGTATTAGTGTGGAAAAACCACGTTTCGCACTTGTGTTAGTGTTGAAAAACCACTTTTCGCACTTGTGTTAGTGTTGAAAAACCACTTTTCGTACTTGTGTTAGTGTTGAAAAACCACTTTTCGCACTTATGTTGGTGCAGGAAACTACTTTTGCACTTGTATTAGTGTGGAAAAACCACTTTTCGCACTTGTGTTAGTGTTGAAAAACCACTTTTCGCACTTGTGTTAGTGTTGAAAAACCACTTTTCGCACTTGTGTTGGTGCAGGAAACCACTTTTGCACTTGTATTAGTGTGGAAAAACCACTTTCTGCACTTGTGTTAGTGTTGAAAAACCACTTTTCGCACTTGTGTTAGTGTTGAAAAACCACTTTTCGCACTTGTGTTGGTGCAGGAAACCACTTTTGCACTTGTATTAGTGTGGAAAACCACTTTTCGCACTTGTGTTAGTGTTGAAAAACCACTTTTCGCACTTGTGTTAGTGTTGAAAAACCACTTTTCGCACTTGTGTTAGTGTTGAAAAACCACTTTTCGCACTTGTGTTAGTGTTCGAAAAACCACTTTTCGCACTAGTGTTGGTGCAGAAAACCACTTTTGCACTTGTATTAGTGTGGAAAAAACACTTTTCGCACTTGTGTTAGTGTTGAAAAACCACTTTTCACACTTGTGTTGGTGCAGGAAACCACTTTTGCACTTGTATTAGTGTGGAAAAAACACTTTTTACACTTGTGATAGTGTTGAAAAACCACTTTTCGCACTTGTGTTAATGTTGAAAAACCACTTTTCGCACTTGTGTTGGTGCAGGAAACCACTTTTGCATTTGTATTAGTGTGGAAAAACCACTTTTCGCACTTGTGTTAATGTTGAAAAACCACTTTTCGCACTTGTGTTGGTGCAGGAAACCACTTTTGCACTTGTATTCGTGTGGAAAAAACACTTTTTGCACTTGTGATAGTGTTGAAAAACCACTTTTCGCACTTGTGTTAGTGTTGAAAAACCACTTTTCGCACTTGTGTTGGTGCAGGAAACCACTTTTGCACTTGTATTAGTGTGGAAAAACCACTTTTCGCACTTGTGTTAGTGTTGAAAAACCACTTTTTGCACTTGTGTTAGTGTAGAAAAACCACTTTTCGCACTTGTGTTGGTGCAGGAAACCACTTTTGTACTTGTATTAGTGTGGGAAAAACACTTTTTGCACTTGTGATAGTGTTGAAAAACCACTTTTCGCACTTGTGTTAGTGTTGAAAAACTACTTTTCGCACTTGTGTTGGTGCAGGAAATCACTTTTGCACTTGTATTAGTGTGGAAAAACCATGTTTCGCACTTGTGTTAGTGTTGAAAAACCACTTTTCGCACTTGTGTTAGTGTTGAAAAACCACTTTTCGTTCTTGTGTTAGTGTTGAAAAACCACTTTTCGCACTTATGTTGGTGCAGGAAACTACTTTTGCACTTGTATTAGTGTGGAAAAACCACTTTTCGCACTTGTGTTAGTGTTGAAAAACCACTTTTCGCACTTGTGTTAGTGTTGAAAAACCACTTTTCGCACTTGTGTTTGTGCAGGAAACCACTTTTGCACTTGTATTAGTGTGGAAAAACCACTTTTCGCACTTGTGTTAGTGTTGAAAAACCACTTTTCGCACTTGTGTTAGTGTTGAAAAACCACTTTTCGCACTTGTGTTGGTGCAGGAAACCACTTTTGCACTTGTATTAGTGTGGAAAAACCACTTTTCACACTTGCGTTAGTGTTGAAAAACCACTTTTCGCACTTGTGTTAGTGTTGAAAAACCACTTTTCGCACTTGTGTTGGTGCAGGAAACCACTTTTGCACTTGTATTTGTGTGGAAAAAACACTTTTCGCAATTGTGTTAGTGTTGAAAAACCACGTTTCGCACTTGTGTTAGTGTTGAAAAACCACTTTTCGCACTTGTGTTGGTGCAGGAAACCACTTTTGCACTTGTATTAGTGTGGAAAAAACACTTTTTGCACTTGTGATAGTGTTGAAAAACCACTTTTACACTTGTGTTAGTGTTGAAAAACCACTTTTCGCACTTGTGTTGGTGCAGGAAACCACTTTTGCACTTGTATTAGTGTGGAAAAAACACTTTTTGCACTTGTGATAGTGTTGAAAAACCACTTTTCGCATTTGTGTTAGTGTTGAAAAACCACTTTTCGCACTTGTGTCAGTGTTGAAAAACTACTTTTCGCACTTGTGTTAGTGTTGAAACACCACTTTTCGCACTTGTGTTGGTGCAGAAAACCACTTTTGCACTTGTATTAGTGTGGAAAAACCACTTTTCGCACTTGTGTTAGTGTTGAAAAACCACTTTTCGCACTTGTGTTAGTGTTGAAAAACCACTTTTCGCACTTGTGTTGGTGCAGAAAACCACTTTTGCACTTGTATTAGTGTTGAAAAACCACTTTTCGCACTTGTGTTAGTGTTGAAAAACCACTTTTCGCACTTGTGTTGGTGCAGGAAACCACTTTTGCACTTGTATTAGTGTGGAAAAAACACTTTTTGCACTTGTGATAGTGTTGAAAAACCACTTTTCGCACTTGTGTTAGTGTTGAAAAACCACTTTTCGCACTTGTGTTGGTGCAGGAAACCACTTTTGCACTTGTATTAGTGTGGAAAAACCACTTTTCGCACTTGTGTTAGTGTTGAAAAACCACTTTTCGCACTTGTGTTAGTGTTGAAAAACCACTTTTCGCACTTGTGTTGGTGCAGGAAACCATTTTTGCACTTGTATTAGTGTGGAAAAAACACTTTTTTCACTTGTGATAGTGTTGAAAAACCACTTTTCGCACTTGTGTTAGTGTTGAAAAACCACTTTTCGCACTTGTTTTGGTGCAGGAAACCACTTTTGCACTTGTATTAGTGTGGAAAAACAACTTTTCGCACTTGTGTTAGTGTTGAAAAACCACTTTTCGCACTTGTGTTAGTGTTGAAAAACCACTTTTCGTACTTGTGTTAGTGTTGAAAAACCACTTTTCGCACTTATGTTGGTGCAGGAAACTACTTTTGCACTTGTATTAGTGTGGAAAAACCACTTTTCGCACTTGTGTTAGTGTTGAAAAACCACTTTTCGCACTTGTGTTAGTGTTGAAAAACCACTTTTCGCACTTGTGTTGGTGCAGCAAACCACTTTTGCACTTGCATTAGTGTGGAAAAACCACTTTTCGCAATTGTGTTAGTGTTGAAAAACCACTTTTCGCACTTGTGTTAGTGTTGAAAAACCACTTTTCGCACTTCTGTTGGTGCAGGAAACCACTTTTGCACTTGTATTAGTGTGGAAAAACCACTTTTCGCACTTGCGTTAGTGTTGAAAAACCACTTTTCGCACTTGTGTTAGTGTTGAAAAACCACTTTTCGCACTTGTGTTAGTGTTGAAAAACCACTTTTCGCACTTGTGTTGGTGCAGGAAACCACTTTTGCAGTTGTATTAGTGTGGAAAAAACACTTTTCGCAATTGTGTTAGTGTTGAAAAACCACGTTTTGCACTTGTGTTAGTGTTGAAAAACCACTTTTCGCACTTGTGTTGGTGCAGGAAACCACTTTTGCACTTGTATTAGTGTGGAAAAAACACTTTTTGCACTTGTGATAGTGTTGAAAAACCACTTTTCGCATTTGTGTTAGTGTTGAAAAACCACTTTTCGCACTTGTGTTAGTGCAGGAAACCACTTTTGCACTTGTATTAGTGTGGAAAAAACACTTTTTGCACTTGTGATAGGGTTGAAAAACCACTTTTCGCACTTGTGTTAGTGTTGAAAAACCACTTTTCGCACTTGTGTTGGTGCAGGAAACCACTTTTGCACTTGTTTTAGTGTGGAAAAACCACTTTTCGCACTTGTGTTAGTGTTGAAAAACCACTTTTCGCACTTGTGTTAGTGTTGAAAAACCACTTTTCGCACTTGTGTTGGTGCAGGAAACCACTTTTGCACTTGTATTAGTGTGGAAAAATCACTTTTTGCACTTGTGATAGTGTTGAAAAACCACTGTTCGCACTTGTGTTAGTGTTGAAAAACCACTTTTTGCACTTGTGTTGGTGCAGGAAACCACTTTTGCACTTGTATTAGTGTGGAAAAAACACTTTTCGCACTTGTGTTAGTGTGGAAAAACCACTTTTCGCACTTGTGTTATTGTTGAAAAACCACTTTTCGCACTTGTGTTAGTGTTGAAAAACCACTTTTCGCACTTGTGTTAGTGTTGAAAAACCACGTTTCGCACTTGTGTTGGTGCAGGAAATAACTTTTGCACTTGTATTAGTGTGGAAAAAACACTTTTTGCACTTGTGATAGTGTTGAAAAACCACTTTTCGCACTTGTGTTTGTGTTGAAAAACCACTTTTCGCACTTGTGTTGGTGCAGGAAACCACTTTTGCACTTGTATTAGTGTGGAAAAACCACTTTTCGCACTTGTGTTAGTGTTGAAAAACCACTTTTTGCACTTGTGTTAGTGTAGAAAAACCACTTTTCGCACTTGTGTTGGTGCAGGAAACCACTTTTGTACTTGTATTAGTGTGGGAAAAACACTTTTTGCACTTGTGATAGTGTTGAAAAACCACTTTTCGCACTTGTGTTAGTGTTGAAAAACTACTTTTCGCACTTGTGTTGGTGCAGGAAATCACTTTTGCACTTGTATTAGTGTGGAAAAACCATGTTTCGCACTTGTGTTAGTGTTGAAAAACCACTTTTCGCACTTGTGTTAGTGTTGAAAAACCACTTTTCGTTCTTGTGTTAGTGTTGAAAAACCACTTTTCGCACTTATGTTGGTGCAGGAAACTACTTTTGCACTTGTATTAGTGTGGAAAAACCACTTTTCGCACTTGTGTTAGTGTTGAAAAACCACTTTTCGCACTTGTGTTAGTGTTGAAAAACCACTTTTCGCACTTGTGTTTGTGCAGGAAACCACTTTTGCACTTGTATTAGTGTGGAAAAACCACTTTTCGCACTTGTGTTAGTGTTGAAAAACCACTTTTCGCACTTGTGTTAGTGTTGAAAAACCACTTTTCGCACTTGTGTTGGTGCAGGAAACCACTTTTGCACTTGTATTAGTGTGGAAAAACCACTTTTTGCACTTGTGATAGTGTTGAAAAACCACTTTTCGCACTTGTGTTAGTGTTGAAAAACCACTTTTCGCACTTGTGTTGGTGCAGGAAACCACTTTTGCACTTGTATTAGTGTGGTAAAACCACTTTTCGCACTTGTGTTAGTGTTGAAAAACCACTTTTCGCACTTGTGTTAGTGTTGAAAAACCACTTTTCGCACTTGTGTTAGTGTTGAAAAACCACTTTTCGCACTTGTGTTGGTGCAGGAAATCACTTTTGCACTTGTATTAGTGTGGAAAAAACACTTTTTGCACTTGTGATAGTGTTGAAAAACCACTTTTCGCACTTGTGTTAGTGTTGAAAAACCACTTTTCGCACTTGTATTGGTGCAGGAAATCACTTTTGCACTTGTATTAGTGTGGAAAAACCACGTTTCGCACTTGTGTTAGTGTTGAAAAACCACTTTTCGCACTTGTGTTAGTGTTGAAAAACCACTTTTCGTACTTGTGTTAGTGTTGAAAAACCACTTTTCGCACTTATGTTGGTGCAGGAAACTACTTTTGCACTTGTATTAGTGTGGAAAAACCACTTTTCGCACTTGTGTTAGTGTTGAAAAACCACTTTTCGCACTTGTGTTAGTGTTGAAAAACCACTTTTCGCACTTGTGTTGGTGCAGGAAACCACTTTTGCACTTGTATTAGTGTGGAAAAACCACTTTCTGCACTTGTGTTAGTGTTGAAAAACCACTTTTCGCACTTGTGTTAGTGTTGAAAAACCACTTTTCGCACTTGTGTTGGTGCAGGAAACCACTTTTGCACTTGTATTAGTGTGGAAAACCACTTTTCGCACTTGTGTTAGTGTTGAAAAACCACTTTTCGCACTTGTGTTAGTGTTGAAAAACCACTTTTCGCACTTGTGTTAGTGTTGAAAAACCACTTTTCGCACTTGTGTTAGTGTTCGAAAAACCACTTTTCGCACTAGTGTTGGTGCAGAAAACCACTTTTGCACTTGTATTAGTGTGGAAAAAACACTTTTCGCACTTGTGTTAGTGTTGAAAAACCACTTTTCACACTTGTGTTGGTGCAGGAAACCACTTTTGCACTTGTATTAGTGTGGAAAAAACACTTTTTACACTTGTGATAGTGTTGAAAAACCACTTTTCGCACTTGTGTTAATGTTGAAAAACCACTTTTCGCACTTGTGTTGGTGCAGGAAACCACTTTTGCATTTGTATTAGTGTGGAAAAACCACTTTTCGCACTTGTGTTAATGTTGAAAAACCACTTTTCGCACTTGTGTTGGTGCAGGAAACCACTTTTGCACTTGTATTCGTGTGGAAAAAACACTTTTTGCACTTGTGATAGTGTTGAAAAACCACTTTTCGCACTTGTGTTAGTGTTGAAAAACCACTTTTCGCACTTGTGTTGGTGCAGGAAACCACTTTTGCACTTGTATTAGTGTGGAAAAACCACTTTTCGCACTTGTGTTAGTGTTGAAAAACCACTTTTTGCACTTGTGTTAGTGTAGAAAAACCACTTTTCGCACTTGTGTTGGTGCAGGAAACCACTTTTGTACTTGTATTAGTGTGGGAAAAACACTTTTTGCACTTGTGATAGTGTTGAAAAACCACTTTTCGCACTTGTGTTAGTGTTGAAAAACTACTTTTCGCACTTGTGTTGGTGCAGGAAATCACTTTTGCACTTGTATTAGTGTGGAAAAACCATGTTTCGCACTTGTGTTAGTGTTGAAAAACCACTTTTCGCACTTGTGTTAGTGTTGAAAAACCACTTTTCGTTCTTGTGTTAGTGTTGAAAAACCACTTTTCGCACTTATGTTGGTGCAGGAAACTACTTTTGCACTTGTATTAGTGTGGAAAAACCACTTTTCGCACTTGTGTTAGTGTTGAAAAACCACTTTTCGCACTTGTGTTAGTGTTGAAAAACCACTTTTCGCACTTGTGTTTGTGCAGGAAACCACTTTTGCACTTGTATTAGTGTGGAAAAACCACTTTTCGCACTTGTGTTAGTGTTGAAAAACCACTTTTCGCACTTGTGTTAGTGTTGAAAAACCACTTTTCGCACTTGTGTTGGTGCAGGAAACCACTTTTGCACTTGTATTAGTGTGGAAAAACCACTTTTCACACTTGCGTTAGTGTTGAAAAACCACTTTTTGCACTTGTGTTAGTGTTGAAAAACCACTTTTCGCACTTGTGTTGGTGCAGGAAACCACTTTTGCACTTGTATTTGTGTGGAAAAAACACTTTTCGCAATTGTGTTAGTGTTGAAAAACCACGTTTCGCACTTGTGTTAGTGTTGAAAAACCACTTTTCGCACTTGTGTTGGTGCAGGAAACCACTTTTGCACTTGTATTAGTGTGGAAAAAAACACTTTTTGCACTTGTGATAGTGTTGAAAAACCACTTTTACACTTGTGTTAGTGTTGAAAAACCACTTTTCGCACTTGTGTTGGTGCAGGAAACCACTTTTGCACTTGTATTAGTGTGGAAAAAACACTTTTTGCACTTGTGATAGTGTTGAAAAACCACTTTTCGCATTTGTGTTAGTGTTGAAAAACCACTTTTCGCACTTGTGTCAGTGTTGAAAAACTACTTTTCGCACTTGTGTTAGTGTTGAAACACCACTTTTCGCACTTGTGTTGGTGCAGAAAACCACTTTTGCACTTGTATTAGTGTGGAAAAACCACTTTTCGCACTTGTGTTAGTGTTGAAAAACCACTTTTCGCACTTGTGTTAGTGTTGAAAAACCACTTTTCGCACTTGTGTTGGTGCAGAAAACCACTTTTGCACTTGTATTAGTGTTGAAAAACCACTTTTCGCACTTGTGTTAGTGTTGAAAAACCACTTTTCGCACTTGTGTTGGTGCAGGAAACCACTTTTGCACTTGTATTAGTGTGGAAAAAACACTTTTTGCACTTGTGATAGTGTTGAAAAACCACTTTTCGCACTTGTGTTAGTGTTGAAAAACCACTTTTCGCACTTGTGTTGGTGCAGGAAACCACTTTTGCACTTGTATTAGTGTGGAAAAACCACTTTTCGCACTTGTGTTAGTGTTGAAAAACCACTTTTCGCACTTGTGTTAGTGTTGAAAAACCACTTTTCGCACTTGTGTTGGTGCAGGAAACCATTTTTGCACTTGTATTAGTGTGGAAAAAACACTTTTTTCACTTGTGATAGTGTTGAAAAACCACTTTTCGCACTTGTGTTAGTGTTGAAAAACCACTTTTCGCACTTGTGTTGGTGCAGGAAACCACTTTTGCACTTGTATTAGTGTGGAAAAACCACTTTTCGCACTTGTGTTAGTGTTGAAAAACCACTTTTCGCACTTGTGTTAGTGTTGAAAAACCACTTTTCGCACTTGTGTTGGTGCAGGAAACCACTTTTGCACTTGTATTAGTGTGGAAAAACCACTTTTCACACTTGCGTTAGTGTTGAAAAACCACTTTTCGCACTTGTGTTAGTGTTGAAAAACCACTTTTCGCACTTGTGTTGGTGCAGGAAACCACTTTTGCACTTGTATTTGTGTGGAAAAAACACTTTTCGCAATTGTGTTAGTGTTGAAAAACCACGTTTCGCACTTGTGTTAGTGTTGAAAAACCACTTTTCGCACTTGTGTTGGTGCAGGAAACCACTTTTGCACTTGTATTAGTGTGGAAAAAACACTTTTTGCACTTGTGATAGTGTTGAAAAACCACTTTTACACTTGTGTTAGTGTTGAAAAACCACTTTTCGCACTTGTGTTGGTGCAGGAAACCACTTTTGCACTTGTATTGGTGTGGAAAAAACACTTTTTGCACTTGTGATAGTGTTGAAAAACCACTTTTCGCATTTGTGTTAGTGTTGAAAAACCACTTTTCGCACTTGTGTCAGGGTTGAAAAACTACTTTTCGCACTTGTGTTAGTGTTGAAACACCACTTTTCGCACTTGTGTTGGTGCAGAAAACCACTTTTGCACTTGTATTAGTGTGGAAAAACCACTTTTCGCACTTGTGTTAGTGTTGAAAAACCACTTTTCGCACTTGTGTTAGTGTTGAAAAACCACTTTTCGCACTTGTGTTGGTGCAGAAAACCACTTTTGCACTTGTATTAGTGTTGAAAAACCACTTTTCGCACTTGTGTTAGTGTTGAAAAACCACTTTTCGCACTTGTGTTGGTGCAGGAAACCACTTTTGCACTTGTATTAGTGTGGAAAAAACACTTTTTGCACTTGTGATAGTGTTGAAAAACCACTTTTCGCACTTGTGTTAGTGTTGAAAAACCACTTTTCGCACTTGTGTTGGTGCAGGAAACCACTTTTGCACTTGTATTAGTGTGGAAAAACCACTTTTCGCACTTGTGTTAGTGTTGAAAAACCACTTTTCGCACTTGTGTTAGTGTTGAAAAACCACTTTTCGCACTTGTGTTGGTGCAGGAAACCATTTTTGCACTTGTATTAGTGTGGAAAAAACACTTTTTTCACTTGTGATAGTGTTGAAAAACCACTTTTCGCACTTGTGTTAGTGTTGAAAAACCACTTTTCGCACTTGTTTTGGTGCAGGAAACCACTTTTGCACTTGTATTAGTGTGGAAAAACAACTTTTCGCACTTGTGTTAGTGTTGAAAAACCACTTTTCGCACTTGTGTTAGTGTTGAAAAACCACTTTTCGTACTTGTGTTAGTGTTGAAAAACCACTTTTCGCACTTATGTTGGTGCAGGAAACTACTTTTGCACTTGTATTAGTGTGGAAAAACCACTTTTCGCACTTGTGTTAGTGTTGAAAAACCACTTTTCGCACTTGTGTTAGTGTTGAAAAACCACTTTTCGCACTTGTGTTGGTGCAGCAAACCACTTTTGCACTTGTATTAGTGTGGAAAAACCACTTTTCGCAATTGTGTTAGTGTTGAAAAACCACTTTTCGCACTTGTGTTAGTGTTGAAAAACCACTTTTCGCACTTCTGTTGGTGCAGGAAACCACTTTTGCACTTGTATTAGTGTGGAAAAACCACTTTTCGCACTTGCGTTAGTGTTGAAAAACCACTTTTCGCACTTGTGTTAGTGTTGAAAAACCACTTTTCGCACTTGTGTTAGTGTTGAAAAACCACTTTTCGCACTTGTGTTGGTGCAGGAAACCACTTTTGCAGTTGTATTAGTGTGGAAAAAACACTTTTCGCAATTGTGTTAGTGTTGAAAAACCACGTTTTGCACTTGTGTTAGTGTTGAAAAACCACTTTTCGCACTTGTGTTGGTGCAGGAAACCACTTTTGCACTTGTATTAGTGTGGAAAAAACACTTTTTGCACTTGTGATAGTGTTGAAAAACCACTTTTCGCATTTGTGTTAGTGTTGAAAAACCACTTTTCGCACTTGTGTTAGTGCAGGAAACCACTTTTGCACTTGTATTAGTGTGGAAAAAACACTTTTTGCACTTGTGATAGGGTTGAAAAACCACTTTTCGCACTTGTGTTAGTGTTGAAAAACCACTTTTCGCACTTGTGTTGGTGCAGGAAACCACTTTTGCACTTGTTTTAGTGTGGAAAAACCACTTTTCGCACTTGTGTTAGTGTTGAAAAACCACTTTTCGCACTTGTGTTAGTGTTGAAAAACCACTTTTCGCACTTGTGTTGGTGCAGGAAACCACTTTTGCACTTGTATTAGTGTGGAAAAATCACTTTTTGCACTTGTGATAGTGTTGAAAAACCACTGTTCGCACTTGTGTTAGTGTTGAAAAACCACTTTTTGCACTTGTGTTGGTGCAGGAAACCACTTTTGCACTTGTATTAGTGTGGAAAAAACACTTTTCGCACTTGTGTTAGTGTTGAAAAACCACTTTTCGCACTTGTGTTAGTGTTGAAAAACCACTTTTCGCACTTGTGTTGGTGCAGGAAACCACTTTTGCACTTGTATTAGTGTGGAAAAAACACTTTTTGCACTTGTGATAGTGTTGAAAAACCACTTTTCGTACTTGTGTTAGTGTTGAAAAACCACTTTTCGCACTTGTGTTGGTGCAGGAAACCACTTTTGCACTTGTAATAGTGTGGAAAAACTACTTTTCGCACTTGTGTTATTGTTGAAAAACCACTTTTCGCACTTGTGTTAGTGTTGAAAAACCACTTTTCGCACTTGTGTTAGTGTTGAAAAACCACGTTTCGCACTTGTGTTGGTGCAGGAAATCACTTTTGAACTTGTATTAGTGTGGAAAAAACACTTTTTGCACTTGTGATAGTGTTGAAAAACCACTTTTCGCACTTGTGTTTGTGCAGGAAACCACTTTTGCACTTGTATTAGTGTGGAAAAATCACTTTTCGCACTTGTGTTAGTGTTGAAAAACCACTTTTCGCACTTCTGTTAGTGTTGAAAAACCACTTTTCGCACTTGTGTTAGTGTTGAAAAACCACATTTTGCACTTGTGTTGGTGCAGGAAACCACTTTTGCACTTGTATTATTGTGGAAAAAACACTTTTCGCACTTGCGTTAGTGTTGAAATACCACTTTTCGCACTTGTGTTAGTGTTGAAAAACCACTTTTCGCACTTGTGTTAGTGCAGGAAACCACTTTTGCACTTGTATTAGTGTGGAAAAAACACTTTTTGCACTTGTGATAGTGTTGAAAAACCACTTTTCGCACTTGTGTTAGTGTTGAAAAACGACTTTTCGCACTTGTGTTAGTGTTGAAAAACCACTTTTCACACTTGTGTTAGTGTTGAAAAACCACTTTTCGCACTTGTGTTGGTGCAGGAAACCACTTTTGCACTTGTATTAGTGTGGAAAAAACACTTTTCGCACTTGTGTTAGTGTTGAAAAACCACTTTTCGCACTTGTGTTAGTGTTGAAAAACCACTTTTCGCACTTGTGTTGGTGCAGGCAACCACTTTTGCACTTGTATTAGTGTGAAAAAAACACTTTTTGCACTTGTGATAGTGTTGAAAAACCACTTTTCGCACTTGTGTTAGTGTTGAAAAACCACTTTTCGCACTTGTGTTGGTGCAGGAAACCACTTTTGCACTTGTGTCAGTGTTGAAAAACCACTTTTCGCACTTGTGTTAGTGTTGAAAAACCACTTTTCGCACTTGTGTTGGTGCAGAAAACCACTTTTGACCTTGTATTAGTGTGGAAAAACCACTTTTCGCACTTGTGTTAGTGTTGAAAAACCACTTTTCGCACTTGTGTTAGTGTTGAAAAACCACTTTTCGCACTTGTGTTGGTGCAGAAAACCACTTTTGCACTTTATTTAGTGTGGAAAAACCACTTTTCGCACTTGTGTTAGTGTTGAAAAACCACTTTTCGCACTTGTGTTAGTGTTGAAAAACCACTTTTCGCACTTGTGTTAGTGTTGAAAAACCACTTTTCGCACTTGTGTTGGTGCAGGAAACCACTTTTGCACTTGTATTAGTGTGGAAAAAACACTTTTTGCACTTGTGATAGTGTTGAAAAACCACTTTTCGCACTTGTGTTAGTGTTGAAAAACCACTTTTCGCACTTGTGTTGGTGCAGGAAACCACTTTTGCACTTGTATTAGTGTGGAAAAACCACTTTTCGCACTTGTGTTAGTGTTGAAAAACCACTTTTCGCACTTGTGTTAGTGTTGAAAAACCACTTTTCGCACTTGTGTTGGTGCAGGAAACCATTTTTGCACTTGTATTAGTGTGGAAAAAACACTTTTTTCACTTGTGATAGTGTTGAAAAACCACTTTTCGCACTTGTGTTAGTGTTGAAAAACCACTTTTCGCACTTGTGTTGGTGCAGGAAACCACTTTTGCACTTGTATTAGTGTGGAAAAACCACTTTTCGCACTTGTGTTAGTGTTGAAAAACCACTTTTCGCACTTGTGTTAGTGTTGAAAAACCACTTTTTGTACTTGTGTTAGTGTTGAAAAACCACTTTTCGCACTTATGTTGGTGCAGGAAACTACTTTTGCACTTGTATTAGTGTGGAAAAACCACTTTTCGCACTTGTGTTAGTGTTGAAAAACCACTTTTCACACTTGTGTTAGTGTTGAAAAACCACTTTTCGCACTTGTGTTGGTGCAGGAAACCACTTTTGCACTTGTATTAGTGTGGAAAAACCACTTTTCGCACTTGTGTTAGTGTTGAAAAACCACTTTTCGCACTTGTGTTAGTGTTGAAAAACCACTTTTCGCACTTGTGTTGGTGCAGGAAACCACTTTTGCACTTGTATTAGTGTGGAAAAACCACTTTTCGCACTTGCGTTAGTGTTGAAAAACCACTTTTCGCACTTGTGTTAGTGTTGAAAAACCACTTTTCGCACTTGTGTTAGTGTTGAAAAACCACTTTTCGCACTTGTGTTGGTGCAGGAAACCACTTTTGCACTTGTATTAGTGTGGAAAAAACACTTTTCGCAATTGTGTTAGTGTTGAAAAACCACGTTTTGCACTTGTGTTAGTGTTGAAAAACCACTTTTCGCACTTGTGTTGGTGCAGGAAACCACTTTTGCACTTGTATTAGTGTGGAAAAAACACTTTTTGCACTTGTGATAGTGTTGAAAAACCACTTTTCGCACTTGTGTTAGTGTTGAAAAACCACTTTTCGCACTTGTGTTGGTGCAGGAAACCACTTTTGCACTTGTATTAGTGTGGAAAAAACACTTTTTGCACTTGTGATAGTGTTGAAAAACCACTTTTCGCATTTGTGTTAGTGTTGAAAAACCACTTTTCGCACTTGTGTTGGTGCAGGAAACCACTTTTGCACTTGTATTAGTGTGGAAAAAACACTTTTTGCACTTGTGATAGGGTTGAAAAACCACTTTTCGCACTTGTGTTAGTGTTGAAAAACCACATTTCACACTTGTGTTGGTGCAGGAAACCACTTTTGCACTTGTATTAGTGTGGAAAAACCACTTTTCGCACTTGTGTTATTGTTGAAAAACCACTTTTCGCACTTGTGTTAGTGTTGAAAAACCACTTTTCGCACTTGTGTTGGTGTTGAAAAACCACTTTTCGCACTTGTGTTGGTGCAGGAAACCACTTTTGCACTTATATTAGTGTGGAAAAAACACTTTTTGCACTTGTGATAGTGTTGAAAAACCACTTTTCGCACTTGTGTTAGTGTTGAAAAACCACTTTTTGCACTTGTATTGGTGCAGGAAACCACTTTTGCACTTGTATTAGTGTGGAAAAAACACTTTTCGCACTTGTATTAGTGTGGAAAAAACACTTTTTGCACTTGTGATAGTGTTGAAAAACCACTTTTCGCACTTGTGTTAGTGTTGAAAAACCACTTTTCGCACTTGTGTTAGTGTTGAAAAACCACTTTTCACACTTGTGTTAGTGTTGAAAACCCACTTTTCGCACTTGTGTTGGTGCAGGAAACCACTTTTGCACTTGTATTAGTGTGGAAAAAACACTTTTCGCACTTGTGTTAGTGTTGAAAAACCACTTTTCGCACTTGTGTTAGTGTTGAAAAACCACTTTTCGCGCTTGTGTTGGTGCAGGCAACCACTTTTGCACTTGTATTAGTGTGGAAAAAACACTTTTCGCACTTGTGTTAGTGTTGAAAAACCACTTTTCGCACTTGTGTTAGTGTTGAAAAACCACTTTTCGCACTTGTGTTAGTGTTGAAAAACCACTTTTCGCACTTGTGTTGGTGCAGGAAACCACTTTTGCACTTGTATTAGTGTGGAAAAACCACTTTTCGCACTTGCGTTAGTGTTGAAAAACCACTTTTCGCACTTGTGTTAGTGTTGAAAAACCACTTTTCGCACTTGTGTTAGTGTTGAAAAACCACTTTTCGCACTTGTGTTGGTGCAGGAAACCACTTTTGCAGTTGTATTAGTGTGGAAAAAACACTTTTCGCAATTGTGTTAGTGTTGAAAAACCACGTTTTGCACTTGTGTTAGTGTTGAAAAACCACTTTTCGCACTTGTGTTGGTGCAGGAAACCACTTTTGCACTTGTATTAGTGTGGAAAAAACACTTTTTGCACTTGTGATAGTGTTGAAAAACCACTTTTCGCATTTGTGTTAGTGTTGAAAAACCACTTTTCGCACTTGTGTTAGTGCAGGAAACCACATATGCACTTGTATTAGTGTGGAAAAAACACTTTTTGCACTTGTGATAGGGTTGAAAAACCACTTTTCGCACTTGTGTTAGTGTTGAAAAACCACTTTTCGCACTTGTGTTGGTGCAGGAAACCACTTTTGCACTTGTATTAGTGTGGAAAAACCACTTTTCGCACTTGCGTTAGTGTTGAAAAACCACTTTTCGCACATGTGTTAGTGTTGAAAAACCACTTTTCGCACTTGTGTTAGTGTTGAAAAACCACTTTTCGCACTTGTGTTGGTGCAGGAAACCACTTTTGCAGTTGTATTAGTGTGGAAAAAACACTTTTCGCAATTGTGTTAGTGTTGAAAAACCACGTTTTGCACTTGTGTTAGTGTTGAAAAACCACTTTTCGCACTTGTGTTGGTGCAGGAAACCACTTTTGCACTTGTATTAGTGTGGAAAAAACACTTTTTGCACTTGTGATAGTGTCGAAAAACCACTTTTCGCATTTGTGTTAGTGTTGAAAAACCACTTTTCGCACTTGTGTTAGTGCAGGAAACCACTTTTGCACTTGTATTAGTGTGGAAAAAACACTTTTTGCACTTGTGATAGGGTTGAAAAACCACTTTTCGCACTTGTGTTAGTGTTGAAAAATCACCTTTTCGCACTTGTGTTGGTGCAGGAAACCACTTTTGCACTTGTTTTAGTGTGGAAAAACCACTTTTCGCACTTGTGTTAGTGTTGAAAAACCACTTTTCGCACTTGTGTTAGTGTTGAAAAACCACTTTTCGCACTTGTGTTGGTGCAGGAAACCACTTTTGCACTTGTATTAGTGTGGAAAAATCACTTTTTGCACTTGTGATAGTGTTGAAAAACCACTGTTCGCACTTGTGTTAGTGTTGAAAAACCACTTTTTGCACTTGTGTTGGTGCAGGAAACCACTTTTGCACTTGTATTAGTGTGGAAAAACACTTTTCGCACTTGTGTTAGTGTTGAAAAACCACTTTTCGAACTTGTGTTAGTGTTGAAAAACCACTTTTCGCACTTGTGTTGGTGCAGGAAACCACTTTTGCACTTGTATTAGTGTGGAAAAAACACTTTTTGCACTTGTGATAGTGTTGAAAAACCACTTTTCGCACTTGTGTTAGTGTTGAAAAACCACTTTTCGCACTTGTGTTGGTGCAGGAAACCACTTTTGCACTTGTAATAGTGTGGAAAAACTACTTTTCGCACTTGTGTTATTGTTGAAAAACCACTTTTCGCACTTGTGTTAGTGTTGAAAAACCACTTTTCGCACTTGTGTTAGTGTTGAAAAACCACGTTTCGCACTTGTGTTGGTGCAGGAAATCACTTTTGCACTTGTATTAGTGTGGAAAAAACACTTTTTGCACTTGTGATAGTGTTGAAAAACCACTTTTCGCACTTGTGTTTGTGCAGGAAACCACTTTTGCACTTGTATTAGTGTGGAAAAATCACTTTTCGCACTTGTGTTAGTGTTGAAAAACCACTTTTCGCACTTGTGTTAGTGTTGAAAAACCACTTTTCGCACTTGTGTTAGTGTTGAAAAACCACTTTTCGCACTTGTGTTGGTGCAGGAAACCACTTTTGCACTTGTATTAGTGTGGAAAAACCACTTTTCGCACTTGCGTTAGTGTTGAAAAACCACTTTTCGCACTTGTGTTAGTGTTGAAAAACCACTTTTCGCACTTGTGTTAGTGTTGAAAAACCACTTTTCGCACTTGTGTTGGTGCAGGAAACCACTTTTGCAGTTGTATTAGTGTGGAAAAAACACTTTTCGCAATTGTGTTAGTGTTGAAAAACCACGTTTTGCACTTGTGTTAGTGTTGAAAAACCACTTTTCGCACTTGTGTTGGTGCAGGAAACCACTTTTGCACTTGTATTAGTGTGGAAAAAACACTTTTTGCACTTGTGATAGTGTTGAAAAACCACTTTTCGCATTTGTGTTAGTGTTGAAAAACCACTTTTCGCACTTGTGTTAGTGCAGGAAACCACATATGCACTTGTATTAGTGTGGAAAAAACACTTTTTGCACTTGTGATAGGGTTGAAAAACCACTTTTCGCACTTGTGTTAGTGTTGAAAAACCACTTTTCGCACTTGTGTTGGTGCAGGAAACCACTTTTGCACTTGTATTAGTGTGGAAAAACCACTTTTCGCACTTGCGTTAGTGTTGAAAAACCACTTTTCGCACATGTGTTAGTGTTGAAAAACCACTTTTCGCACTTGTGTTAGTGTTGAAAAACCACTTTTCGCACTTGTGTTGGTGCAGGAAACCACTTTTGCAGTTGTATTAGTGTGGAAAAAACACTTTTCGCAATTGTGTTAGTGTTGAAAAACCACGTTTTGCACTTGTGTTAGTGTTGAAAAACCACTTTTCGCACTTGTGTTGGTGCAGGAAACCACTTTTGCACTTGTATTAGTGTGGAAAAAACACTTTTTGCACTTGTGATAGTGTCGAAAAACCACTTTTCGCATTTGTGTTAGTGTTGAAAAACCACTTTTCGCACTTGTGTTAGTGCAGGAAACCACTTTTGCACTTGTATTAGTGTGGAAAAAACACTTTTTGCACTTGTGATAGGGTTGAAAAACCACTTTTCGCACTTGTGTTAGTGTTGAAAAACCACTTTTCGCACTTGTGTTGGTGCAGGAAACCACTTTTGCACTTGTTTTAGTGTGGAAAAACCACTTTCCGCACTTGTGTTAGTGTTGAAAAACCACTTTTCGCACTTGTGTTAGTGTTGAAAAACCACTTTTCGCACTTGTGTTGGTGCAGGAAACCACTTTTGCACTTGTATTAGTGTGGAAAAATCACTTTTTGCACTTGTGATAGTGTTGAAAAACCACTGTTCGCACTTGTGTTAGTGTTGAAAAACCACTTTTTGCACTTGTGTTGGTGCAGGAAACCACTTTTGCACTTGTATTAGTGTGGAAAAACACTTTTCGCACTTGTGTTAGTGTTGAAAAACCACTTTTCGCACTTGTGTTAGTGTTGAAAAACCACTTTTCGCACTTGTGTTGGTGCAGGAAACCACTTTTGCACTTGTATTAGTGTGGAAAAAACACTTTTTGCACTTGTGATAGTGTTGAAAAACCACTTTTCGCACTTGTGTTAGTGTTGAAAAACCACTTTTCGCACTTGTGTTGGTGCAGGAAACCACTTTTGCACTTGTAATAGTGTGGAAAAACTACTTTTCGCACTTGTGTTATTGTTGAAAAACCACTTTTCGCACTTGTGTTAGTGTTGAAAAACCACTTTTCGCACTTGTGTTAGTGTTGAAAAACCACGTTTCGCACTTGTGTTGGTGCAGGAAATCACTTTTGCACTTGTATTAGTGTGGAAAAAACACTTTTTGCACTTGTGATAGTGTTGAAAAACCACTTTTCGCACTTGTGTTTGTGCAGGAAACCACTTTTGCACTTGTATTAGTGTGGAAAAATCACTTTTCGCACTTGTGTTAGTGTTGAAAAACCACTTTTCGCACTTCTGTTAGTGTTGAAAAACCACTTTTCGCACTTGTGTTAGTGTTGAAAAACCACATTTTGCACTTGTGTTGGTGCAGGAAACCACTTTTGCACTTGTATTATTGTGGAAAAAACACTTTTCGCACTTGCGTTAGTGTTGAAATACCACTTTTCGCACTTGTGTTAGTGTTGAAAAACCACTTTTCGCACTTGTGTTAGTGCAGGAAACCACTTTTGCACTTGTATTAGTGTGGAAAAAACACTTTTTGCACTTGTGATAGTGTTGAAAAACCACTTTTCGCACTTGTGTTAGTGTTGAAAAACCACTTTTCACACTTGTGTTAGTGTTAATAAAAACCACTTTTCACACTTGTGTTAGTGTTGAAAAACCACTTTTCGCACTTGTGTTGGTGCAGGAAACCACTTTTGCACTTGTATTAGTGTGGAAAAAACACTTTTCGCACTTGTGTTAGTGTTGAAAAACCACTTTTCGCACTTGTGTTAGTGTTGAAAAACCACTTTTCGCACTTGTGTTGGTGCAGGCAACCACTTTTGCACTTGTATTAGTGTGGAAAAACCACTTTTCGCACTTGTGTTTGTGTTGAAAAACCACTTTTTGCACTTGTGTTAGTGTTGAAAAACCACTTTTCGCACTTGTGTTAGTGTTGAAAAACCACTTTTCGCACTTGTGTTGGTGCAGGAAACCACTTTTGCACTTGTATTAGTGTGGAAAAAACACTTTTTGCACATGTGATAGTGTTGAAAAACCACTTTTCGCACTTGTGTTAGTGTTGAAAAACCACTTTTCGCACTTGTGTTGGTGCAGGCAACCACTTTTGCACTTGTATTAGTGTGGAAAAAACACTTTTTGCACTTGTGATAGTGTTGAAAAACCACTTTTCGCACTTGTGTTAGTGTTGAAAAACCACTTTTCGCACTTGTGTTGGTGCAGGAAACCACTTTTGCACTTGTATTAGTGTGGAAAAACCACTTTTCGCACTTGTGTTAGTGTTGAAAAACCACTTTTCGCACTTGTGTTAGTGTTGAAAAACCACTTTTCGCACTTGTGTTGGTGCAGGAAACCATTTTTGCACTTGTATTAGTGTGGAAAAAACACTTTTTTCACTTGTGATAGTGTTGAAAAACCACTTTTCGCACTTGTGTTAGTGTTGAAAAACCACTTTTCGCACTTGTGTTGGTGCAGGAAACCACTTTTGCACTTGTATTAGTGTGGAAAAACCACTTTTCGCACTTGTGTTAGTGTTGAAAAACCACTTTTCGCACTTGTGTTAGTGTTGAAAAACCACTTTTTGTACTTGTGTTAGTGTTGAAAAACCACTTTTCGCACTTATGTTGGTGCAGGAAACTACTTTTGCACTTGTATTAGTGTGGAAAAACCACTTTTCGCACTTGTGTTAGTGTTGAAAAACCACTTTTCACACTTGTGTTAGTGTTGAAAAACCACTTTTCGCACTTGTGTTGGTGCAGGAAACCACTTTTGCACTTGTATTAGTGTGGAAAAACCACTTTTCGCACTTGTGTTAGTGTTGAAAAACCACTTTTCGCACTTGTGTTAGTGTTGAAAAACCACTTTTCGCACTTGTGTTGGTGCAGGAAACCACTTTTGCACTTGTATTAGTGTGGAAAAACCACTTTTCGCACTTGCGTTAGTGTTGAAAAACCACTTTTCGCACTTGTGTTAGTGTTGAAAAACCACTTTTCGCACTTGTGTTAGTGTTGAAAAACCACTTTTCGCACTTGTGTTGGTGCAGGAAACCACTTTTGCACTTGTATTAGTGTGGAAAAAACACTTTTCGCAATTGTGTTAGTGTTGAAAAACCACGTTTTGCACTTGTGTTAGTGTTGAAAAACCACTTTTCGCACTTGTGTTGGTGCAGGAAACCACTTTTGCACTTGTATTAGTGTGGAAAAAACACTTTTTGCACTTGTGATAGTGTTGAAAAACCACTTTTCGCACTTGTGTTAGTGTTGAAAAACCACTTTTCGCACTTGTGTTGGCTGCAGGAAACCACTTTTGCACTTGTATTAGTGTGGAAAAAACACTTTTTGCACTTGTGATAGTGTTGAAAAACCACTTTTCGCATTTGTGTTAGTGTTGAAAAACCACTTTTCGCACTTGTGTTGGTGCAGGAAACCACTTTTGCACTTGTATTAGTGTGGAAAAAACACTTTTTGCACTTGTGATAGGGTTGAAAAACCACTTTTCGCACTTGTGTTAGTGTTGAAAAACCACATTTCACACTTGTGTTGGTGCAGGAAACCACTTTTGCACTTGTATTAGTGTGGAAAAACCACTTTTCGCACTTGTGTTATTGTTGAAAAACCACTTTTCGCACTTGTGTTAGTGTTGAAAAACCACTTTTCGCACTTGTGTTGGTGTTGAAAAACCACTTTTCGCACTTGTGTTGGTGCAGGAAACCACTTTTGCACTTATATTAGTGTGGAAAAAACACTTTTTGCACTTGTGATAGTGTTGAAAAACCACTTTTCGCACTTGTGTTAGTGTTGAAAAACCACTTTTTGCACTTGTATTGGTGCAGGAAACCACTTTTGCACTTGTATTAGTGTGGAAAAAACACTTTTCGCACTTGTATTAGTGTGGAAAAAACACTTTTTGCACTTGTGATAGTGTTGAAAAACCACTTTTCGCACTTGTGTTAGTGTTGAAAAACCACTTTTCGCACTTGTGTTAGTGTTGAAAAACCACTTTTCACACTTGTGTTAGTGTTGAAAACCCACTTTTCGCACTTGTGTTGGTGCAGGAAACCACTTTTGCACTTGTATTAGTGTGGAAAAAACACTTTTCGCACTTGTGTTAGTGTTGAAAAACCACTTTTCGCACTTGTGTTAGTGTTGAAAAACCACTTTTCGCGCTTGTGTTGGTGCAGGCAACCACTTTTGCACTTGTATTAGTGTGGAAAAACCACTTTTCGCACTTGTGTTAGTGTTGAAAAACCACTTTTCGCACTTGTGTTAGTGTTGAAAAACCACTTTTCGCACTTGTGTTAGTGTTGAAAAACCACTTTTCGCACTTGTGTTGGTGCAGGAAACCACTTTTGCACTTGTATTAGTGTGGAAAAACCACTTTTCGCACTTGCGTTAGTGTTGAAAAACCACTTTTCGCACTTGTGTTAGTGTTGAAAAACCACTTTTCGCACTTGTGTTAGTGTTGAAAAACCACTTTTCGCACTTGTGTTGGTGCAGGAAACCACTTTTGCAGTTGTATTAGTGTGGAAAAAACACTTTTCGCAATTGTGTTAGTGTTGAAAAACCACGTTTTGCACTTGTGTTAGTGTTGAAAAACCACTTTTCGCACTTGTGTTGGTGCAGGAAACCACTTTTGCACTTGTATTAGTGTGGAAAAAACACTTTTTGCACTTGTGATAGTGTTGAAAAACCACTTTTCGCATTTGTGTTAGTGTTGAAAAACCACTTTTCGCACTTGTGTTAGTGCAGGAAACCACATATGCACTTGTATTAGTGTGGAAAAAACACTTTTTGCACTTGTGATAGGGTTGAAAAACCACTTTTCGCACTTGTGTTAGTGTTGAAAAACCACTTTTCGCACTTGTGTTGGTGCAGGAAACCACTTTTGCACTTGTATTAGTGTGGAAAAACCACTTTTCGCACTTGCGTTAGTGTTGAAAAACCACTTTTCGCACATGTGTTAGTGTTGAAAAACCACTTTTCGCACTTGTGTTAGTGTTGAAAAACCACTTTTCGCACTTGTGTTGGTGCAGGAAACCACTTTTGCAGTTGTATTAGTGTGGAAAAAACACTTTTCGCAATTGTGTTAGTGTTGAAAAACCACGTTTTGCACTTGTGTTAGTGTTGAAAAACCACATTTCGCACTTGTGTTGGTGCAGGAAACCACTTTTGCACTTGTATTAGTGTGGAAAAAACACTTTTTGCACTTGTGATAGTGTCGAAAAACCACTTTTCGCATTTGTGTTAGTGTTGAAAAACGACTTTTCGCACTTGTGTTAGTGCAGGAAACCACTTTTGCACTTGTATTAGTGTGGAAAAAACACTTTTTGCACTTGTGATAGGGTTGAAAAACCACTTTTCGCACTTGTGTTAGTGTTGAAAAACCACTTTTCGCACTTGTGTTGGTGCAGGAAACCACTTTTGCACTTGTTTTAGTGTGGAAAAACCACTTTTCGCACTTGTGTTAGTGTTGAAAAACCACTTTTCGCACTTGTGTTAGTGTTGAAAAACCACTTTTCGCACTTGTGTTGGTGCAGGACACCACTTTTGCACTTGTATTAGTGTGGAAAAATCACTTTTTGCACTTGTGATAGTGTTGAAAAACCACTGTTCGCACTTGTGTTAGTGTTGAAAAACCACTTTTTGCACTTGTGTTGGTGCAGGAAACCACTTTTGCACTTGTATTCGTGTGGAAAAACACTTTTCGCACTTGTGTTAGTGTTGAAAAACCACTTTTCGCACTTGTGTTAGTGTTGAAAAACCACTTTTCGCACTTGTGTTGGTGCAGGAAACCACTTTTGCACTTGTATTAGTGTGGAAAAAACACTTTTTGCACTTGTGATAGTGTTGAAAAACCACTTTTCGCACTTGTGTTAGTGTTGAAAAACCACTTTTCGCACTTGTGTTGGTGCAGGAAACCACTTTTGCACTTGTAATAGTGTGGAAAAACTACTTTTCGCACTTGTGTTATTGTTGAAAAACCACTTTTCGCACTTGTGTTAGTGTTGAAAAACCACTTTTCGCACTTGTGTTAGTGTTGAAAAACCACGTTTCGCACTTGTGTTGGTGCAGGAAATCACTTTTGCACTTGTATTAGTGTGGAAAAAACACTTTTTGCACTTGTGATAGTGTTGAAAAACCACTTTTCGCACTTGTGTTTGTGCAGGAAACCACTTTTGCACTTGTATTAGTGTGGAAAAATCACTTTTCGCACTTGTGTTAGTGTTGAAAAACCACTTTTCGCACTTCTGTTAGTGTTGAAAAACCACTTTTCGCACTTGTGTTAGTGTTGAAAAACCACATTTTGCACTTGTGTTGGTGCAGGAAACCACTTTTGCACTTGTATTAGTGTGGAAAAAACACTTTTTGCACTTGTGATAGTGTTGAAAAACCACTTTTCGCACTTGTGTTAGTGTTGAAAAACCACTTTTCGCACTTGTGTTAGTGTTGAAAAACCACTTTTCACACTTGTGTTAGTGTTGAAAAACCACTTTTCGCACTTGTGTTGGTGCAGGAAACCACTTTTGCACTTGTATTAGTGTGGAAAAAACACTTTTCGCACTTGTGTTAGTGTTGAAAAACCACTTTTCGCACTTGTGTTAGTGTTGAAAAACCACTTTTCGCATTTGTGTTGGTGCAGGCAACCACTTTTGCACTTGTATTAGTGTGGAAAAACCACTTTTCGCACTTGTGTTAGTGTTGAAAAACCACTTTTTGCACTTGTGTTAGTGTTGAAAAACCACTTTTCGCACTTGTGTTAGTGTTGAAAAACCACTTTTCGCACTTGTGTTGGTGCAGGAAACGACTTTTGCACTTGTATTAGTGTGGAAAAAACACTTTTTGCACATGTGATAGTGTTGAAAAACCACTTTTCGCACTTGTGTTAGTGTTGAAAAACCACTTTTCGCACTTGTGTTGGTGCAGGCAACCACTTTTGCACTTGTATTAGTGTGGAAAAAACACTTTTTGCACTTGTGATAGTGTTGAAAAACCACTTTTCGCACTTGTGTTAGTGTGGAAAAACCACTTTTTGCACTTGTGTTGGTGCAGGAAACCACTTTTGCACTTGTGTCAGTGTTGAAAAACCACTTTTCGCACTTGTGTTAGTGTTGAAAAACCACTTTTCGCACTTGTGTTGGTGCAGAAAACCACTTTTGCACTTGTATTAGTGTGGAAAAACCACTTTTCGCACTTGTGTTAGTGTTGAAAAACCACTTTTCACACTTGTGTTAGTGTTGAAAAACCACTTTTCGCACTTGTGTTGGTGCAGAAAACCACTTTTGCACTTTATTTAGTGTGGAAAAACTACTTTTCGCACTTGTGTTAGTGTTGAAAAACCACTTTTCGCACTTGTGTTAGTGTTGAAAAACCACTTTTCGCACTTGTGTTAGTGTTGAAAAACCACTTTTCGCACTTGTGTTGGTGCAGGAAACCACTTTTGCATTTGTATCAGTGTGGAAAAAACACTTTTTGCACTTGTGATAGTGTTGAAAAACCACTTTTCGCACTTGTGTTAGTGTTGAAAAACCACTTTTCGCACTTGTGTTGGTGCAGGAAACCACTTTTGCACTTGTATTAGTGTGGAAAAACCACTTTTCGCACTTGTGTTAGTGTTGAAAAACCACTTTTCGCACTTGTGTTAGTGTTGAAAAACCACTTTTCGCACTTGTGTTGGTGCAGGAAACCAATTTTGCACTTGTATTAGTGTGGAAAAAACACTTTTTTCACTTGTGATAGTGTTGAAAAACCACTTTTCGCACTTGTGTTAGTGTTGAAAAACCACTTTTCGCACTTGTGTTGGTGCAGGAAACCACTTTTGCACTTGTATTAGTGTGGAAAAACCACTTTTCGCACTTGTGTTAGTGTTGAAAAACCACTTTTCGCACTTGTGTTAGTGTTGAAAAACCACTTTTTGTACTTGTGTTAGTGTTGAAAAACCACTTTTCGCACTTATGTTGGTGCAGGAAACTACTTTTGCACTTGTATTAGTGTGGAAAAACCACTTTTCGCACTTGTGTTAGTGTTGAAAAACCACTTTTCACACTTGTGTTAGTGTTGAAAAACCACTTTTCGCACTTGTGTTGGTGCAGGAAACCACTTTTGCACTTGTATTAGTGTGGAAAAACCACTTTTCGCACTTGTGTTAGTGTTGAAAAACCACTTTTCGCACTTGTGTTAGTGTTGAAAAACCACTTTTCGCACTTGTGTTGGTGCAGGAAACCACTTTTGCACTTGTATTAGTGTGGAAAAACCACTTTTCGCACTTGCGTTAGTGTTGAAAAACCACTTTTCGCACTTGTGTTACTGTTGAAAAACCACTTTTCGCACTTGTGTTAGTGTTGAAAAACCACTTTTCGCACTTGTGTTGGTGCAGGAAACCACTTTTGCACTTGTATTAGTGTGGAAAAAACACTTTTCGCAATTGTGTTAGTGTTGAAAAACCACGTTTTGCACTTGTGTTAGTGTTGAAAAACCACTTTTCGCACTTGTGTTGGTGCAGGAAACCACTTTTGCACTTGTATTAGTGTGGAAAAACAACTTTTCGCACTTGTGTTAGTGTTGAAAAACCACTTTTCGCACTTGTGTTAGTGTTGAAAAACCACTTTTCGTACTTGTGTTAGTGTTGAAAAACCACTTTTCGCACTTATGTTGGTGCAGGAAACTACTTTTGCACTTGTATTAGTGTGGAAAAACCACTTTTCGCACTTGTGTTAGTGTTGAAAAACCACTTTTCGCACTTGTGTTAGTGTTGAAAAACCACTTTTCGCACTTGTGTTGGTGCAGGAAACCACTTTTGCACTTGTATTAGTGTGGAAAAACCACTTTTCGCAATTGTGTTAGTGTTGAAAAACCACTTTTCGCACTTGTGTTAGTGTTGAAAAACCACTTTTCGCACTTGTGTTGGTGCAGGAAACCACTTTTGCACTTGTATTAGTGTGGAAAAACCACTTTTCGCACTTGCGTTAGTGTTGAAAAACCACTTTTCGCACTTGTGTTAGTGTTGAAAAACCACTTTTCGCACTTGTGTTAGTGTTGAAAAACCACTTTTCGCACTTGTGTTGGTGCAGGAAACCACTTTTGCAGTTGTATTAGTGTGGAAAAAATACTTTTCGCAATTGTGTTAGTGTTGAAAAACCACGTTTTGCACTTGTGTTAGTGTTGAAAAACCACTTTTCGCACTTGTGTTGGTGCAGGAAACCACTTTTGCACTTGTATTAGTGTGGAAAAAACACTTTTTGCACTTGTGATAGTGTTGAAAAACCACTTTTCGCATTTGTGTTAGTGTTGAAAAACCACTTTTCGCACTTGTGTTAGTGCAGGAAACCACTTTTGCACTTGTATTAGTGTGGAAAAAACACTTTTTGCACTTGTGATAGGGTTTAAAAACCACTTTTCGCACTTGTGTTAGTGTTGAAAAACCACTTTTCGCACTTGTGTTGGTGCAGGAAACCACTTTTGCACTTGTTTTAGTGTGGAAAAACCACTTTTCGCACTTGTGTTAGTGTTGAAAAACCACTTTTCGCACTTGTGTTAGTGTTGAAAAACCACTTTTCGCACTTGTGTTGGTGCAGGAAACCACTTTTGCACTTGTATTAGTGTGGAAAAATCACTTTTTGCACTTGTGATAGTGTTGAAAAACCACTGTTCGCACTTGTGTTAGTGTTGAAAAACCACTTTTTGCACTTGTGTTGGTGCAGGAAACCACTTTTGCACTTGTATTAGTGTGGAAAAAACACTTTTCGCACTTGTGTTAGTGTTGAAAAACCACTTTTCGCACTTGTGTTAGTGTTGAAAAACCACTTTTCGCACTTGTGTTGGTGCAGGAAACCACTTTTGCACTTGTATTAGTGTGGAAAAAACACTTTTTGCACTTGTGATAGTGTTGAAAAACCACTTTTCGTACTTGTGTTAGTGTTGAAAAACCACTTTTCGCACTTGTGTTGGTGCAGGAAACCACTTTTGCACTTGTAATAGTGTGGAAAAACTACTTTTCGCACTTGTGTTATTGTTGAAAAACCACTTTTCGCACTTGTGTTAGTGTTGAAAAACCACTTTTCGCACTTGTGTTAGTGTTGAAAAACCACGTTTCGCACTTGTGTTGGTGCAGGAAATCACTTTTGCACTTGTATTAGTGTGGAAAAAACACTTTTTGCACTTGTGATAGTGTTGAAAAACCACTTTTCGCACTTGTGTTTGTGCAGGAAACCACTTTTGCACTTGTATTAGTGTGGAAAAATCACTTTTCGCACTTGTGTTAGTGTTGAAAAACCACTTTTCGCACTTCTGTTAGTGTTGAAAAACCACTTTTCGCACTTGTGTTAGTGTTGAAAAACCACATTTTGCACTTGTGTTGGTGCAGGAAACCACTTTTGCACTTGTATTATTGTGGAAAAAACACTTTTCGCACTTGCGTTAGTGTTGAAATACCACTTTTCGCACTTGTGTTAGTGTTGAAAAACCACTTTTCGCACTTGTGTTAGTGCAGGAAACCACTTTTGCACTTGTATTAGTGTGGAAAAAACACTTTTTGCACTTGTGATAGTGTTGAAAAACCACTTTTCGCACTTGTGTTAGTGTTGAAAAACCACTTTTCGCACTTGTGTTAGTGTTGAAAAACCACTTTTCACACTTGTGTTAGTGTTGAAAAACCACTTTTCGCACTTGTGTTGGTGCAGGAAACCACTTTTGCACTTGTATTAGTGTGGAAAAAACACTTTTCGCACTTGTGTTAGTGTTGAAAAACCACTTTTCGCACTTGTGTTAGTGTTGAAAAACCACTTTTCGCACTTGTGTTGGTGCAGGCAACCACTTTTGCACTTGTATTAGTGTGGAAAAAACACTTTTTGCACTTGTGATAGTGTTGAAAAACCACTTTTCGCACTTGTGTTAGTGTTGAAAAACCACTTTTCGCACTTGTGTTGGTGCAGGAAACCACTTTTGCACTTGTGTCAGTGTTGAAAAACCACTTTTCGCACTTGTGTTAGTGTTGAAAAACCACTTTTCGCACTTGTGTTGGTGCAGAAAACCACTTTTGCACTTGTATTAGTGTGGAAAAACCACTTTTTGCACTTGTGTTAGTGTTGAAAAACCACTTTTCGCACTTGTGTTAGTGTTGAAAAACCACTTTTCGCACTTGTGTTGGTGCAGAAAACCACTTTTGCACTTTATTTAGTGTGGAAAAACCACTTTTCGCACTTGTGTTAGTGTTGAAAAACCACTTTTCGCACTTGTGTTAGTGTTGAAAAACCACTTTTCGCACTTGTGTTTGTGTTGAAAAACCACTTTTCGCACTTGTGTTGGTGCAGGAAACCACTTTTGCACTTGTATTAGTGTGGAAAAAACACTTTTTGCACTTGTGATAGTGTTGAAAAACCACTTTTCGCACTTGTGTTAGTGTTGAAAAACCACTTTTCGCACTTGTGTTGGTGCAGGAAACCACTTTTGCACTTGTATTAGTGTGGAAAAACCACTTTTCGCACTTGTGTTAGTGTTGAAAAACCACTTTTCGCACTTGTGTTAGTGTTGAAAAACCACTTTTCGCACTTGTGTTGGTGCAGGAAACCATTTTTGCACTTGTATTAGTGTGGAAAAACACTTTTTTCACTTGTGATAGTGTTGAAAAACCACTTTTCGCACTTGTGTTAGTGTTGAAAAACCACTTTTCGCACTTGTGTTGGTGCAGGAAACCACTTTTGCACTTGTATTAGTGTGGAAAAACCACTTTTCGCACTTGTGTTAGTGTTGAAAAACCACTTTTCGCACTTGTGTTAGTGTTGAAAAACCACTTTTTGTACTTGTGTTAGTGTTGAAAAACCACTTTTCGCACTTATGTTGGTGCAGGAAACTACTTTTGCACTTGTATTAGTGTGGAAAAACCACTTTTCGCACTTGTGTTAGTGTTGAAAAACCACTTTTCACACTTGTGTTAGTGTTGAAAAACCACTTTTCGCACTTGTGTTGGTGCAGGAAACCACTTTTGCACTTGTATTAGTGTGGAAAAACCACTTTTCGCACTTGTGTTAGTGTTGAAAAACCACTTTTCGCACTTGTGTTAGTGTTGAAAAACCACTTTTCGCACTTGTGTTGGTGCAGGAAACCACTTTTGCACTTGTATTAGTGTGGAAAAACCACTTTTCGCACTTGCGTTAGTGTTGAAAAACCACTTTTCGCACTTGTGTTAGTGTTGAAAAACCACTTTTCGCACTTGTGTTAGTGTTGAAAAACCACTTTTCGCACTTGTGTTGGTGCAGGAAACCACTTTTGCACTTGTATTAGTGTGGAAAAAACACTTTTCGCAATTGTGTTAGTGTTGAAAAACCACGTTTTGCACTTGTGTTAGTGTTGAAAAACCACTTTTCGCACTTGTGTTGGTGCAGGAAACCACTTTTGCACTTGTATTAGTGTGGAAAAAACACTTTTTGCACTTGTGATAGTGTTGAAAAACCACTTTTCGCACTTGTGTTAGTGTTGAAAAACCACTTTTCGCACTTGTGTTGGTGCAGGAAACCACTTTTGCACTTGTATTAGTGTGGAAAAAACACTTTTTGCACTTGTGATAGTGTTGAAAAACCACTTTTCGCATTTGTGTTAGTGTTGAAAAACCACTTTTCGCACTTGTGTTGGTGCAGGAAACCACTTTTGCACTTGTATTAGTGTGGAAAAAACACTTTTTGCACTTGTGATAGGGTTGAAAAACCACTTTTCGCACTTGTGTTAGTGTTGAAAAACCACATTTCACACTTGTGTTGGTGCAGGAAACCACTTTTGCACTTGTATTAGTGTGGAAAAACCACTTTTCGCACTTGTGTTATTGTTGAAAAACCACTTTTCGCACTTGTGTTAGTGTTGAAAAACCACTTTTCGCACTTTTGTTGGTGTTGAAAAACCACTTTTCGCACTTGTGTTGGTGCAGGAAACCACTTTTGCACTTGTATTAGTGTGGAAAAAACACTTTTTGCACTTGTGATAGTGTTGAAAAACCACTTTTCGCACTTGTGTTAGTGTTGAAAAACCACTTTTTGCACTTGTATTGGTGCAGGAAACCACTTTTGCACTTGTATTAGTGTGGAAAAAACACTTTTCGCACTTGTATTAGTGTGGAAAAAACACTTTTTGCACTTGTGATAGTGTTGAAAAACCACTTTTCGCACTTGTGTTAGTGTTGAAAAACCACTTTTCGCACTTGTGTTAGTGTTGAAAAACCAATTTTCACACTTGTGTTAGTGTTGAAAACCCACTTTTCGCACTTGTGTTGGTGCAGGAAACCACTTTTGCACTTGTATTAGTGTGGAAAAAACACTTTTCGCACTTGTGTTAGTGTTGAAAAACCACTTTTCGCACTTGTGTTAGTGTTGAAAAACCACTTTTCGCACTTGTGTTGGTGCAGGCAACCACTTTTGCACTTGTATTAGTGTTGAAAAACCACTTTTCGCACTTGTGTTAGTGTTGAAAAACCACTTTTTGCACTTGCGTTAGTGTTGAAATACCACTTTTCGCACTTGTGTTAGTGTTGAAAAACCACTTTTCGCACTTGTGTTAGTGCAGGAAACCACTTTTGCACTTGTATTAGTGTGGAAAAAACACTTTTTGCACTTGTGATAGTGTTGAAAAACCACTTTTCGCACTTGTGTTAGTGTTGAAAAACCACTTTTCGCACTTGTGTTAGTGTTGAAAAACCACTTTTCACACTTGTGTTAGTGTTGAAAAACCACTTTTCGCACTTGTGTTGGTGCAGGAAACCACTTTTGCACTTGTATTAGTGTGGAAAAAACACTTTTCGCACTTGTGTTAGTGTTGAAAAACCACTTTTCGCACTTGTGTTAGTGTTGAAAAACCACTTTTCGCACTTGTGTTGGTGCAGGCAACCACTTTTGCACTTGTATTAGTGTGGAAAAAACACTTTTTGCACTTGTGATAGTGTTGAAAAACCACTTTTCGCACTTGTGTTAGTGTTGAAAAACCACTTTTCGCACTTGTGTTGGTGCAGGAAACCACTTTTGCACTTGTGTCAGTGTTGAAAAACCACTTTTCGCACTTGTGTTAGTGTTGAAAAACCACTTTTCGCACTTGTGTTGGTGCAGAAAACCACTTTTGCACTTGTATTAGTGTGGAAAAACCACTTTTTGCACTTGTGTTAGTGTTGAAAAACCACTTTTCGCACTTGTGTTAGTGTTGAAAAACCACTTTTCGCACTTGTGTTGGTGCAGAAAACCACTTTTGCACTTTATTTAGTGTGGAAAAACCACTTTTCGCACTTGTGTTAGTGTTGAAAAACCACTTTTCGCACTTGTGTTAGTGTTGAAAAACCACTTTTCGCACTTGTGTTTGTGTTGAAAAACCACTTTTCGCACTTGTGTTGGTGCAGGAAACCACTTTTGCACTTGTATTAGTGTGGAAAAAACACTTTTTGCACTTGTGATAGTGTTGAAAAACCACTTTTCGCACTTGTGTTAGTGTTGAAAAACCACTTTTCGCACTTGTGTTGGTGCAGGAAACCACTTTTGCACTTGTATTAGTGTGGAAAAACCACTTTTCGCACTTGTGTTAGTGTTGAAAAACCACTTTTCGCACTTGTGTTAGTGTTGAAAAACCACTTTTCGCACTTGTGTTGGTGCAGGAAACCATTTTTGCACTTGTATTAGTGTGGAAAAAACACTTTTTTCACTTGTGATAGTGTTGAAAAACCACTTTTCGCACTTGTGTTAGTGTTGAAAAACCACTTTTCGCACTTGTGTTGGTGCAGGAAACCACTTTTGCACTTGTATTAGTGTGGAAAAACCACTTTTCGCACTTGTGTTAGTGTTGAAAAACCACTTTTCGCACTTGTGTTAGTGTTGAAAAACCACTTTTTGTACTTGTGTTAGTGTTGAAAAACCACTTTTCGCACTTATGTTGGTGCAGGAAACTACTTTTGCACTTGTATTAGTGTGGAAAAACCACTTTTCGCACTTGTGTTAGTGTTGAAAAACCACTTTTCACACTTGTGTTAGTGTTGAAAAACCACTTTTCGCACTTGTGTTGGTGCAGGAAACCACTTTTGCACTTGTATTAGTGTGGAAAAACCACTTTTCGCACTTGTGTTAGTGTTGAAAAACCACTTTTCGCACTTGTGTTAGTGTTGAAAAACCACTTTTCGCACTTGTGTTGGTGCAGGAAACCACTTTTGCACTTGTATTAGTGTGGAAAAACCACTTTTCGCACTTGCGTTAGTGTTGAAAAACCACTTTTCGCACTTGTGTTAGTGTTGAAAAACCACTTTTCGCACTTGTGTTAGTGTTGAAAAACCACTTTTCGCACTTGTGTTGGTGCAGGAAACCACTTTTGCACTTGTATTAGTGTGGAAAAAACACTTTTCGCAATTGTGTTAGTGTTGAAAAACCACGTTTTGCACTTGTGTTAGTGTTGAAAAACCACTTTTCGCACTTGTGTTGGTGCAGGAAACCACTTTTGCACTTGTATTAGTGTGGAAAAAACACTTTTTGCACTTGTGATAGTGTTGAAAAACCACTTTTCGCACTTGTGTTAGTGTTGAAAAACCACTTTTCGCACTTGTGTTGGTGCAGGAAACCACTTTTGCACTTGTATTAGTGTGGAAAAAACACTTTTTGCACTTGTGATAGTGTTGAAAAACCACTTTTCGCATTTGTGTTAGTGTTGAAAAACCACTTTTCGCACTTGTGTTGGTGCAGGAAACCACTTTTGCACTTGTATTAGTGTGGAAAAAACACTTTTTGCACTTGTGATAGGGTTGAAAAACCACTTTTCGCACTTGTGTTAGTGTTGAAAAACCACATTTCACACTTGTGTTGGTGCAGGAAACCACTTTTGCACTTGTATTAGTGTGGAAAAACCACTTTTCGCACTTGTGTTATTGTTGAAAAACCACTTTTCGCACTTGTGTTAGTGTTGAAAAACCACTTTTCGCACTTGTGTTGGTGTTGAAAAACCACTTTTCGCACTTGTGTTGGTGCAGGAAACCACTTTTGCACTTGTATTAGTGTGGAAAAAACACTTTTTGCACTTGTGATAGTGTTGAAAAACCACTTTTCGCACTTGTGTTAGTGTTGAAAAACCACTTTTTGCACTTGTATTGGTGCAGGAAACCACTTTTGCACTTGTATTAGTGTGGAAAAAACACTTTTCGCACTTGTATTAGTGTGGAAAAAACACTTTTTGCACTTGTGATAGTGTTGAAAAACCACTTTTCGCACTTGTGTTAGTGTTGAAAAACCACTTTTCGCACTTGTGTTAGTGTTGAAAAACCAATTTTCACACTTGTGTTAGTGTTGAAAACCCACTTTTCGCACTTGTGTTGGTGCAGGAAACCACTTTTGCACTTGTATTAGTGTGGAAAAAACACTTTTCGCACTTGTGTTAGTGTTGAAAAACCACTTTTCGCACTTGTGTTAGTGTTGAAAAACCACTTTTCGCACTTGTGTTGGTGCAGGCAACCACTTTTGCACTTGTATTAGTGTGGAAAAACCACTTTTCGCACTTGTGTTAGTGTTGAAAAACCACTTTTCGCACTTGTGTTAGTGTTGAAAAACCACTTTTCGCACTTGTGTTAGTGTTGAAAAACCACTTTTCGCACTTGTGTTGGTGCAGGAAACCACTTTTGCACTTGTATTAGTGTGGAAAAACCACTTTTCGCACTTGCGTTAGTGTTGAAAAACCACTTTTCGCACTTGTGTTAGTGTTGAAAAACCACTTTTCGCACTTGTGTTAGTGTTGAAAAACCACTTTTCGCACTTGTGTTGGTGCAGGAAACCACTTTTGCAGTTGTATTAGTGTGGAAAAAACACTTTTCGCAATTGTGTTAGTGTTGAAAAACCACGTTTTGCACTTGTGTTAGTGTTGAAAAACCACTTTTCGCACTTGTGTTGGTGCAGGAAACCACTTTTGCACTTGTATTAGTGTGGAAAAAACACTTTTTGCACTTGTGATAGTGTTGAAAAACCACTTTTCGCATTTGTGTTAGTGTTGAAAAACCACTTTTCGCACTTGTGTTAGTGCAGGAAACCACTTTTGCACTTGTATTAGTGTGGAAAAAACACTTTTTGCACTTGTGATAGGGTTGAAAAACCACTTTTCGCACTTGTGTTAGTGTTGAAAAACCACTTTTCGCACTTGTGTTGGTGCAGGAAACCACTTTTGCACTTGTATTAGTGTGGAAAAACCACTTTTCGCACTTGCGTTAGTGTTGAAAAACCACTTTTCGCACATGTGTTAGTGTTGAAAAACCACTTTTCGCACTTGTGTTAGTGTTGAAAAACCACTTTTCGCACTTGTGTTGGTGCAGGAAACCACTTTTGCAGTTGTATTAGTGTGGAAAAAACACTTTTCGCAATTGTGTTAGTGTTGAAAAACCACGTTTTGCACTTGTGTTAGTGTTGAAAAACCACTTTTCGCACTTGTGTTGGTGCAGGAAACCACTTTTGCACTTGTATTAGTGTGGAAAAAGCACTTTTTGCACTTGTGATAGTGTTGAAAAACCACTTTTCGCATTTGTGTTAGTGTTGAAAAACCACTTTTCGCACTTGTGTTAGTGCAGGAAACCACTTTTGCACTTGTATTAGTGTGGAAAAAACACTTTTTGCACTTGTGATAGGGTTGAAAAACCACTTTTCGCACTTGTGTTAGTGTTGAAAAACCACTTTTCGCACTTGTGTTGGTGCAGGAAACCACTTTTGCACTTGTTTTAGTGTGGAAAAACCACTTTTCGCACTTGTGTTAGTGTTGAAAAACCACTTTTCGCACTTGTGTTAGTGTTGAAAAACCACTTTTCGCACTTGTGTTGGTGCAGGAAACCACTTTTGCACTTGTATTAGTGTGGAAAAATCACTTTTTGCACTTGTGATAGTGTTGAAAACCCACTGTTCGCACTTGTGTTAGTGTTGAAAAACCACTTTTTGCACTTGTGTTGGTGCAGGAAACCACTTTTGCACTTGTATTAGTGTGGAAAAACACTTTTCGCACTTGTGTTAGTGTTGAAAAACCACTTTTCGCACTTGTGTTAGTGTTGAAAAACCACTTTTCGCACTTGTGTTGGTGAAGGAAACCACTTTTGCACTTGTATTAGTGTGGAAAAAACACTTTTTGCACTTGTGATAGTGTTGAAAAACCACTTTTCGCACTTGTGTTAGTGTTGAAAAACCACTTTTCGCACTTGTGTTGGTGCAGGAAACCACTTTTGCACTTGTAATAGTGTGGAAAAACTACTTTTCGCACTTGTGTTATTGTTGAAAAACCACTTTTCGCACTTGTGTTAGTGTTGAAAAACCACTTTTCGCACTTGTGTTAGTGTTGAAAAACCACGTTTCGCACTTGTGTTGGTGCAGGAAATCACTTTTGCACTCGTATTAGTGTGGAAAAAACACTTTTTGCACTTGTGATAGTGTTGAAAAACCACTTTTCGCACTTGTGTTTGTGCAGGAAACCACTTTTGCACTTGTATTAGTGTGGAAAAATCACTTTTCGCACTTGTGTTAGTGTTGAAAAACCACTTTTCGCACTTCTGTTAGTGTTGAAAAACCACTTTTCGCACTTGTGTTAGTGTTGAAAAACCACATTTTGCACTTGTGTTGGTGCAGGAAACCACTTTTGCACTTGTATTATTGTGGAAAAAACACTTTTCGCACTTGCGTTAGTGTTGAAATACCACTTTTCGCACTTGTGTTAGTGTTGAAAAACCACTTTTCGCACTTGTGTTAGTGCAGGAAACCACTTTTGCACTTGTATTAGTGTGGAAAAAACTCTTTTTGCACTTGTGATAGTGTTGAAAAACCACTTTTCGCACTTGTGTTAGTGTTGAAAAACCACTTTTCGCACTTGTGTTAGTGTTGAAAAACCACTTTTCACACTTGTGTTAGTGTTGAAAAACCACTTTTTGCACTTGTGTTGGTGCAGGAAACCACTTTTGCACTTGTATTAGTGTGGAAAAAACACTTTTCGCACTTGTGTTAGTGTTGAAAAACCACTTTTCACACTTGTGTTAGTGTTGAAAAACCACTTTTCGCACTTGTGTTGGTGCAGGCAACCACTTTTGCACTTGTATTAGTGTGGAAAAACCACTTTTCGCACTTGTGTTAGTGTTGAAAAACCACTTTTTGCACTTGTGTTAGTGTTGAAAAACCACTTTTCGCACTTGTGTTAGTGTTGAAAAACCACTTTTCGCACTTGTGTTGGTGCAGGAAACCACTTTTGCACTTGTATTAGTGTGGAAAAAACACTTTTTGCACATGTGATAGTGTTGAAAAACCACTTTTCGCACTTGTGTTAGTGTTGAAAAACCACTTTTCGCACTTGTGTTGGTGCAGGCAACCACTTTTGCACTTGTATTAGTGTGGAAAAAACACTTTTTGCACTTGTGATAGTGTTGAAAAACCACTTTTCGCACTTGTGTTAGTGTTGAAAAACCACTTTTTGCACTTGTGTTGGTGCAGGAAACCACTTTTGCACTTGTGTCAGTGTTGAAAAACCACTTTTCGCACTTGTGTTAGTGTTGAAAAACCACTTTTCGCACTTGTGATAGTGTTGAAAAACCACGTTTTGCACTTGTGTTAGTGTTGAAAAACCACTTTTCGCACTTGTGTTGGTGCAGGAAACCACTTTTGCACTTGTATTAGTGTGGAAAAAGCACTTTTTGCACTTGTGATAGTGTTGAAAAACCACTTTTCGCATTTGTGTTAGTGTTGAAAAACCACTTTTCGCACTTGTGTTAGTGCAGGAAACCACTTTTGCACTTGTATTAGTGTGGAAAAAACACTTTTTGCACTTGTGATAGGGTTGAAAAACCACTTTTCGCACTTGTGTTAGTGTTGAAAAACCACTTTTCGCACTTGTGTTGGTGCAGGAAACCACTTTTGCACTTGTTTTAGTGTGGAAAAACCACTTTTCGCACTTGTGTTAGTGTTGAAAAACCACTTTTCGCACTTGTGTTAGTGTTGAAAAACCACTTTTCGCACTTGTGTTGGTGCAGGAAACCACTTTTGCACTTGTATTAGTGTGGAAAAATCACTTTTTGCACTTGTGATAGTGTTGAAAACCCACTGTTCGCACTTGTGTTAGTGTTGAAAAACCACTTTTTGCACTTGTGTTGGTGCAGGAAACCACTTTTGCACTTGTATTAGTGTGGAAAAACACTTTTCGCACTTGTGTTAGTGTTGAAAAACCACTTTTCGCACTTGTGTTAGTGTTGAAAAACCACTTTTCGCACTTGTGTTGGTGCAGGAAACCACTTTTGCACTTGTATTAGTGTGGAAAAAACACTTTTTGCACTTGTGATAGTGTTGAAAAACCACTTTTCGCACTTGTGTTAGTGTTGAAAAACCACTTTTCGCACTTGTGTTGGTGCAGGAAACCACTTTTGCACTTGTAATAGTGTGGAAAAACTACTTTTCGCACTTGTGTTATTGTTGAAAAACCACTTTTCGCACTTGTGTTAGTGTTGAAAAACCACTTTTCGCACTTGTGTTAGTGTTGAAAAACCACGTTTCGCACTTGTGTTGGTGCAGGAAATCACTTTTGCACTTGTATTAGTGTGGAAAAAACACTTTTTGCACTTGTGATAGTGTTGAAAAACCACTTTTCGCACTTGTGTTTGTGCAGGAAACCACTTTTGCACTTGTATTAGTGTGGAAAAATCACTTTTCGCACTTGTGTTAGTGTTGAAAAACCACTTTTCGCACTTCTGTTAGTGTTGAAAAACCACTTTTCGCACTTGTGTTAGTGTTGAAAAACCACATTTTGCACTTGTGTTGGTGCAGGAAACCACTTTTGCACTTGTATTATTGTGGAAAAAACACTTTTCGCACTTGCGTTAGTGTTGAAATACCACTTTTCGCACTTGTGTTAGTGTTGAAAAACCACTTTTCGCACTTGTGTTAGTGCAGGAAACCACTTTTGCACTTGTATTAGTGTGGAAAAAACTCTTTTTGCACTTGTGATAGTGTTGAAAAACCACTTTTCGCACTTGTGTTAGTGTTGAAAAACCACTTTTCGCACTTGTGTTAGTGTTGAAAAACCACTTTTCACACTTGTGTTAGTGTTGAAAAACCACTTTTTGCACTTGTGTTGGTGCAGGAAACCACTTTTGCACTTGTATTAGTGTGGAAAAAACACTTTTCGCACTTGTGTTAGTGTTGAAAAACCACTTTTCGCACTTGTGTTGGTGCAGGCAACCACTTTTGCACTTGTATTAGTGTGGAAAAACCACTTTTCGCACTTGTGTTAGTGTTGAAAAACCACTTTTTGCACTTGTGTTAGTGTTGAAAAACCACTTTTCGCACTTGTGTTAGTGTTGAAAAACCACTTTTCGCACTTGTGTTGGTGCAGGAAACCACTTTTGCACTTGTATTAGTGTGGAAAAAACACTTTTTGCACATGTGATAGTGTTGAAAAACCACTTTTCGCACTTGTGTTAGTGTTGAAAAACCACTTTTCGCACTTGTGTTGGTGCAGGCAACCACTTTTGCACTTGTATTAGTGTGGAAAAAACACTTTTTGCACTTGTGATAGTGTTGAAAAACCACTTTTCGCACTTGTGTTAGTGTTGAAAAACCACTTTTTGCACTTGTGTTGGTGCAGGAAACCACTTTTGCACTTGTGTCAGTGTTGAAAAACCACTTTTCGCACTTGTGTTAGTGTTGAAAAACCACTTTTCGCACTTGTGTTGGTGCAGAAAACCACTTTTGCACTTGTATTAGTGTGGAAAAACCACTTTTCGCACTTGTGTTAGTGTTGAAAAACCACTTTTCGCACTTGTGTTAGTGTTGAAAAACCACTTTTCGCACTTGTGTTGGTGCAGAAAACCACTTTTGCACTTTATTTAGTGTGGAAAAACCACTTTTCGCACTTGTGTTAGTGTTGAAAAACCACTTTTCGCACTTGTGTTAGTGTTGAAAAACCACTTTTCGCACTTGTGTTAGTGTTGAAAAACCACTTTTCGCACTTGTGTTGGTGCAGGAAACCACTTTTGCACTTGTATTAGTGTGGAAAAAACACTTTTTGCACTTGTGATAGTGTTGAAAAACCACTTTTCGCACTTGTGTTAGTGTTGAAAAACCACTTTTCGCACTTGTGTTGGTGCAGGAAACCACTTTTGCACTTGTATTAGTGTGGAAAAACCACTTTTCGCACTTGCGTTAGTGTTGAAAAACCACTTTTCGCACTTGTGTTAGTGTTGAAAAACCACTTTTCGCACTTGTGTTAGTGTTGAAAAACCACTTTTCGCACTTGTGTTGGTGCAGGAAACCACTTTTGCAGTTGTATTAGTGTGGAAAAAACACTTTTCGCAATTGTGTTAGTGTTGAAAAACCACGTTTTGCACTTGTGTTAGTGTTGAAAAACCACTTTTCGCACTTGTGTTGGTGCAGGAAACCACTTTTGCACTTGTATTAGTGTGGAAAAAACACTTTTTGCACTTGTGATAGTGTTGAAAAACCACTTTTCGCATTTGTGTTAGTGTTGAAAAACCACTTTTCGCACTTGTGTTAGTGCAGGAAACCACTTTTGCACTTGTATTAGTGTGGAAAAAACACTTTTTGCACTTGTGATAGGGTTGAAAAACCACTTTTCGCACTTGTGTTAGTGTTGAAAAACCACTTTTCGCACTTGTGTTGGTGCAGGAAACCACTTTTGCACTTGTATTAGTGTGGAAAAACCACTTTTCGCACTTGCGTTAGTGTTGAAAAACCACTTTTCGCACATGTGTTAGTGTTGAAAAACCACTTTTCGCACTTGTGTTAGTGTTGAAAAACCACTTTTCGCACTTGTGTTGGTGCAGGAAACCACTTTTGCAGTTGTATTAGTGTGGAAAAAACACTTTTCGCAATTGTGTTAGTGTTGAAAAACCACGTTTTGCACTTGTGTTAGTGTTGAAAAACCACTTTTCGCACTTGTGTTGGTGCAGGAAACCACTTTTGCACTTGTATTAGTGTGGAAAAAACACTTTTTGCACTTGTGATAGTGTTGAAAAACCACTTTTCGCATTTGTGTTAGTGTTGAAAAACCACTTTTCGCACTTGTGTTAGTGCAGGAAACCACTTTTGCACTTGTATTAGTGTGGAAAAAACACTTTTTGCACTTGTGATAGGGTTGAAAAACCACTTTTCGCACTTGTGTTAGTGTTGAAAAACCACTTTTCGCACTTGTGTTGGTGCAGGAAACCACTTTTGCACTTGTTTTAGTGTGGAAAAACCACTTTTCGCACTTGTGTTAGTGTTGAAAAACCACTTTTCGCACTTGTGTTAGTGTTGAAAAACCACTTTTCGCACTTGTGTTGGTGCAGGAAACCACTTTTGCACTTGTATTAGTGTGGAAAAATCACTTTTTGCACTTGTGATAGTGTTGAAAACCCACTGTTCGCACTTGTGTTAGTGTTGAAAAACCACTTTTTGCACTTGTGTTGGTGCAGGAAACCACTTTTGCACTTGTATTAGTGTGGAAAAACACTTTTCGCACTTGTGTTAGTGTTGAAAAACCACTTTTCGCACTTGTGTTAGTGTTGAAAAACCACTTTTCGCACTTGTGTTGGTGCAGGAAACCACTTTTGCACTTGTATTAGTGTGGAAAAAACACTTTTTGCACTTGTGATAGTGTTGAAAAACCACTTTTCGCACTTGTGTTAGTGTTGAAAAACCACTTTTCGCACTTGTGTTGGTGCAGGAAACCACTTTTGCACTTGTAATAGTGTGGAAAAACTACTTTTCGCACTTGTGTTATTGTTGAAAAACCACTTTTCGCACTTGTGTTAGTGTTGAAAAACCACTTTTCGCACTTGTGTTAGTGTTGAAAAACCACGTTTCGCACTTGTGTTGGTGCAGGAAATCACTTTTGCACTTGTATTAGTGTGGAAAAAACACTTTTTGCACTTGTGATAGTGTTGAAAAACCACTTTTCGCACTTGTGTTTGTGCAGGAAACCACTTTTGCACTTGTATTAGTGTGGAAAAATCACTTTTCGCACTTGTGTTAGTGTTGAAAAACCACTTTTCGCACTTCTGTTAGTGTTGAAAAACCACTTTTCGCACTTGTGTTAGTGTTGAAAAACCACATTTTGCACTTGTGTTGGTGCAGGAAACCACTTTTGCACTTGTATTATTGTGGAAAAAACACTTTTCGCACTTGCGTTAGTGTTGAAATACCACTTTTCGCACTTGTGTTAGTGTTGAAAAACCACTTTTCGCACTTGTGTTAGTGCAGGAAACCACTTTTGCACTTGTATTAGTGTGGAAAAAACTCTTTTTGCACTTGTGATAGTGTTGAAAAACCACTTTTCGCACTTGTGTTAGTGTTGAAAAACCACTTTTCGCACTTGTGTTAGTGTTGAAAAACCACTTTTCACACTTGTGTTAGTGTTGAAAAACCACTTTTTGCACTTGTGTTGGTGCAGGAAACCACTTTTGCACTTGTATTAGTGTGGAAAAAACACTTTTCGCACTTGTGTTAGTGTTGAAAAACCACTTTTCGCACTTGTGTTAGTGTTGAAAAACCACTTTTCGCACTTGTGTTGGTGCAGGCAACCACTTTTGCACTTGTATTAGTGTGGAAAAACCACTTTTCGCACTTGTGTTAGTGTTGAAAAACCACTTTTTGCACTTGTGTTAGTGTTGAAAAACCACTTTTCGCACTTGTGTTAGTGTTGAAAAACCACTTTTCGCACTTGTGTTGGTGCAGGAAACCACTTTTGCACTTGTATTAGTGTGGAAAAAACACTTTTTGCACATGTGATAGTGTTGAAAAACCACTTTTCGCACTTGTGTTAGTGTTGAAAAACCACTTTTCGCACTTGTGTTGGTGCAGGCAACCACTTTTGCACTTGTATTAGTGTGGAAAAAACACTTTTTGCACTTGTGATAGTGTTGAAAAACCACTTTTCGCACTTGTGTTAGTGTTGAAAAACCACTTTTTGCACTTGTGTTGGTGCAGGAAACCACTTTTGCACTTGTGTCAGTGTTGAAAAACCACTTTTCGCACTTGTGTTAGTGTTGAAAAACCACTTTTCGCACTTGTGTTGGTGCAGAAAACCACTTTTGCACTTGTATTAGTGTGGAAAAACCACTTTTCGCACTTGTGTTAGTGTTGAAAAACCACTTTTCGCACTTGTGTTAGTGTTGAAAAACCACTTTTCGCACTTGTGTTGGTGCAGAAAACCACTTTTGCACTTTATTTAGTGTGGAAAAACCACTTTTCGCACTTGTGTTAGTGTTGAAAAACCACTTTTCGCACTTGTGTTAGTGTTGAAAAACCACTTTTCGCACTTGTGTTAGTGTTGAAAAACCACTTTTCGCACTTGTGTTGGTGCAGGAAACCACTTTTGCACTTGTATTAGTGTGGAAAAAACACTTTTTGCACTTGTGATAGTGTTGAAAAACCACTTTTCGCACTTGTGTTAGTGTTGAAAAACCACTTTTCGCACTTGTGTTGGTGCAGGAAACCACTTTTGCACTTGTATTAGTGTGGGAAAAACCACTTTTCGCACTTGTGTTAGTGTTGAAAAACCACTTTTCGCACTTGTGTTAGTGTTGAAAAACCACTTTTCGCACTTGTGTTGGTGCAGGAAACCATTTTTGCACTTGTATTAGTGTGGAAAAAACACTTTTTTCACTTGTGATAGTGTTGAAAAACCACTTTTCGCAATTGTGTTAGTGTTGAAAAACCACTTTTCGCACTTGTGTTGGTGCAGGAAACCACTTTTGCACTTGTATTAGTGTGGAAAAACCACTTTTCGCACTTGTGTTAGTGTTGAAAAACCACTTTTCGCACTTGTGTTAGTGTTGAAAAACCACTTTTTGTACTTGTGTTAGTGTTGAAAAACCACTTTTCGCACTTATGTTGGTGCAGGAAACTACTTTTGCACTTGTATTAGTGTGGAAAAACCACTTTTCGCACTTGTGTTAGTGTTGAAAAACCACTTTTCACACTTGTGTTAGTGTTGAAAAACCACTTTTCGCACTTGTGTTGGTGCAGGAAACCACTTTTGCACTTGTATTAGTGGGGAAAAACCACTTTTCGCACTTGTGTTAGTGTTGAAAAACCACTTTTCGCACTTGTGTTAGTGTTGAAAAACCACTTTTCGCACTTGTGTTAGTCTTGAAAAACCACTTTTCGCACTTGTGTTGGTGCAGGAAACCACTTTTGCACTTGTAATAGTGTGGAAAAACTACTTTTCGCACTTGTGTTATTGTTGAAAAACCACTTTTCGCACTTGTGTTAGTGTTGAAAAACCACTTTTCGCACTTGTGTTAGTGTTGAAAAACCACGTTTCGCACTTGTGTTGGTGCAGGAAATCACTTTTGCACTTGTATTAGTGTGGAAAAAACACTTTTTGCACTTGTGATAGTGTTGAAAAACCACTTTTCGCACTTGTGTTTGTGCAGGAAACCACTTTTGCACTTGTATTAGTGTGGAAAAATCACTTTTCGCACTTGTGTTAGTGTTGAAAAACCACTTTTCGCACTTCTGTTAGTGTTGAAAAACCACTTTTCGCACTTGTGTTAGTGTTGAAAAACCACATTTTGCACTTGTGTTGGTGCAGGAAACCACTTTTGCACTTGTATTATTGTGGAAAAAACACTTTTCGCACTTGCGTTAGTGTTGAAATACCACTTTTCGCACTTGTGTTAGTGTTGAAAAACCACTTTTCGCACTTGTGTTAGTGCAGGAAACCACTTTTGCACTTGTATTAGTGTGGAAAAAACTCTTTTTGCACTTGTGATAGTGTTGAAAAACCACTTTTCGCACTTGTGTTAGTGTTGAAAAACCACTTTTCGCACTTGTGTTAGTGTTGAAAAACCACTTTTCACACTTGTGTTAGTGTTGAAAAACCACTTTTCGCACTTGTGTTGGTGCAGGAAACCACTTTTGCACTTGTATTAGTGTGGAAAAAACACTTTTCGCACTTGTGTTAGTGTTGAAAAACCACTTTTCGCACTTCTGTTAGTGTTGAAAAACCACTTTTCGCACTTGTGTTGGTGCAGGAAACCACTTTTGCACTTGTAATAGTGTGGAAAAACTACTTTTCGCACTTGTGTTATTGTTGAAAAACCACTTTTCGCGCTTGTGTTAGTGTTGAAAAACCACTTTTCGCACTTGTGTTAGTGTTGAAAAACCACGTTTCGCACTTGTGTTGGTGCAGGAAATCACTTTTGCACTTGTATTAGTGTGGAAAAAACACTTTTTGCACTTGTGATAGTGTAGAAAAACCACTTTTCGCACTTGTGTTTGTGCAGGAAACCACTTTTGCACTTGTATTAGTGTGGAAAAATCACTTTTCGCACTTGTGTTAGTGTTGAAAAACCACTTTTCGCACTTCTGTTAGTGTTGAAAAACCACTTTTCGCACTTGTGTTAGTGTTGAAAAACCACATTTTGCACTTGTGTTGGTGCAGGAAACCACTTTTGCACTTGTATTAGTGTGGAAAAAACACTTTTTGCACTTGTGATAGTGTTGAAAAACCACTTTTCGCACTTGTGTTAGTGTTGAAAAACCACTTTTTGCACTTGTGTTGGTGCAGGAAACCACTTTTGCACTTGTGTCAGTGTTGAAAAACCACTTTTCGCACTTGTGTTAGTGTTGAAAAACCACTTTTCGCACTTGTGTTGGTGCAGAAAACCACTTTTGCACTTGTATTAGTGTGGAAAAACCACTTTTCGCACTTGTGTTAGTGTTGAAAAACCACTTTTCGCACTTGTGTTAGTGTTGAAAAACCACTTTTCGCACTTGTGTTGGTGCAGAAAACCACTTTTGCACTTTATTTAGTGTGGAAAAACCACTTTTCGCACTTGTGTTAGTGTTGAAAAACCACTTTTCGCACTTGTGTTAGTGTTGAAAAACCACTTTTCGCACTTGTGTTAGTGTTGAAAAACCACTTTTCGCACTTGTGTTGGTGCAGGAAACCACTTTTGCACTTGTATTAGTGTGGAAAAAACACTTTTTGCACTTGTGATAGTGTTGAAAAACCACTTTTCGCACTTGTGTTAGTGTTGAAAAACCACTTTTCGCACTTGTGTTGGTGCAGGAAACCACTTTTGCACTTGTATTAGTGTGGAAAAACCACTTTTCGCACTTGTGTTAGTGTTGAAAAACCACTTTTCGCACTTGTGTTAGTGTTGAAAAACCACTTTTCGCACTTGTGTTGGTGCAGGAAACCATTTTTGCACTTGTATTAGTGTGGAAAAAACACTTTTTTCACTTGTGATAGTGTTGAAAAACCACTTTTCGCACTTGTGTTAGTGTTGAAAAACCACTTTTCGCACTTGTGTTGGTGCAGGAAACCACTTTTGCACTTGTATTAGTGTGGAAAAACCACTTTTCGCACTTGTGTTAGTGTTGAAAAACCACTTTTCGCACTTGTGTTAGTGTTGAAAAACCACTTTTTGTACTTGTGTTAGTGTTGAAAAACCACTTTTCGCACTTATGTTGGTGCAGGAAACTACTTTTGCACTTGTATTAGTGTGGAAAAACCACTTTTCGCACTTGTGTTAGTGTTGAAAAACCACTTTTCACACTTGTGTTAGTGTTGAAAAACCACTTTTCGCACTTGTGTTGGTGCAGGAAACCACTTTTGCACTTGTATTAGTGGGGAAAAACCACTTTTCGCACTTGTGTTAGTGTTGAAAAACCACTTTTCGCACTTGTGTTAGTGTTGAAAAACCACTTTTCGCACTTGTGTTAGTCTTGAAAAACCACTTTTCGCACTTGTGTTGGTGCAGGAAACCACTTTTGCACTTGTAATAGTGTGGAAAAACTACTTTTCGCACTTGTGTTATTGTTGAAAAACCACTTTTCGCACTTGTGTTAGTGTTGAAAAACCACTTTTCGCACTTGTGTTAGTGTTGAAAAACCACGTTTCGCACTTGTGTTGGTGCAGGAAATCACTTTTGCACTTGTATTAGTGTGGAAAAAATACTTTTTGCACTTGTGATAGTGTTGAAAAACCACTTTTCGCACTTGTGTTTGTGCAGGAAACCACTTTTGCACTTGTATTAGTGTGGAAAAATCACTTTTCGCACTTGTGTTAGTGTTGAAAAACCACTTTTCGCACTTCTGTTAGTGTTGAAAAACCACTTTTCGCACTTGTGTTAGTGTTGAAAAACCACATTTTGCACTTGTGTTGGTGCAGGAAACCACTTTTGCACTTGTATTATTGTGGAAAAAACACTTTTCGCACTTGCGTTAGTGTTGAAATACCACTTTTCGCACTTGTGTTAGTGTTGAAAAACCACTTTTCGCACTTGTGTTAGTGCAGGAAACCACTTTTGCACTTGTATTAGTGTGGAAAAAACTCTTTTTGCACTTGTGATAGTGTTGAAAAACCACTTTTCGCACTTGTGTTAGTGTTGATAAACCACTTTTCGCACTTGTGTTAGTGTTGAAAAACCACTTTTCACACTTGTGTTAGTGTTGAAAAACCACTTTTCGCACTTGTGTTGGTGCAGGAAACCACTTTTGCACTTGTATTAGTGTGGAAAAAACACTTTTCGCACTTGTGTTAGTGTTGAAAAACCACTTTTCGCACTTGTGTTAGTGTTGAAAAACCACTTTTCGCACTTGTGTTGGTGCAGGCAACCACTTTTGCACTTGTATTAGTGTGGAAAAACCACTTTTCGCACTTGTGTTAGTGTTGAAAAACCACTTTTTGCACTTGTGTTAGTGTTGAAAAACCACTTTTCGCACTTGTGTTAGTGTTGAAAAACCACTTTTCGCACTTGTGTTGGTGCAGGAAACCACTTTTGCACTTGTATTAGTGTGGAAAAAACACTTTTTGCACATGTGATAGTGTTGAAAAACCACTTTTCGCACTTGTGTTAGTGTTGAAAAACCACTTTTCGCACTTGTGTTGGTGCAGGCAACCACTTTTGCACTTGTATTAGTGTGGAAAAAACACTTTTTGCACTTGTGATAGTGTTGAAAAACCACTTTTCGCACTTGTGTTAGTGTTGAAAAACCACTTTTTGCACTTGTGTTGGTGCAGGAAACCACTTTTGCACTTGTGTCAGTGTTGAAAAACCACTTTTCGCACTTGTGTTAGTGTTGAAAAACCACTTTTCGCACTTGTGTTGGTGCAGAAAACCACTTTTGCACTTGTATTAGTGTGGAAAAACCACTTTTCGCACTTGTGTTAGTGTTGAAAAACCACTTTTCGCACTTGTGTTAGTGTTGAAAAACCACTTTTCGCACTTGTGTTAGTGCAGGAAACCACTTTTGCACTTGTATTAGTGTGGAAAAAACTCTTTTTGCACTTGTGATAGTGTTGAAAAACCACTTTTCGCACTTGTGTTAGTGTTGAAAAACCACTTTTCGCACTTGTGTTAGTGTTGAAAAACCACTTTTCACACTTGTGTTAGTGTTGAAAAACCACTTTTCGCACTTGTGTTGGTGCAGGAAACCACTTTTGCACTTGTATTAGTGTGGAAAAAACACTTTTCGCACTTGTGTTAGTGTTGAAAAACCACTTTTCGCACTTCTGTTAGTGTTGAAAAACCACTTTTCGCACTTGTGTTGGTGCAGGAAACCACTTTTGCACTTGTAATAGTGTGGAAAAACTACTTTTCGCACTTGTGTTATTGTTGAAAAACCACTTTTCGCACTTGTGTTAGTGTTGAAAAACCACTTTTCGCACTTGTGTTAGTGTTGAAAAACCACGTTTCGCACTTGTGTTGGTGCAGGAAATCACTTTTGCACTTGTATTAGTGTGGAAAAAACACTTTTTGCACTTGTGATAGTGTAGAAAAACCACTTTTCGCACTTGTGTTTGTGCAGGAAACCACTTTTGCACTTGTATTAGTGTGGAAAAATCACTTTTCGCACTTGTGTTAGTGTTGAAAAACCACTTTTCGCACTTCTGTTAGTGTTGAAAAACCACTTTTCGCACTTGTGTTAGTGTTGAAAAACCACATTTTGCACTTGTGTTGGTGCAGGAAACCACTTTTGCACTTGTATTAGTGTGGAAAAAACACTTTTTGCACTTGTGATAGTGTTGAAAAACCACTTTTCGCACTTGTGTTAGTGTTGAAAAACCACTTTTTGCACTTGTGTTGGTGCAGGAAACCACTTTTGCACTTGTGTCAGTGTTGAAAAACCACTTTTCGCACTTGTGTTAGTGTTGAAAAACCACTTTTCGCACTTGTGTTGGTGCAGAAAACCACTTTTGCACTTGTATTAGTGTGGAAAAACCACTTTTCGCACTTGTGTTAGTGTTGAAAAACCACTTTTCGCACTTGTGTTAGTGTTGAAAAACCACTTTTCGCACTTGTGTTGGTGCAGAAAACCACTTTTGCACTTTATTTAGTGTGGAAAAACCACTTTTCGCACTTGTGTTAGTGTTGAAAAACCACTTTTCGCACTTGTGTTAGTGTTGAAAAACCACTTTTCGCACTTGTGTTAGTGTTGAAAAACCACTTTTCGCACTTGTGTTGGTGCAGGAAACCACTTTTGCACTTGTATTAGTGTGTAAAAAACACTTTTTGCACTTGTGATAGTGTTGAAAAACCACTTTTCGCACTTGTGTTAGTGTTGAAAAACCACTTTTCGCACTTGTGTTGGTGCAGGAAACCACTTTTGCACTTGTATTAGTGTGGAAAAACCACTTTTCGCACTTGTGTTAGTGTTGAAAAACCACTTTTCGCACTTGTGTTAGTGTTGAAAAACCACTTTTCGCACTTGTGTTGGTGCAGGAAACCATTTTTGCACTTGTATTAGTGTGGAAAAAACACTTTTTTCACTTGTGATAGTGTTGAAAAACCACTTTTCGCACTTGTGTTAGTGTTGAAAAACCACTTTTCGCACTTGTGTTGGTGCAGGAAACCACTTTTGCACTTGTATTAGTGTGGAAAAACCACTTTTCGCACTTGTGTTAGTGTTGAAAAACCACTTTTCGCACTTGTGTTAGTGTTGAAAAACCACTTTTTGTACTTGTGTTAGTGTTGAAAAACCACTTTTCGCACTGATGTTGGTGCAGGAAACTACTTTTGCACTTGTATTAGTGTGGAAAAACCACTTTTCGCACTTGTGTTAGTGTTGAAAAACCACTTTTCACACTTGTGTTAGTGTTGAAAAACCACTTTTCGCACTTGTGTTGGTGCAGGAAACCACTTTTGCACTTGTATTAGTGGGGAAAAACCACTTTTCGCACTTGTGTTAGTGTTGAAAAACCACTTTTCGCACTTGTGTTAGTGTTGAAAAACCACTTTTCGCACTTGTGTTAGTCTTGAAAAACCACTTTTCGCACTTGTGTTGGTGCAGGAAACCACTTTTGCACTTGTAATAGTGTGGAAAAACTACTTTTCGCACTTGTGTTATTGTTGAAAAACCACTTTTCGCACTTGTGTTAGTGTTGAAAAACCACTTTTCGCACTTGTGTTAGTGTTGAAAAACCACGTTTCGCACTTGTGTTGGTGCAGGAAATCACTTTTGCACTTGTATTAGTGTGGAAAAAATACTTTTTGCACTTGTGATAGTGTTGAAAAACCACTTTTCGCACTTGTGTTTGTGCAGGAAACCACTTTTGCACTTGTATTAGTGTGGAAAAATCACTTTTCGCACTTGTGTTAGTGTTGAAAAACCACTTTTCGCACTTCTGTTAGTGTTGAAAAACCACTTTTCGCACTTGTGTTAGTGTTGAAAAACCACATTTTGCACTTGTGTTGGTGCAGGAAACCACTTTTGCACTTGTATTATTGTGGAAAAAACACTTTTCGCACTTGCGTTAGTGTTGAAATACCACTTTTCGCACTTGTGTTAGTGTTGAAAAACCACTTTTCGCACTTGTGTTAGTGCAGGAAACCACTTTTTGCACTTGTATTAGTGTGGAAAAAACTCTTTTTGCACTTGTGATAGTGTTGAAAAACCACTTTTCGCACTTGTGTTAGTGTTGAAAAACCACTTTTCGCACTTGTGTTAGTGTTGAAAAACCACTTTTCACACTTGTGTTAGTGTTGAAAAACCACTTTTCGCACTTGTGTTGGTGCAGGAAACCACTTTTGCACTTGTATTAGTGTGGAAAAAACACTTTTCGCACTTGTGTTAGTGTTGAAAAACCACTTTTCGCACTTGTGTTAGTGTTGAAAAACCACTTTTCGCACTTGTGTTGGTGCAGGCAACCACTTTTGCACTTGTATTAGTGTGGAAAAACCACTTTTCGCACTTGTGTTTGTGCAGGAAACCACTTTTGCACTTGTATTAGTGTGGAAAAATCACTTTTCGCACTTGTGTTAGTGTTGAAAAACCACTTTTCGCACTTCTGTTAGTGTTGAAAAACCACTTTTCGCACTTGTGTTAGTGTTGAAAAACACATTTTGCACTTGTGTTGGTGCAGGAAACCACTTTTGCACTTGTATTATTGTGGAAAAAACACTTTTCGCACTTGCGTTAGTGTTGAAATACCACTTTTCGCACTTGTGTTAGTGTTGAAAAACCACTTTTCGCACTTGTGTTAGTGCAGGAAACCACTTTTGCACTTGTATTAGTGTGGAAAAAACTCTTTTTGCACTTGTGATAGTGTTGAAAAACCACTTTTCGCACTTGTGTTAGTGTTGAAAAACCACTTTTCGCACTTGTGTTAGTGTTGAAAAACCACTTTTCACACTTGTGTTAGTGTTGAAAAACCACTTTTCGCACTTGTGTTGGTGCAGGAAACCACTTTTGCACTTGTATTAGTGTGGAAAAAACACTTTTCGCACTTGTGTTAGTGTTGAAAAACCACTTTTCGCACTTGTGTTAGTGTTGAAAAACCACTTTTCGCACTTGTGTTGGTGCAGGCAACCACTTTTGCACTTGTATTAGTGTGGAAAAACCACTTTTCGCACTTGTGTTAGTGTTGAAAAACCACTTTTTGCACTTGTGTTAGTGTTGAAAAACCACTTTTCGCACTTGTGTTAGTGTTGAAAAACCACTTTTCGCACTTGTGTTGGTGCAGGAAACCACTTTTGCACTTGTATTAGTGTGGAAAAAACACTTTTTGCACATGTGATAGTGTTGAAAAACCACTTTTCGCACTTGTGTTAGTGTTGAAAAACCACTTTTCGCACTTGTGTTGGTGCAGGCAACCACTTTTGCACTTGTATTAGTGTGGAAAAAACACTTTTTGCACTTGTGATAGTGTTGAAAAACCACTTTTCGCACTTGTGTTAGTGTTGAAAAACCACTTTTTGCACTTGTGTTAGTGTTGAAAAACCACGTTTTGCACTTGTGTTAGTGTTGAAAAACCACTTTTCGCACTTGTGTTGGTGCAGGAAACCACTTTTGCACTTGTATTAGTGTGGAAAAAACACTTTTTGCACTTGTGATAGTGTTGAAAAACCACTTTTCGCACTTGTGTTAGTGTTGAAAAACCACTTTTCGCACTTGTGTTGGTGCAGGAAACCACTTTTGCACTTCTATTAGTGTGGAAAAAACACTTTTTGCACTTGTGATAGTGTTGAAAAACCACTTTTCGCATTTGTGTTAGTGTTGAAAAACCACTTTTCGCACTTGTGTTGGTGCAGGAAACCACTTTTGCACTTGTATTAGTGTGGAAAAAACACTTTTTGCACTTGTGATAGGGTTGAAAAACCACTTTTCGCACTTGTGTTAGTGTTGAAAAACCACTTTTCACACTTGTGTTGGTGCAGGAAACCACTTTTGCACTTGTATTAGTGTGGAAAAAACACTTTTCGCACTTGTGTTATTGTTGAAAAACCACTTTTCGCACTTGTGTTAGTGTTGAAAAACCACTTTTCGCACTTGTGTTGGTGTTGAAAAACCACTTTTCGCACTTGTGTTGGTGCAGGAAACCACTTTTGCACTTGTATTAGTGTGGAAAAAACACTTTTTGCACTTGTGATAGTGTTGAAAAACCACTTTTCGCACTTGTGTTAGTGTTGAAAAACCACTTTTTGCACTTGTATTGGTGCAGGAAACCACTTTTGCACTTGTATTAGTGTGGAAAAAACACTTTTCGCACTTGTATTAGTGTGGAAAAAACACTTTTTGCACTTGTGATAGTGTTGAAAAACCACTTTTCGCACTTGTGTTAGTGTTGAAAAACCACTTTTCGCACTTGTGTTAGTGTTGAAAAACCACTTTTCACACTTGTGTTAGTGTTGAAAACCCACTTTTCGCACTTGTGTTGGTGCAGGAAACCACTTTTGCACTTGTATTAGTGTGGAAAAAACACTTTTCGCACTTGTGTTAGTGTTGAAAAACCACTTTTCGCACTTGTGTTAGTGTTGAAAAACCACTTTTCGCACTTGTGTTGGTGCAGGCAACCACTTTTGCACTTGTATTAGTGTGGAAAAACCACTTTTCGCACTTGTGTTAGTGTTGAAAAACCACTTTTCGCACTTGTGTTAGTGTTGAAAAACCACTTTTCGCACTTGTGTTAGTGTTGAAAAACCACTTTTCGCACTTGTGTTGGTGCAGGAAACCACTTTTGCACTTGTATTAGTGTGGAAAAAACACTTTTTGCACTTGTGATAGTGTTGAAAAACCACTTTTCGCACTTGTGTTAGTGTTGAAAAACCACTTTTCGCACTTGTGTTGGTGCAGGAAACCACTTTTGCACTTGTATTAGTGTGGAAAAAACACTTTTTGCACTTGTGATAGTGTTGAAAAACCACTTTTCGCACTTGTGTTAGTGTTGAAAAACCACTTTTCGCACTTGTGTTGGTGCAGGAAACCACTTTTGCACTTGTATTAGTGTGGAAAAACTACTTTTCGCACTTGTGTTATTGTTGAAAAACCACTTTTCGCACTTGTGTTAGTGTTGAAAATCCACTTTTCGCACTTGTGTTAGTGTTGAAAAACCACTTTTCGCACTTGTGTTGGTGCAGGAAATCACTTTTGCACTTGTATTAGTGTGGAAAAAACACTTTTTGCACTTGTGATAGTGTTGAAAAACCACTTTTCGCACTTGTGTTTGTGCAGGAAACCACTTTTGCACTTGTATTAGTGTGGAAAACCACTCTTCGCACTTGTGTTAGTGTTGAAAAACCACTTTTCGCACTTGTGTTAGTGTTGAAAAACCACTTTTCGCACTTGTGTTAGTGTTGAAAAACCACATTTTGCACTTGTGTTGGTGCAGGAAACCACTTTTGCACTTGTATTAGTGTGGAAAAAACACTTTTTGCACTTGTGATAGTGTTGAAAAACCACTTTTCGCATTTGTGTTAGTGTTGAAAAACCACTTTTCGCACTTGTGTTGGTGCAGGAAACCACTTTTGCACTTGTATTAGTGTGGAAAAAACACTTTTTGCATTTGTGATAGGGTTGAAAAACCACTTTTCGCACTTGTGTTAGTGTTGAAAAACCACTTTTCACACTTGTGTTGGTGCAGGAAACCACTTTTGCACTTGTATTAGTGTGGAAAAACCACTTTTCGCACTTGTGTTATTGTTGAAAAACCACTTTTCGCACTTGTGTTAGTGTTGAAAAACCACTTTTCGCACTTGTGTTGGTGTTGAAAAACCACTTTTCGCACTTGTGTTGGTGCAGGAAACCACTTTTGCACTTGTATTAATGTGGAAAAAACACTTTTTGCACTTGTGATAGTGTTGAAAAACCACTTTTCGCACTTGTGTTAGTGTTGAAAAACCACTTTTTGCACTTGTGTTGGTGCAGGAAACCACTTTTGCACTTGTATTAGTGTGGAAAAAACACTTTTTGCACTTGTGATAGTGTTGAAAAACCACTTTTCGCACTTGTGTTAGTGTTGAAAAACCACTTTTCGCACTTGTGTTGGTGCAGGAAACCACTTTTGCACTTGTATTAGTGTGGAAAAAACACTTTTTGCACTTGTGATAGTGTTGAAAAACCACTTTTCGCATTTGTGTTAGTGTTGAAAAACCACTTTTCGCACTTGTGTTGGTGCAGGAAACCACTTTTGCACTTGTATTAGTGTGGAAAAAACACTTTTTGCACTTGTGATAGGGTTGAAAAACCACTTTTCGCACTTGTGTTAGTGTTGAAAAACCACTTTTCACACTTGTGTTGGTGCAGGAAACCACTTTTGCACTTGTATTAGTGTGGAAAAACCACTTTTCGCACTTGTGTTATTGTTGAAAAACCACTTTTCGCACTTGTGTTAGTGTTGAAGAACCACTTTTCGCACTTGTGTTGGTGTTGAAAAACCACTTTTCGCACTTGTGTTGGTGCAGGAAACCATTTTTGCACTTGTATTAGTGTGGAAAAAACACTTTTTTCACTTGTGATAGTGTTGAAAAACCACTTTTCGCACTTGTGTTAGTGTTGAAAAACCACTTTTCGCACTTGTGTTGGTGCAGGAAACCACTTTTGCACTTGTATTAGTGTGGAAAAACCACTTTTCGCACTTGTGTTAGTGTTGAAAAACCACTTTTCGCACTTGTGTTAGTGTTGAAAAACCACTTTTTGTACTTGTGTTAGTGTTGAAAAACCACTTTTCGCACTTATGTTGGTGCAGGAAACTACTTTTGCACTTGTATTAGTGTGGAAAAACCACTTTTCGCACTTGTGTTAGTGTTGAAAAACCACTTTTCACACTTGTGTTAGTGTTGAAAAACCACTTTTCGCACTTGTGTTGGTGCAGGAAACCACTTTTGCACTTGTATTAGTGTGGAAAAACCACTTTTCGCACTTGTGTTAGTGTTGAAAAACCACTTTTCGCACTTGTGTTAGTGTTGAAAAACCACTTTTCGCACTTGTGTTGGTGCAGGAAACCACTTTTGCACTTGTATTAGTGTGGAAAAACCACTTTTCGCACTTGCGTTAGTGTTGAAAAACCACTTTTCGCACTTGTGTTAGTGTTGAAAAACCACTTTTCGCACTTGTGTTAGTGTTGAAAAACCACTTTTCGCACTTGTGTTGGTGCAGGAAACCACTTTTGCACTTGTATTAGTGTGGAAAAAACACTTTTCGCAATTGTGTTAGTGTTGAAAAACCACGTTTTGCACTTGTGTTAGTGTTGAAAAACCACTTTTCGCACTTGTGTTGGTGCAGGAAACCACTTTTGCACTTGTATTAGTGTGGAAAAAACACTTTTTGCACTTGTGATAGTGTTGAAAAACCACTTTTCGCACTTGTGTTAGTGTTGAAAAACCACTTTTCGCACTTGTGTTGGTGCAGGAAACCACTTTTGCACTTCTATTAGTGTGGAAAAAACACTTTTTGCACTTGTGATAGTGTTGAAAAACCACTTTTCGCATTTGTGTTAGTGTTGAAAAACCACTTTTCGCACTTGTGTTGGTGCAGGAAACCACTTTTGCACTTGTATTAGTGTGGAAAAAACACTTTTTGCACTTGTGATAGGGTTGAAAAACCACTTTTCGCACTTGTGTTAGTGTTGAAAAACCACTTTTCACACTTGTGTTGGTGCAGGAAACCACTTTTGCACTTGTATTAGTGTGGAAAAACCACTTTTCGCACTTGTGTTATTGTTGAAAAACCACTTTTCGCACTTGTGTTAGTGTTGAAAAACCACTTTTCGCACTTGTGTTGGTGTTGAAAAACCACTTTTCGCACTTGTGTTGGTGCAGGAAACCACTTTTGCACTTGTATTAGTGTGGAAAAAACACTTTTTGCACTTGTGATAGTGTTGAAAAACCACTTTTCGCACTTGTGTTAGTGTTGAAAAACCACTTTTTGCACTTGTATTGGTGCAGGAAACCACTTTTGCACTTGTATTAGTGTGGAAAAAACACTTTTCGCACTTGTATTAGTGTGGAAAAAACACTTTTTGCACTTGTGATAGTGTTGAAAAACCACTTTTCGCACTTGTGTTAGTGTTGAAAAACCACTTTTCGCACTTGTGTTAGTGTTGAAAAACCACTTTTCACACTTGTGTTAGTGTTGAAAACCCACTTTTCGCACTTGTGTTGGTGCAGGAAACCACTTTTGCACTTGTATTAGTGTGGAAAAAACACTTTTTGCACTTGTGTTAGTGTTGAAAAACCACTTTTCGCACTTGTGTTAGTGTTGAAAAACCACTTTTCGCACTTGTGTTGGTGCAGGCAACCACTTTTGCACTTGTATTAGTGTGGAAAAACCACTTTTCGCACTTGTGTTAGTGTTGAAAAACCACTTTTCGCACTTGTGTTAGTGTTGAAAAACCACTTTTCGCACTTGTGTTAGTGTTGAAAAACCACTTTTCGCACTTGTGTTGGTGCAGGAAACCACTTTTGCACTTGTATTAGTGTGGAAAAAACACTTTTTGCACTTGTTATAGTGTTGAAAAACCACTTTTCGCACTTGTGTTAGTGTTGAAAAACCACTTTTCGCACTTGTGTTGGTGCAGGAAACCACTTTTGCACTTGTATTAGTGTGGAAAAAACACTTTTTGCACTTGTGATAGTGTTGAAAAACCACTTTTCGCACTTGTGTTAGTGTTGAAAAACCACTTTTCGCACTTGTGTTGGTGCAGGAAACCACTTTTGCACTTGTATTAGTGTGGAAAAACTACTTTTCGCACTTGTGTTATTGTTGAAAAACCACTTTTCGCACTTGTGTTAGTGTTGAAAATCCACTTTTCGCACTTGTGTTAGTGTTGAAAAACCACTTTTCGCACTTGTGTTGGTGCAGGAAATCACTTTTGCACTTGTATTAGTGTGGAAAAAACACTTTTTGCACTTGTGATAGTGTTGAAAAACCACTTTTCGCACTTGTGTTTGTGCAGGAAACCACTTTTGCACTTGTATTAGTGTGGAAAACCACTTTTCGCACTTGTGTTAGTGTTGAAAAACCACTTTTCGCACTTGTGTTAGTGTTGAAAAACCACTTTTTGCACTTGTGTTAGTGTTGAAAAACCACATTTTGCACTTGTGTTGGTGCAGGAAACCACTTTTGCACTTGTATTAGTGTGGAAAAAACACTTTTTGCACTTGTGATAGTGTTGAAAAACCACTTTTCGCATTTGTGTTAGTGTTGAAAAATCACTTTTCGCACTTGTGTTGGTGCAGGAAACCACTTTTGCACTTGTATTAGTGTGGAAAAAACACTTTTTGCACTTGTGATAGGGTTGAAAAACCACTTTTCGCACTTGTGTTAGTGTTGAAAAACCACTTTTCACACTTGTGTTGGTGCAGGAAACCACTTTTGCACTTGTATTAGTGTGGAAAAACCACTTTTCGCACTTGTGTTATTGTTGAAAAAACACTTTTCGCACTTGTGTTAGTGTTGAAAAACCACTTTTCGCACTTGTGTTGGTGTTGAAAAACCACTTTTCGCACTTGTGTTGGTGCAGGAAACCACTTTTGCACTTGTATTAATGTGGAAAAAACACTTTTTGCACTTGTGATAGTGTTGAAAAACCACTTTTCGCACTTGTGTTAGTGTTGAAAAACCACTTTTTGCACTTGTGTTGGTGCAGGAAACCACTTTTGCACTTGTATTAGTGTGGAAAAAACACTTTTTGCACTTGTGATAGTGTTGAAAAACCACTTTTCGCACTTGTGTTAGTGTTGAAAAACCACTTTTCGCACTTGTGTTGGTGCAGGAAACCACTTTTGCACTTGTATTAGTGTGGAAAAAACACTTTTTGCACTTGTGATAGTGTTGAAAAACCACTTTTCGCATTTGTGTTAGTGTTGAAAAACCACTTTTCGCACTTGTGTTGGTGCAGGAAACCACTTTTGCACTTGTATTAGTGTGGAAAAAACACTTTTTGCACTTGTGATAGGGTTGAAAAACCACTTTTCGCACTTGTGTTAGTGTTGAAAAACCACTTTTCACACTTGTGTTGGTGCAGGAAACCACTTTTGCACTTGTATTAGTGTGGAAAAACCACTTTTCGCACTTGTGTTATTGTTGAAAAACCACTTTTCGCACTTGTGTTAGTGTTGAAAAACCACTTTTCGCACTTGTGTTGGTGTTGAAAAACCACTTTTCGCACTTGTGTTGGTGCAGGAAACCACTTTTGCACTTGTATTAGTGTGGAAAAAACACTTTTTGCACTTGTGATAGTGTTGAAAAACCACTTTTTGCACTTGTGTTAGTGTTGAAAAACCACTTTTTGCACTTGTATTGGTGCAGGAAACCACTTTTGCATTTGTATTAGTGTGGAAAAAACACTTTTCGCACTTGTATTAGTGTGTAAAAAACACTTTTTGCACTTGTGATAGTGTTGAAAAACCACTTTTCGCACTTGTGTTAGTGTTGAAAAACCACTTTTCGCACTTGTGTTAGTGTTGAAAAACCACTTTTCACACTTGTGTTAGTGTTGAAAACCCATTTTTCGCACTTGTGTTGGTGCAGGAAACCACTTTTGCACTTGTATTAGTGTGGAAAAAACACTTTTCGCACTTGTGTTAGTGTTGAAAAACCACTTTTCGCACTTGTGTTAGTGTTGAAAAACCACTTTTCGCACTTGTGTTGGTGCAGGAAACCACTTTTGCACTTGTATTAGTGTGGAAAAACCACTTTTCGCACTTGTGTTAGTGTTGAAAAACCACTTTTCGCACTTGTGTTAGTGTTGAAAAACCACTTTTCGCACTTGTGTTAGTGTTGAAAAACCACTTTTCGCACTTGTGTTGGTGCAGGAAACCACTTTTGCACTTGTATTAGTGTGGAAAAACCACTTTTCGCACTTGTGTTAGTGTTGAAAAACCACTTTTCGCACTTGTGTTAGTGTTGAAAAACCACTTTTCGCACTTGTGTTAGTGTTGAAAAACCACTTTTCGCACTTGTGTTGGTGCAGGAAACCACTTTTGCAGTTGTATTAGTGTGGAAAAAACACTTTTCGCAATTGTGTTAGTGTTGAAAAACCACGTTTTGCACTTGTGTTAGTGTTGAAAAACCACTTTTCGCACTTGTGTTGGTGCAGGAAACCACTTTTGCACTTGTATTAGTGTGGAAAAAACACTTTTTGCACTTGTGATAGTGTTGAAAAACCACTTTTCGCATTTGTGTTAGTGTTGAAAAACCACTTTTCGCACTTGTGTTAGTGCAGGAAACCACTTTTGCACTTGTATTAGTGTGGAAAAAACACTTTTTGCACTTGTGATAGGGTTGAAAAACCACTTTTCGCACTTGTGTTAGTGTTGAAAAACCACTTTTCGCACTTGTGTTGGTGCAGGAAACCACTTTTGCACTTGTATTAGTGTGGAAAAACCACTTTTCGCACTTGCGTTAGTGTTGAAAAACCACTTTTCGCACTTGTGTTAGTGTTGAAAAACCACTTTTCGCACTTGTGTTAGTGTTGAAAAACCACTTTTCGCACTTGTGTTGGTGCAGGAAACCACTTTTGCAGTTGTATTAGTGTGGAAAAAAAACACTTTTCGCAATTGTGTTAGTGTTGAAAAACCACGTTTTGCACTTGTGTTAGTGTTGAAAAACCACTTTTCGCACTTGTGTTGGTGCAGGAAACCACTTTTGCACTTGTATTAGTGTGGAAAAAACACTTTTTGCACTTGTGATAGTGTTGAAAAACCACTTTTCGCATTTGTGTTAGTGTTGAAAAACCACTTTTCGCACTTGTGTTAGTGCAGGAAACCACTTTTGCACTTGTATTAGTGTGGAAAAAAACACTTTTTGCACTTGTGATAGGGTTGAAAAAACCACTTTTCGCACTTGTGTTAGTGTTGAAAAACCACTTTTCGCACTTGTGTTGGTGCGGGGAAACCACTTTTGCACTTGTTTTAGTGTGGAAAAAACCACTTTTCGCACTTGTGTTAGTGTTGAAAAACCACTTTTCGCACTTGTGTTAGTGTTGAAAAACCACTTTTCGCACTTGTGTTGGTGCAGGGAAACCACTTTTGCACTTGTATTAGTGTGGAAAAATCACTTTTTGCACTTGTGATAGTGTTGAAAAACCACTGTTCGCACTTGTGTTAGTGTTGAAAAACCACTTTTTGCACTTGTGTTGGTGCAGGAAACCACTTTTGCACTTGTATTAGTGTGGAAAAAACACTTTTCGCACTTGTGTTAGTGTTGAAAAACCACTTTTCGCACTTGTGTTAGGTGTGTTGAAAACCACTTTTCGCACTTGTGTTGGTGCAGGGAAACCACTTTTGCACTTGTATTAGTGTGGAAAAAAACACTTTTTGCACTTGTGATAGTGTTGAAAAAACCACTTTTCGCACTTGTGTTAGTGTTGAAAAACCACTTTTCGCACTTGTGTTGGTGCAGGAAACCACTTTTGCACTTGTAATAGTGTGGAAAAACTACTTTTCGCACTTGTGTTATTGTTGAAAAACCACTTTTCGCACTTGTGTTAGTGTTGAAAAACCACTTTTCGCACTTGTGTTAGTGTTGAAAAACCACGTTTCGCACTTGTGTTGGTGCAGGAAATCACTTTTGCACTGTGTATTAGTGTGGAAAAAACACTTTTTGCACTTGTGATAGTGTTGAAAAACCACTTTTCGCACTTGTGTTTGTGCAGGAAACCAATTTTGCACTTGTATTAGTGTGGAAAAATCACTTTTCGCACTTGTGTTAGTGTTGAAAAACCACTTTTCGCACTTCTGTTAGTGTTGAAAAACCACTTTTCGCACTTGTGTTAGTGTTGAAAAACCACATTTTGCACTTGTGTTGGTGCAGGAAACCACTTTTGCACTTGTATTATTGTGGAAAAAAACACTTTTCGCACTTGCGTTAGTGTTGAAATACCACTTTTCGCACTTGTGTTAGTGTTGAAAAACACTTTTCGCACTTGTGTTAGTGCAGGGAAACCACTTTTGCACTTGTATTAGTGTGGAAAAAACACTTTTTGCACTTGTGATAGTGTTGAAAAACCACTTTTCGCACTTGTGTTAGTGTTGAAAAACCACTTTTCGCACTTGTGTTAGTGTTGAAAAACCACTTTTCACACTTGTGTTAGTGTTGAAAAACCACTTTTCGCACTTGTGTTGGTGCAGGAAACCACTTTTGCACTTGTATTAGTGTGGAAAAAAACACTTTTCGCACTTGTGTTAGTGTTGAAAAACCACTTTTCGCACTTGTGTTAGTGTTGAAAAACCACTTTTCGCACTTGTGTTGGTGCAGGCAACCACTTTTGCACTTGTATTAGTGTGGAAAAACCACGTTTCGCACTTGTGTTAGTGTTGAAAAACCACTTTTTGCACTTGTGTTAGTGTTGAAAAACCACTTTTCGCACTTGTGTTAGTGTTGAAAAACCACTTTTCGCACTTGTGTTGGTGCAGGAAACCACTTTTGCACTTGTATTAGTGTGGAAAAAACACTTTTTGCACATGTGATAGTGTTGAAAAACCACTTTTCGCACTTGTGTTAGTGTTGAAAAACCACTTTTCGCACTTGTGTTGGTGCAGGCAACCACTTTTGCACTTGTATTAGTGTGGAAAAAACACTTTTTGCACTTGTGATAGTGTTGAAAAACCACTGTTCGCACTTGTGTTAGTGTTGAAAAACCACTTTTTGCACTTGTGTTGGTGCAGGAAACCACTTTTGCACTTGTGTCAGTGTTGAAAAACCACTTTTCGCACTTGTGTTAGTGTTGAAAAACCACTTTTCGCACTTGTGTTGGTGCAGAAAACCACTTTTGCACTTGTATTAGTGTGGAAAAACCACTTTTCGCACTTGTGTTAGTGTTGAAAAACCACTTTTCGCACTTGTGTTAGTGTTGAAAAACCACTTTTCGCACTTGTGTTGGTGCAGAAAACCACTTTTGCACTTTATTTAGTGTGGAAAAACCACTTTTCGCACTTGTGTTAGTGTTGAAAAACCACTTTTCGCACTTGTGTTAGTGTTGAAAAACCACTTTTCGCACTTGTGTTAGTGTTGAAAAACCACTTTTAGCACTTGTGTTGGTGCAGGAAACCACTTTTGCACTTGTATTAGTGTGGAAAAAACACTTTTTGCACTTGTGATAGTGTTGAAAAACCACTTTTCGCACTTGTGTTAGTGTTGAAAAACCACTTTTCGCACTTGTGTTGGTGCAGGAAACCACTTTTGCACTTGTATTAGTGTGGAAAAACCACTTTTCGCACTTGTGTTAGTGTTGAAAAACCACTTTTCGCACTTGTGTTAGTGTTGAAAAACCACTTTTCGCACTTGTGTTGGTGCAGGAAACCATTTTTGCACTTGTATTAGTGTGGAAAAAACACTTTTTTCACTTGTGATAGTGTTGAAAAACTACTTTTCGCACTTGTGTTAGTGTTGAAAAACCACTTTTCGCACTTGTGTTGGTGCAGGAAACCACTTTTGCACTTGTATTAGTGTGGAAAAACCACTTTTCGCACTTGTGTTAGTGTTGAAAAACCACTTTTCGCACTTGTGTTAGTGTTGAAAAACCACTTTTTGTACTTGTGTTAGTGTTGAAAAACCACTTTTCGCACTTATGTTGGTGCAGGAAACTACTTTTGCACTTGTATTAGTGTGGAAAAACCACTTTTCGCACTTGTGTTAGTGTTGAAAAACCACTTTTCACACTTGTGTTAGTGTTGAAAAACCACTTTTCGCGCTTGTGTTGGTGCAGGAAACCACTTTTGCACTTGTATTAGTGTGGAAAAACCACTTTTCGCACTTGTGTTAGTGTTGAAAAACCACTTTTCGCACTTGTGTTAGTGTTGAAAAACCACTTTTCGCACTTGTGTTGGTGCAGGAAACCACTTTTGCACTTGTATTAGTGTGGAAAAACCACTTTTCGCACTTGCGTTAGTGTTGAAAAACCACTTTTCGCACTTGTGTTAGTGTTGAAAAACCACTTTTCGCACTTGTGTTAGTGTTGAAAAACCACTTTTCGCACTTGTGTTAGTGTTGAAAAACCACTTTTCGCACTTGTGTTGGTGCAGGAAACCACTTTTGCAGTTGTATTAGTGTGGAAAAAACACTTTTCGCAATTGTGTTAGTGTTGAAAAACCACGTTTTGCACTTGTGTTAGTGTTGAAAAACCACTTTTCGCACTTGTGTTGGTGCAGGAAACCACTTTTGCACTTGTATTAGTGTGGAAAAAACACTTTTTGCACTTGTGATAGTGTTGAAAAACCACTTTTCGCATTTGTGTTAGTGTTGAAAAACCACTTTTCGCACTTGTGTTAGTGCAGGAAACCACTTTTGCACTTGTATTAGTGTGGAAAAAACACTTTTTGCACTTGTGATAGGGTTGAAAAACCACTTTTCGCACTTGTGTTAGTGTTGAAAAACCACTTTTCGCACTTGTGTTGGTGCAGGAAACCACTTTTGCACTTGTATTAGTGTGGAAAAACCACTTTTCGCACTTGTGTTAGTGTTGAAAAACCACTTTTCGCACTTGTGTTAGTGTTGAAAAACCACTTTTCGCACTTGTGTTGGTGCAGGAAACCACTTTTGCAGTTGTATTAGTGTGGAAAAAACACTTTTTGCAATTGTGTTAGTGTTGAAAAACCACGTTTTGCACTTGTGTTAGTGTTGAAAAACCACTTTTCGCACTTGTGTTGGTGCAGGAAACCACTTTTGCACTTGTATTAGTGTGGAAAAAACACTTTTTGCACTTGTGATAGTGTTGAAAAACCACTTTTCGCATTTATGTTAGTGTTGAAAAACCACTTTTCGCACTTGTGTTAGTGCAGGAAACCACTTTTGCACTTGTATTAGTGTGGAAAAAACACTTTTTGCACTTGTGATAGGGTTGAAAAACCACTTTTCGCACTTGTGTTAGTGTTGAAAAACCACTTTTCGCACTTGTGTTGGTGCAGGAAACCACTTTTGCACTTGTTTTAGTGTGGAAAAACCACTTTTCGCACTTGTGTTAGTGTTGAAAAACCACTTTTCGCACTTGTGTTAGTGTTGAAAAACCACTTTTCGCACTTGTGTTGGTGCAGGAAACCACTTTTGCACTTGTATTAGTGTGGAAAAATCACTTTTTGCACTTGTGATAGTGTTGAAAAACCACTGTTCGCACTTGTGTTAGTGTTGAAAAACCACTTTTTGCACTTGTGTTGGTGCAGGAAACCACTTTTGCACTTGTATTAGTGTGGAAAAAACACTTTTCGCACTTGTGTTAGTGTTGAAAAACCACTTTTCGCACTTGTGTTAGTGTTGAAAAACCACTTTTCGCACTTGTGTTGGTGCAGGAAACCACTTTTGCACTTGTATTAGTGTGGAAAAAACACTTTTTGCACTTGTGATAGTGTTGAAAAACCACTTTTCGCACTTGTGTTAGTGTTGAAAAACCACTTTTCGCACTTGTGTTGGTGCAGGAAACCACTTTTGCACTTGTAATAGTGTGGAAAAACTACTTTTCGCACTTGTGTTATTGTTGAAAAACCACTTTTCGCACTTGTGTTAGTGTTGAAAAACCACTTTTCGCACTTGTGTTAGTGTTGAAAAACCACGTTTCGCACTTGTGTTGGTGCAGGAAATCACTTTTGCACTTGTATTAGTGTGGAAAAAACACTTTTTGCACTTGTGATAGTGTTGAAAAACCACTTTTCGCACTTGTGTTTGTGCAGGAAACCACTTTTGCACTTGTATTAGTGTGGAAAAATCACTTTTCGCACTTGTGTTAGTGTTGAAAAACCACTTTTCGCACTTCTGTTAGTGTTGAAAAACCACTTTTCGCACTTGTGTTAGTGTTGAAAAACCACATTTTGCACTTGTGTTGGTGCAGGAAACCACTTTTGCACTTGTATTATTGTGGAAAAAACACTTTTCGCACTTGCGTTAGTGTTGAAATACCACTTTTCGCACTTGTGTTAGTGTTGAAAAACCACTTTTCGCACTTGTGTTAGTGCAGGAAACCACTTTTGCACTTGTATTAGTGTGGAAAAAACACTTTTTGCACTTGTGATAGTGTTGAAAAACCACTTTTCGCACTTGTGTTAGTGTTGAAAAACCACTTTTCGCACTTGTGTTAGTGTTGAAAAACCACTTTTCACACTTGTGTTAGTGTTGAAAAACCACTTTTCGCACTTGTGTTGGTGCAGGAAACCACTTTTGCACTTGTATTAGTGTGGAAAAAACACTTTTCGCACTTGTGTTAGTGTTGAAAAACCACTTTTCGCACTTGTGTTAGTGTTGAAAAACCACTTTTCGCACTTGTGTTGGTGCAGGCAACCACTTTTGCACTTGTATTAGTGTGGAAAAACCACTTTTCGCACTTGTGTTAGTGTTGAAAAACCACTTTTTGCACTTGTGTTAGTGTTGAAAAACCACTTTTCGCACTTGTGTTAGTGTTGAAAAACCACTTTTCGCACTTGTGTTGGTGCAGGAAACCACTTTTGCACTTGTAATAGTGTGGAAAAACTACTTTTCGCACTTGTGTTATTGTTGAAAAACCACTTTTCGCACTTGTGTTAGTGTTGAAAAACCACTTTTCGCACTTGTGTTAGTGTTGAAAAACCACGTTTCGCACTTGTGTTGGTGCAGGAAATCACTTTTGCACTTGTATTAGTGTGGAAAAAACACTTTTTGCACTTGTGATAGTGTTGAAAAACCACTTTTCGCACTTGTGTTTGTGCAGGAAACCACTTTTGCACTTGTATTAGTGTGGAAAAATCACTTTTCGCACTTGTGTTAGTGTTGAAAAACCACTTTTCGCACTTCTGTTAGTGTTGAAAAACCACTTTTCGCACTTGTGTTAGTGTTGAAAAACCACATTTTGCACTTGTGTTGGTGCAGGAAACCACTTTTGCACTTGTATTATTGTGGAAAAAACACTTTTCGCACTTGCGTTAGTGTTGAAATACCACTTTTCGCACTTGTGTTAGTGTTGAAAAACCACTTTTCGCACTTGTGTTAGTGCAGGAAACCACTTTTGCACTTGTATTAGTGTGGAAAAAACACTTTTTGCACTTGTGATAGTGTTGAAAAACCACTTTTCGCACTTGTGTTAGTGTTGAAAAACCACTTTTCGCACTTGTGTTAGTGTTGAAAAACCACTTTTCACACTTGTGTTAGTGTTGAAAAACCACTTTTCGCACTTGTGTTGGTGCAGGAAACCACTTTTGCACTTGTATTAGTGTGGAAAAAACACTTTTCGCACTTGTGTTAGTGTTGAAAAACCACTTTTCGCACTTGTGTTAGTGTTGAAAAACCACTTTTCGCACTTGTGTTGGTGCAGGCAACCACTTTTGCACTTGTATTAGTGTGGAAAAACCACTTTTCGCACTTGTGTTAGTGTTGAAAAACCACTTTTTGCACTTGTGTTAGTGTTGAAAAACCACTTTTCGCACTTGTGTTAGTGTTGAAAAACCACTTTTCGCACTTGTGTTGGTGCAGGAAACCACTTTTGCACTTGTATTAGTGTGGAAAAAACACTTTTTGCACATGTGATAGTGTTGAAAAACCACTTTTCGCACTTGTGTTAGTGTTGAAAAACCACTTTTCGCACTTGTGTTGGTGCAGGCAACCACTTTTGCACTTGTATTAGTGTGGAAAAAACACTTTTTGCACTTGTGATAGTGTTGAAAAACCACTGTTCGCACTTGTGTTAGTGTTGAAAAACCACTTTTTGCACTTGTGTTGGTGCAGGAAACCACTTTTGCACTTGTGTCAGTGTTGAAAAACCACTTTTCGCACTTGTGTTAGTGTTGAAAAACCACTTTTCGCACTTGTGTTGGTGCAGAAAACCACTTTTGCACTTGTATTAGTGTGGAAAAACTACTTTTCGCACTTGTGTTAGTGTTGAAAAACCACTTTTCGCACTTGTGTTAGTGTTGAAAAACCACTTTTCGCACTTGTGTTGGTGCAGAAAACCACTTTTGCACTTTATTTAGTGTGGAAAAACCACTTTTCGCACTTGTGTTAGTGTTGAAAAACCACTTTTCGCACTTGTGTTAGTGTTGAAAAACCACTTTTCGCACTTGTGTTAGTGTTGAAAAACCACTTTTCGCACTTGTGTTGGTGCAGGAAACCACTTTTGCACTTGTATTAGTGTGGAAAAAACACTTTTTGCACTTGTGATAGTGTTGAAAAACCACTTTTCGCACTTGTGTTAGTGTTGAAAAACCACTTTTCGCACTTGTGTTGGTGCAGGAAACCACTTTTGCACTTGTATTAGTGTGGAAAAACCACTTTTCGCACTTGTGTTAGTGTTGAAAAACCACTTTTCGCACTTGTGTTAGTGTTGAAAAACCACTTTTCGCACTTGTGTTGGTGCAGGAAACCATTTTTGCACTTGTATTAGTGTGGAAAAAACACTTTTTTCACTTGTGATAGTGTTGAAAAACCACTTTTCGCACTTGTGTTAGTGTTGAAAAACCACTTTTCGCACTTGTGTTGGTGCAGGAAACCACTTTTGCACTTGTATTAGTGTGGAAAAACCACTTTTCGCACTTGTGTTAGTGTTGAAAAACCACTTTTCGCACTTGTGTTAGTGTTGAAAAACCACTTTTTGTACTTGTGTTAGTGTTGAAAAACCACTTTTCGCACTTATGTTGGTGCAGGAAACTACTTTTGCACTTGTATTAGTGTGGAAAAACCACTTTTCGCACTTGTGTTAGTGTTGAAAAACCACTTTTCACACTTGTGTTAGTGTTGAAAAACCACTTTTCGCGCTTGTGTTGGTGCAGGAAACCACTTTTGCACTTGTATTAGTGTGGAAAAACCACTTTTCGCACTTGTGTTAGTGTTGAAAAACCACTTTTCGCACTTGTGTTAGTGTTGAAAAACCACTTTTCGCACTTGTGTTGGTGCAGGAAACCACTTTTGCACTTGTATTAGTGTGGAAAAACCACTTTTCGCACTTGCGTTAGTGTTGAAAAACCACTTTTCGCACTTGTGTTAGTGTTGAAAAACCACTTTTCGCACTTGTGTTAGTGTTGGAAAAACCACTTTTCGCACTTGTGTTGGTGCAGGAAACCACTTTTGCACTTGTATTAGTGTGGAAAAAAACTTTTCGCAATTGTGTTAGTGTTGAAAAACCACGTTTTGCACTTGTGTTAGTGTTGAAAAACCACTTTTCACACTTGTGTTGGTGCAGGAAACCACTTTTGCACTTGTAATAGTGTGGAAAAAACACTTTTTGCACTTGTGATAGTGTTGAAAAACCACTTTTCGCACTTGTGTTAGTGTTGAAAAACCACTTTTCGCACTTGTGTTGGTGCAGGAAACCACTTTTGCACTTCTATTAGTGTGGAAAAAACACTTTTTGCACTTGTGATAGTGTTGAAAAACCACTTTTCGCATTTGTGTTAGTGTTGAAAAACCACTTTTCGCACTTGTGTTGGTGCAGGAAACCACTTTTGCACTTGTATTAGTGTGGAAAAAACACTTTTTGCACTTGTGATAGGGTTGAAAAACCACTTTTCGCACTTGTGTTAGTGTTGAAAAACCACTTTTCACACTTGTGTTGGTGCAGGAAACCACTTTTGCACTTGTATTAGTGTGGAAAAACCACTTTTCGCACTTGTGTTATTGTTGAAAAACCACTTTTCGCACTTGTGTTAGTGTTGAAAAACCACTTTTCGCACTTGTGTTGGTGTTGAAAAACCACTTTTCGCACTTGTGTTGGTGCAGGAAACCACTTTTGCACTTGTATTAGTGTGGAAAAAACACTTTTTGCACTTGTGATAGTGTTGAAAAACCACTTTTCGCACTTGTGTTAGTGTTGAAAAACCACTTTTTGCACTTGTATTGGTGCAGGAAACCACTTTTGCACTTGTATTAGTGTGGAAAAAACACTTTTCGCACTTGTATTAGTGTGGAAAAAACACTTTTTGCACTTGTGATAGTGTTGAAAAACCACTTTTCGCACTTGTGTTAGTGTTGAAAAACCACTTTTCGCACTTGTGTTAGTGTTGAAAAACCACTTTTCACACTTGTGTTAGTGTTGAAAACCCACTTTTCGCACTTGGGTTGGTGCAGGAAACCACTTTTGCACTTGTATTAGTGTGGAAAAAACACTTTTCGCACTTGTGTTAGTGTTGAAAAACCACTTTTCGCACTTGTGTTAGTGTTGAAAAACCACTTTTCGCACTTGTGTTGGTGCAGGCAACCACTTTTGCACTTGTATTAGTGTGGAAAAACCACTTTTCGCACTTGTGTTAGTGTTGAAAAACCACTTTTCGCACTTGTGTTAGTGTTGAAAAACCACTTTTCGCACTTGTGTTAGTGTTGAAAAACCACTTTTCGCACTTGTGTTGGTGCAGGAAACCACTTTTGCACTTGTATTAGTGTGGAAAAAACACTTTTTGCACTTGTGATAGTGTTGAAAAACCACTTTTCGCACTTGTGTTAGTGTTGAAAAACCACTTTTTGCACTTGTGTTGGTGCAGGAAACCACTTTTGCACTTGTATTAGTGTGGAAAAAACACTTTTTGCACTTGTGATAGTGTTGAAAAACCACTTTTCGCACTTGTGTTAGTGTTGAAAAACCACTTTTCGCACTTGTGTTGGTGCAGGAAACCACTTTTGCACTTGTATTAGTGTGGAAAAACTACTTTTCGCACTTGTGTTATTGTTGAAAAACCACTTTTCGCACTTGTGTTAGTGTTGAAAATCCACTTTTCGCACTTGTGTTAGTGTTGAAAAACCACTTTTCGCACTTGTGTTGGTGCAGGAAATCACTTTTGCACTTGTATTAGTGTGGAAAAAACACTTTTTGCATTTGTGTTAGTGTTGAAAAACCACTTTTCGCACTTGTGTTGGTGCAGGAAATCACTTTTGCACTTGTATTAGTGTTGAAAATCCACTTTTCGCACTTGTGTTAGTGTTGAAAAACCACTTTTCGCACTTGTGTTGGTGCAGGAAATCACTTTTGCACTTGTATTAGTGTGGAAAAAACACTTTTTGCATTTGTGTTAGTGTTGAAAAACCACTTTTCGCACTTGTGTTGGTGCAGGAAATCACTTTTGCACTTGTATTAGTGTTGAAAAACCACTTTTCGCATTTGTGTTAGTGTTGAAAAACCACTTTTCGCACTTGTGTTGGTGCAGGAAACCACTTTTGCACTTGTATTAGTGTGGAAAAAACACTTTTTGCACTTGTGATAGGGTTGAAAAACCACTTTTCGCACTTGTGTTAGTGTTGAAAAACCACTTTTCACACTTGTGTTGGTGCAGGAAACCACTTTTGCACTTGTATTAGTGTGGAAAAACCACTTTTCGCACTTGTGTTATTGTTGAAAAACCACTTTTCGCACTTGTGTTAGTGTTGAAAAACCACTTTTCGCACTTGTGTTGGTGTTGAAAAACCACTTTTCGCACTTGTGTTGGTGCAGGAAACCACTTTTGCACTTGTATTAGTGTGGAAAAAACACTTTTTGCACTTGTGATAGTGTTGAAAAACCACTTTTCGCACTTGTGTTAGTGTTGAAAAACCACTTTTTGCACTTGTATTGGTGCAGGAAACCACTTTTGCACTTGTATTAGTGTGGAAAAAACACTTTTCGCACTTGTATTAGTGTGGAAAAAACACTTTTTGCACTTGTGATAGTGTTGAAAAACCACTTTTCGCACTTGTGTTAGTGTTGAAAAACCACTTTTCGCACTTGTGTTAGTGTTGAAAAACCACTTTTCACACTTGTGTTAGTGTTGAAAACCCACTTTTCGCACTTGTGTTGGTGCAGGAAACCACTTTTGCACTTGTATTAGTGTGGAAAAAACACTTTTCGCACTTGTGTTAGTGTTGAAAAACCACTTTTCGCACTTGTGTTAGTGTTGAAAAACCACTTTTCGCACTTGTGTTGGTGCAGGCAACCACTTTTGCACTTGTATTAGTGTGGAAAAACCACTTTTCGCACTTGTGTTAGTGTTGAAAAACCACTTTTCGCACTTGTGTTAGTGTTGAAAAACCACTTTTCGCACTTGTGTTAGTGTTGAAAAACCACTTTTTGCACTTGTGTTGGTGCAGGAAACCACTTTTGCACTTGTATTAGTGTGGAAAAAACACTTTTTGCACTTGTGATAGTGTTGAAAAACCACTTTTCGCACTTGTGTTAGTGTTGAAAAACCACTTTTTGCACTTGTGTTGGTGCAGGAAACCACTTTTGCACTTGTATTAGTGTGGAAAAAACACTTTTTGCACTTGTGATAGTGTTGAAAAACCACTTTTCGCACTTGTGTTAGTGTTGAAAAACCACTTTTCGCACTTGTGTTGGTGCAGGAAACCACTTTTGCACTTGTATTAGTGTGGAAAAACTACTTTTCGCACTTGTGTTATTGTTGAAAAACCACTTTTCGCACTTGTGTTAGTGTTGAAAATCCACTTTTCGCACTTGTGTTAGTGTTGAAAAACCACTTTTCGCACTTGTGTTGGTGCAGGAAATCACTTTTGCACTTGTATTAGTGTGGAAAAAACACTTTTTGCACTTGTGATAGTGTTGAAAAACCACTTTTCGCACTTGTGTTTGTGCAGGAAACCACTTTTGCACTTGTATTAGTGTGGAAAACCACTTTTCGCACTTGTGTTAGTGTTGAAAAACCACTTTTCGCACTTGTGTTAGTGTTGAAAAACCACTTTTCGCACTTGTGTTAGTGTTGAAAAACCACATTTTGCACTTGTGTTGGTGCAGGAAACCACTTTTGCACTTGTATTAGTGTGGAAAAAACACTTTTTGCACTTGTGATAGTGTTGAAAAACCACTTTTCGCATTTGTGTTAGTGTTGAAAAACCACTTTTCGCACTTGTGTTGGTGCAGGAAACCACTTTTGCACTTGTATTAGTGTGGAAAAAACACTTTTTGCACTAGTGATAGGGTTGAAAAACCACTTTTCGCACTTGTGTTAGTGTTGAAAAACCACTTTTCACACTTGTGTTGGTGCAGGAAACCACTTTTGCACTTGTATTAGTGTGGAAAAACCACTTTTCGCACTTGTGTTATTGTTGAAAAACCACTTTTCGCACTTGTGTTAGTGTTGAAAAACCACTTTTCGCACTTGTGTTGGTGTTGAAAAACCACTTTTCGCACTTGTGTTGGTGCAGGAAACCACTTTTGCACTTGTATTAATGTGGAAAAAACACTTTTTGCACTTGTGATAGTGTTGAAAAACCACTTTTCGCACTTGTGTTAGTGTTGAAAAACCACTTTTTGCACTTGTGTTGGTGCAGGAAACCACTTTTGCACTTGTATTAGTGTGGAAAAAACACTTTTTGCACTTGTGATAGTGTTGAAAAACCACTTTTCGCACTTGTGTTAGTGTTGAAAAACCACTTTTCGCACTTGTGTTGGTGCAGGAAACCACTTTTGCACTTGTATTAGTGTGGAAAAAACACTTTTTGCACTTGTGATAGTGTTGAAAAACCACTTTTCGCATTTGTGTTAGTGTTGAAAAACCACTTTTCGCACTTGTGTTGGTGCAGGAAACCACTTTTGCACTTGTATTAGTGTGGAAAAACCACTTTTCGCACTTGTGTTAGTGTTGAAAAACCACTTTTCGCACTTGTGTTGGTGTTGAAAAACCACTTTTCGCACTTGTGTTGGTGCAGGAAACCACTTTTGCACTTGTATTAGTGTGGAAAAAACACTTTTTGCACTTGTGATAGTGTTGAAAAACCACTTTTCGCACTTGTGTTAGTGTTGAAAAACCACTTTTTGCACTTGTATTGGTGCAGGAAACCACTTTTGCACTTGTATTAGTGTGGAAAAAACACTTTTCGCACTTGTATTAGTGTGGAAAAAACACTTTTTGCACTTGTGATAGTGTTGAAAAACCACTTTTCGCACTTGTGTTAGTGTTGAAAAACCACTTTTCGCACTTGTGATAGTGTTGAAAAACCACTTTTCACACTTGTGTTAGTGTTGAAAACCCACTTTTCGCACTTGTGTTGGTGCAGGAAACCACTTTTGCACTTGTATTAGTGTGGAAAAAACACTTTTCGCACTTGTGTTAGTGTTGAAAAACCACTTTTCGCACTTGTGTTAGTGTTGAAAAACCACTTTTCGCACTTGTGTTGGTGCAGGCAACCACTTTTGCACTTGTATTAGTGTGGAAAAACCACTTTTCGCACTTGTGTTAGTGTTGAAAAACCACTTTTCGCACTTGTGTTAGTGTTGAAAAACCACTTTTCGCACTTGTGTTAGTGTTGAAAAACCACTTTTCGCACTTGTGTTGGTGCAGGAAACCACTTTTGCACTTGTATTAGTGTGGAAAAACCACTTTTCGCACTTGCGTTAGTGTTGAAAAACCACTTTTCGCACTTGTGTTAGTGTTGAAAAACCACTTTTCGCACTTGTGTTAGTGTTCAAAAACCACTTTTCGCACTTGTGTTGGTGCAGGAAACCACTTTTGCAGTTGTATTAGTGTGGAAAAAACACTTTTCGCAATTGTGTTAGTGTTGAAAAACCACGTTTTGCACTTGTGTTAGTGTTGAAAAACCACTTTTCGCACTTGTGTTGGTGCAGGAAACCACTTTTGTACTTGTATTAGTGTGGAAAAAACACTTTTTGCACTTGTGATAGTGTTGAAAAACCACTTTTCGCATTTGTGTTAGTGTTGAAAAACCACTTTTCGCACTTGTGTTAGTGCAGGAAACCACTTTTGCACTTGTATTAGTGTGGAAAAAACACTTTTTGCACTTGTGATAGGGTTGAAAAACCACTTTTCGCACTTGTGTTAGTGTTGAAAAACCACTTTTCGCACTTGTGTTGGTGCAGGAAACCACTTTTGCACTTGTATTAGTGTGGAAAAACCACTTTTCGCACTTGCGTTAGTGTTGAAAAACCACTTTTCGCACTTGTGTTAGTGTTGAAAAACCACTTTTCGCACTTGTGTTAGTGTTGAAAAACCACTTTTCGCACTTGTGTTGGTGCAGGAAACCACTTTTGCAGTTGTATTAGTGTGGAAAAAACACTTTTCGCAATTGTGTTAGTGTTGAAAAACCACGTTTTGCACTTGTGTTAGTGTTGAAAAACCACTTTTCGCACTTGTGTTGGTGCAGGAAACCACTTTTGCACTTGTATTAGTGTGGAAAAAACACTTTTTGCACTTGTGATAGTGTTGAAAAACCACTTTTTGCATTTGTGTTAGTGTTGAAAAACCACTTTTCGCACTTGTGTTAGTGCAGGAAACCACTTTTGCACTTGTATTAGTGTGGAAAAAACACTTTTTGCACTTGTGATAGGGTTGAAAAACCACTTTTCGCACTTGTGTTAGTGTTGAAAAACCACTTTTCGCACTTGTGTTGGTGCAGGAAACCACTTTTGCACTTGTTTTAGTGTGGAAAAACCACTTTTCGCACTTGTGTTAGTGTTGAAAAACCACTTTTCGCACTTGTGTTAGTGTTGAAAAACCACTTTTCGCACTTGTGTTGGTGCAGGAAACCACTTTTGCACTTGTATTAGTGTGGAAAAATCACTTTTTGCACTTGTGATAGTGTTGAAAAACCACTGTTCGCACTTGTGTTAGTGTTGAAAAACCACTTTTTGCACTTGTGTTGGTGCAGGAAACCACTTTTGCACTTGTATTAGTGTGGAAAAAACACTTTTCGCACTTGTGATAGTGTTGAAAAACCACTTTTCGCACTTGTGTTAGTGTTGAAAAACCACTTTTCGCACTTGTGTTGGTGCAGGAAACCACTTTTGCACTTCTATTAGTGTGGAAAAAACACTTTTTGCACTTGTGATAGTGTTGAAAAACCACTTTTCGCATTTGTGTTAGTGTTGAAAAACCACTTTTCGCACTTGTGTTGGTGCAGGAAACCACTTTTGCACTTGTATTAGTGTGGAAAAAACACTTTTTGCACTTGTGATAGGGTTGAAAAACCACTTTTCGCAATTGTGTTAGTGTTGAAAAACCACTTTTCACACTTGTGTTGGTGCAGGAAACCACTTTTGCACTTGTATTAGTGTGGAAAAACCACTTTTCGCACTTGTGTTATTGTTGAAAAACCACTTTTCGCACTTGTGTTAGTGTTGAAAAACCACTTTTCGCACTTGTGTTGGTGTTGAAAAACCACTTTTCGCACTTGTGTTGGTGCAGGAAACCACTTTTGCACTTGTATTAGTGTGGAAAAAACACTTTTTGCACTTGTGATAGTGTTGAAAAACCACTTTTCGCACTTGTGTTAGTGTTGAAAAACCACTTTTTGCACTTGTATTGGTGCAGGAAACCACTTTTGCACTTGTATTAGTGTGGAAAAAACACTTTTCGCACTTGTATTAGTGTGGAAAAAACACTTTTTGCACTTGTGATAGTGTTGAAAAACCACTTTTCGCACTTGTGTTAGTGTTGAAAAACCACTTTTCGCACTTGTGTTAGTGTTGAAAAACCACTTTTCACACTTGTGTTAGTGTTGAAAACCCACTTTTCGCACTTGTGTTGGTGCAGGAAACCACTTTTGCACTTGTATTAGTGTGGAAAAAACACTTTTCGCACTTGTGTTAGTGTTGAAAAACCACTTTTCGCACTTGTGTTAGTGTTGAAAAACCACTTTTCGCACTTGTGTTGGTGCAGGCAACCACTTTTGCACTTGTATTAGTGTGGAAAAACCACTTTTCGCACTTGTGTTAGTGTTGAAAAACCACTTTTCGCACTTGTGTTAGTGTTGAAAAACCACTTTTCGCACTTGTGTTAGTGTTGAAAAACCACTTTTCGCACTTGTGTTGGTGCAGGAAACCACTTTTGCACTTGTATTAGTGTGGAAAAAACACTTTTTGCACTTGTGATAGTGTTGAAAAACCACTTTTCGCACTTGTGTTAGTGTTGAAAAACCACTTTTTGCACTTGTGTTGGTGCAGGAAACCACTTTTGCACTTGTATTAGTGTGGAAAAAACACTTTTTGCACTTGTGATAGTGTTGAAAAACCACTTTTCGCACTTGTGTTAGTGTTGAAAAACCACTTTTCGCACTTGTGTTGGTGCAGGAAACCACTTTTGCACTTGTATTAGTGTGGAAAAACTACTTTTCGCACTTGTGTTATTGTTGAAAAACCACTTTTCGCACTTGTGTTAGTGTTGAAAATCCACTTTTCGCACTTGTGTTAGTGTTGAAAAACCACTTTTCGCACTTGTGTTGGTGCAGGAAATCACTTTTGCACTTGTATTAGTGTGGAAAAAACACTTTTTGCACTTGTGATAGTGTTGAAAAACCACTTTTCGCACTTGTGTTTGTGCAGGAAACCACTTTTGCACTTGTATTAGTGTGGAAAACCACTTTTCGCACTTGTGTTAGTGTTGAAAAACCACTTTTCGCACTTGTGTTAGTGTTGAAAAACCACTTTTCGCACTTGTGTTAGTGTTGAAAAACCACATTTTGCACTTGTGTTGGTGCAGGAAACCACTTTTGCACTTGTATTAGTGTGGAAAAAACACTTTTTGCACTTGTGATAGTGTTGAAAAACCACTTTTCGCATTTGTGTTAGTGTTGAAAAACCACTTTTCGCACTTGTGTTGGTGCAGGAAACCACTTTTGCACTTGTATTAGTGTGGAAAAAACACTTTTTGCACTAGTGATAGGGTTGAAAAACCACTTTTCGCACTTGTGTTAGTGTTGAAAAACCACTTTTCACACTTGTGTTGGTGCAGGAAACCACTTTTGCACTTGTATTAGTGTGGAAAAACCACTTTTCGCACTTGTGTTATTGTTGAAAAACCACTTTTCGCACTTGTGTTAGTGTTGAAAAACCACTTTTCGCACTTGTGTTGGTGTTGAAAAACCACTTTTCGCACTTGTGTTGGTGCAGGAAACCACTTTTGCACTTGTATTAATGTGGAAAAACCACTTTTCGCACTTGTGTTAGTGTTGAAAAACCACTTTTTGCACTTGTGTTGGTGCAGGAAACCACTTTTGCACTTGTATTAGTGTGGAAAAAACACTTTTTGCACTTGTGATAGTGTTGAAAAACCACTTTTCGCACTTGTGTTAGTGTTGAAAAACCACTTTTCGCACTTGTGTTGGTGCAGGAAACCACTTTTGCACTTGTATTAGTGTGGAAAAAACACTTTTTGCACTTGTGATAGTGTTGAAAAACCACTTTTCGCATTTGTGTTAGTGTTGAAAAACCACTTTTCGCACTTGTGTTGGTGCAGGAAACCACTTTTGCACTTGTATTAGTGTGGAAAAACCACTTTTCGCACTTGTGTTAGTGTTGAAAAACCACTTTTCGCACTTGTGTTGGTGTTGAAAAACCACTTTTCGCACTTGTGTTGGTGCAGGAAACCACTTTTGCACTTGTATTAGTGTGGAAAAAACACTTTTTGCACTTGTGATAGTGTTGAAAAACCACTTTTCGCACTTGTGTTAGTGTTGAAAAACCACTTTTTGCACTTGTATTGGTGCAGGAAACCACTTTTGCACTTGTATTAGTGTGGAAAAAACACTTTTCGCACTTGTATTAGTGTGGAAAAAACACTTTTTGCACTTGTGATAGTGTTGAAAAACCACTTTTCGCACTTGTGTTAGTGTTGAAAAACCACTTTTCGCACTTGTGATAGTGTTGAAAAACCACTTTTCACACTTGTGTTAGTGTTGAAAACCCACTTTTCGCACTTGTGTTGGTGCAGGAAACCACTTTTGCACTTGTATTAGTGTGGAAAAAACACTTTTCGCACTTGTGTTAGTGTTGAAAAACCACTTTTCGCACTTGTGTTAGTGTTGAAAAACCACTTTTCGCACTTGTGTTGGTGCAGGCAACCACTTTTGCACTTGTATTAGTGTGGAAAAACCACTTTTCGCACTTGTGTTAGTGTTGAAAAACCACTTTTCGCACTTGTGTTAGTGTTGAAAAACCACTTTTCGCACTTGTGTTAGTGTTGAAAAACCACTTTTCGCACTTGTGTTGGTGCAGGAAACCACTTTTGCACTTGTATTAGTGTGGAAAAACCACTTTTCGCACTTGCGTTAGTGTTGAAAAACCACTTTTCGCACTTGTGTTAGTGTTGAAAAACCACTTTTCGCACTTGTGTTAGTGTTCAAAAACCACTTTTCGCACTTGTGTTGGTGCAGGAAACCACTTTTGCAGTTGTATTAGTGTGGAAAAAACACTTTTCGCAATTGTGTTAGTGTTGAAAAACCACGTTTTGCACTTGTGTTAGTGTTGAAAAACCACTTTTCGCACTTGTGTTGGTGCAGGAAACCACTTTTGTACTTGTATTAGTGTGGAAAAAACACTTTTTGCACTTGTGATAGTGTTGAAAAACCACTTTTCGCATTTGTGTTAGTGTTGAAAAACCACTTTTCGCACTTGTGTTAGTGCAGGAAACCACTTTTGCACTTGTATTAGTGTGGAAAAAACACTTTTTGCACTTGTGATAGGGTTGAAAAACCACTTTTCGCACTTGTGTTAGTGTTGAAAAACCACTTTTCGCACTTGTGTTGGTGCAGGAAACCACTTTTGCACTTGTATTAGTGTGGAAAAACCACTTTTCGCACTTGCGTTAGTGTTGAAAAACCACTTTTCGCACTTGTGTTAGTGTTGAAAAACCACTTTTCGCACTTGTGTTAGTGTTGAAAAACCACTTTTCGCACTTGTGTTGGTGCAGGAAACCACTTTTGCAGTTGTATTAGTGTGGAAAAAACACTTTTCGCAATTGTGTTAGTGTTGAAAAACCACGTTTTGCACTTGTGTTAGTGTTGAAAAACCACTTTTCGCACTTGTGTTGGTGCAGGAAACCACTTTTGCACTTGTATTAGTGTGGAAAAAACACTTTTTGCACTTGTGATAGTGTTGAAAAACCACTTTTTGCATTTGTGTTAGTGTTGAAAAACCACTTTTCGCACTTGTGTTAGTGCAGGAAACCACTTTTGCACTTGTATTAGTGTGGAAAAAACACTTTTTGCACTTGTGATAGGGTTGAAAAACCACTTTTCGCACTTGTGTTAGTGTTGAAAAACCACTTTTCGCACTTGTGTTGGTGCAGGAAACCACTTTTGCACTTGTTTTAGTGTGGAAAAACCACTTTTCGCACTCGTGTTAGTGTTGAAAAACCACTTTTCGCACTTGTGTTAGTGTTGAAAAACCACTTTTCGCACTTGTGTTGGTGCAGGAAACCACTTTTGCACTTGTATTAGTGTGGAAAAATCACTTTTTGCACTTGTGATAGTGTTGAAAAACCACTGTTCGCACTTGTGTTAGTGTTGAAAAACCACTTTTTGCACTTGTGTTGGTGCAGGAAACCACTTTTGCACTTGTATTAGTGTGGAAAAAACACTTTTCGCACTTGTGTTGGTGCAGGAAATCACTTTTGCACTTGTATTAGTGTGGAAAAAACACTTTTTGCACTTGTGATAGTGTTGAAAAACCACTTTTCGCACTTGTGTTTGTGCAGGAAACCACTTTTGCACTTGTATTAGTGTGGAAAAATCACTTTTCGCACTTGTGTTAGTGTTGAAAAACCACTTTTCGCACTTCTGTTAGTGTTGAAAAACCACTTTTCGCACTTGTGTTAGTGTTGAAAAACCACATTTTGCACTTGTGTTGGTGCAGGAAACCACTTTTGCACTTGTATTATTGTGGAAAAAACACTTTTTGCACTTGCGTTAGTGTTGAAATACCACTTTTCGCACTTGTGTTAGTGTTGAAAAACCACTTTTCGCACATGTGTTAGTGCAGGAAACCACTTTTGCACTTGTATTAGTGTGGAAAAAAACACTTTTTGCACTTGTGATAGTGTTGAAAAACCACTTTTCGCACTTGTGTTAGTGTTGAAAAACCACTTTTCGCACTTGTGTTAGTGTTGAAAAACCACTTTTCACACTTGTGTTAGTGTTGAAAAACCACTTTTCGCACTTGTGTTGGTGCAGGAAACCACTTTTGCACTTGTATTAGTGTGGAAAAAACACTTTTCGCACTTGTGTTAGTGTTGAAAAACCACTTTTCGCACTTGTGTTAGTGTTGAAAAACCACTTTTCGCACTTGTGTTGGTGCAGGCAACCACTTTTGCACTTGTATTAGTGTGGAAAAACCACTTTTCGCACTTGTGTTAGTGTTGAAAAACCACTTTTTGCACTTGTGTTAGTGTTGAAAAACCACTTTTCGCACTTGTGTTAGTGTTGAAAAACCACTTTTCGCACTTGTGTTGGTGCAGGAAACCACTTTTGCACTTGTATTAGTGTGGAAAAAACACTTTTTGCACTTGTGATAGTGTTGAAAAACCACTTTTCGCACTTGTGTTAGTGTTGAAAAACCACTTTTCGCACTTGTGTTGGTGCAGGCAACCACTTTTGCACTTGTGTTGGTGCAGGAAATCACATTTGCACTTGTATTAGTGTGGAAAAAACACTTTTTGCACTTGTGATAGTGTTGAAAAACCACTTTTCGCACTTGTGTTTGTGCAGGAAACCACTTTTGCACTTGTATTAGTGTGGAAAAATCACTTTTCGCACTTGTGTTAGTGTTGAAAAACCACTTTTCGCACTTCTGTTAGTGTTGAAAAACCACTTTTCGCACTTGTGTTAGTGTTGAAAAACCACATTTTGCACTTGTGTTGGTGCAGGAAACCACTTTTGCACTTGTATTATTGTGGAAAAAACACTTTTCGCACTTGCGTTAGTGTTGAAATACCACTTTTCGCACTTGTGTTAGTGTTGAAAAACCACTTTTCGCACATGTGTTAGTGCAGGAAACCACTTTTGCACTTGTATTAGTGTGGAAAAAACACTTTTTGCACTTGTGATAGTGTTGAAAAACCACTTTTCGCACTTGTGTTAGTGTTGAAAAACCACTTTTCGCACTTGTGTTAGTGTTGAAAAACCACTTTTCACACTTGTGTTAGTGTTGAAAAACCACTTTTCGCACTTGTGTTGGTGCAGGAAACCACTTTTGCACTTGTATTAGTGTGGAAAAAACACTTTTCGCACTTGTGTTAGTGTTGAAAAACCACTTTTCGCACTTGTGTTAGTGTTGAAAAACCACTTTTCGCACTTGTGTTGGTGCAGGCAACCACTTTTGCACTTGTATTAGTGTGGAAAAACCACTTTTCGCACTTGTGTTAGTGTTGAAAAACCACTTTTTGCACTTGTGTTAGTGTTGAAAAACCACTTTTCGCACTTGTGTTAGTGTTGAAAAACCACTTTTCGCACTTGTGTTGGTGCAGGAAACCACTTTTGCACCTGTATTAGTGTGGAAAAAACACTTTTTGCACTTGTGATAGTGTTGAAAAACCACTTTTCGCACTTGTGTTAGTGTTGAAAAACCACTTTTCGCACTTGTGTTGGTGCAGTCAACCACTTTTGCACTTGTATTAGTGTGGAAAAAACACTTTTTGCACTTGTGATAGTGTTGAAAAACCACTTTTCGCACTTGTGTTAGTGTTGAAAAACCACTTTTCGCACTTGTGTTGGTGCAGGAAACCACTTTTGCACTTGTGTCAGTGTTGAAAAACCACTTTTCGCACTTGTGTTAGTGTTGAAAAACCACTTTTCGCACTTGTGTTGGTGCAGAAAACCACTTTTGCACTTGTATTAGTGTGGAAAAACCACTTTTCGCACTTGTGTTAGTGTTGAAAAACCACTTTTCGCACTTGTGTTAGTGTTGAAAAACCACTTTTTGCACTTGTGTTGGTGCAGAAAACCACTTTTGCACTTTATTTAGTGTGGAAAAACCACTTTTCGCACTTGTGTTAGTGTTGAAAAACCACTTTTCGCACTTGTGTTAGTGTTGAAAAACCACTTTTCGCACTTGTGTTAGTGTTGAAAAAACACTTTTTGCACTTGTGATAGTGTTGAAAAACCACTTTTCGCACTTGTGTTAGTGTTGAAAAACCACTTTTCGCACTTGTGTTGGTGCAGAAAACCACTTTTGCACTTTATTTAGTGTGGAAAAACCACTTTTCGCACTTGTGTTAGTGTTGAAAAACCACTTTTTGCACTTGTGTTGGTGCAGGAAACCACTTTTGCACTTGTATTAGTGTGGAAAAAACACTTTTTGCACTTGTGATAGTGTTGAAAAACCACTTTTCGCACTTGTGTTAGTGTTGAAAAACCACTTTTCGCACTTGTGTTGGTGCAGGAAACCACTTTTGCACTTGTATTAGTGTGGAAAAAACACTTTTTGCACTTGTGATAGTGTTGAAAAACCACTTTTCGCATTTGTGTTAGTGTTGAAAAACCACTTTTCGCACTTGTGTTGGTGCAGGAAACCACTTTTGCACTTGTATTAGTGTGGAAAAAACACTTTTTGCACTTGTGATAGGGTTGAAAAACCACTTTTCGCACTTGTGTTAGTGTTGAAAAACCACTTTTCACACTTGTGTTGGTGCAGGAAACCACTTTTGCACTTGTATTAGTGTGGAAAAACCACTTTTCGCACTTGTGTTATTGTTGAAAAACCACTTTTCGCACTTGTGTTAGTGTTGAAAAACCACTTTTCGCACTTGTGTTGGTGTTGAAAAACCACTTTTCGCACTTGTGTTGGTGCAGGAAACCACTTTTGCACTTGTATTAGTGTGGAAAAAACACTTTTTGCACTTGTGATAGTGTTGAAAAACCACTTTTCGCACTTGTGTTAGTGTTGAAAAACCACTTTTTGCACTTGTATTGGTGCAGGAAACCACTTTTGCACTTGTATTAGTGTGGAAAAAACACTTTTCGCACTTGTATTAGTGTGGAAAAAACACTTTTTGCACTTGTGATAGTGTTGAAAAACCACTTTTCGCACTTGTGTTAGTGTTGAAAAACCACTTTTCGCACTTGTGTTAGTGTTGAAAAACCACTTTTCACACTTGTGTTAGTGTTGAAAACCCACTTTTCGCACTTGTGTTGGTGCAGGAAACCACTTTTGCACTTGTATTAGTGTGGAAAAAACACTTTTCGCACTTGTGTTAGTGTTGAAAAACCACTTTTCGCACTTGTGTTAGTGTTGAAAAACCACTTTTCGCACTTGTGTTGGTGCAGGCAACCACTTTTGCACTTGTATTAGTGTGGAAAAACCACTTTTCGCACTTGTGTTAGTGTTGAAAAACCACTTTTCGCACTTGTGTTAGTGTTGAAAAACCACTTTTCGCACTTGTGTTAGTGTTGAAAAACCACTTTTCGCACTTGTGTTGGTGCAGGAAACCACTTTTGCACTTGTATTAGTGTGGAAAAACCACTTTTCGCACTTGCGTTAGTGTTGAAAAACCACTTTTCGCACTTGTGTTAGTGTTGAAAAACCACTTTTCGCACTTGTGTTAGTGTTGAAAAACCACTTTTCGCACTTGTGTTGGTGCAGGAAACCACTTTTGCAGTTGTATTAGTGTGGAAAAAACACTTTTCGCAATTGTGTTAGTGTTGAAAAACCACGTTTTGCACTTGTGTTAGTGTTGAAAAACCACTTTTCGCACTTGTGTTGGTGCAGGAAACCACTTTTGCACTTGTATTAGTGTGGAAAAAACACTTTTTGCACTTGTGATAGTGTTGAAAAACCACTTTTCGCATTTGTGTTAGTGTTGAAAAACCACTTTTCGCACTTGTGTTAGTGCAGGAAACCACTTTTGCACTTGTATTAGTGTGGAAAAAACACTTTTTGCACTTGTGATAGGGTTGAAAAACCACTTTTCGCACTTGTGTTAGTGTTGAAAAACCACTTTTCGCACTTGTGTTGGTGCAGGAAACCACTTTTGCACTTGTATTAGTGTGGAAAAACCACTTTTCGCACTTGCGTTAGTGTTGAAAAACCACTTTTCGCACTTGTGTTAGTGTTGAAAAACCACTTTTCGCACTTGTGTTAGTGTTGAAAAACCACTTTTCGTACTTGTGTTGGTGCAGGAAACCACTTTTGCAGTTGTATTAGTGTGGAAAAAACACTTTTCGCAATTGTGTTAGTGTTGAAAAACCACGTTTTGCACTTGTGTTAGTGTTGAAAAACCACTTTTCGCACTTGTGTTGGTGCAGGAAACCACTTTTGCACTTGTATTAGTGTGGAAAAAACACTTTTTGCACTTGTGATAGTGTTGAAAAACCACTTTTCGCATTTGTGTTAGTGTTGAAAAACCACTTTTCGCACTTGTGTTAGTGCAGGAAACCACTTTTGCACTTGTATTAGTGTGGAAAAAACACTTTTTGCACTTGTGATAGGGTTGAAAAACCACTTTTCGCACTTGTGTTAGTGTTGAAAAACCACTTTTCGCACTTGTGTTGGTGCAGGAAACCACTTTTGCACTTGTTTTAGTGTGGAAAAACCACTTTTCGCACTTGTGTTAGTGTTGAAAAACCACTTTTCGCACTTGTGTTAGTGTTGAAAAACCACTTTTCGCACTTGTGTTGGTGCAGGAAACCACTTTTGCACTTGTATTAGTGTGGAAAAATCACTTTTTGCACTTGTGATAGTGTTGAAAAACCACTGTTCGCACTTGTGTTAGTGTTGAAAAACCACTTTTTGCACTTGTGTTGGTGCAGGAAACCACTTTTGCACTTGTATTAGTGTGGAAAAAACACTTTTCGCACTTGTGTTAGTGTTGAAAAACCACTTTTCGCACTTGTGTTAGTGTTGAAAAACCACTTTTCGCACTTGTGTTGGTGCAGGAAACCACTTTTGCACTTGTATTAGTGTGGAAAAAACACTTTTTGCACTTGTGATAGTGTTGAAAAACCACTTTTCGCACTTGTGTTAGTGTTGAAAAACCACTTTTCGCACTTGTGTTGGTGCAGGAAACCACTTTTGCACTTGTAATAGTGTGGAAAAACTACTTTTCGCACTTGTGTTATTGTTGAAAAACCACTTTTCGCACTTGTGTTAGTGTTGAAAAACCACTTTTCGCACTTGTGTTAGTGTTGAAAAACCACGTTTCGCACTTGTGTTGGTGCAGGAAATCACTTTTGCACTTGTATTAGTGTGGAAAAAACACTTTTTGCACTTGTGATAGTGTTGAAAAACCACTTTTCGCACTTGTGTTTGTGCAGGAAACCACTTTTGCACTTGTATTAGTGTGGAAAAATCACTTTTCGCACTTGTGTTAGTGTTGAAAAACCACTTTTCGCACTTCTGTTAGTGTTGAAAAACCACTTTTTGCACTTGTGTTAGTGTTGAAAAACCACATTTTGCACTTGTGTTGGTGCAGGAAACCACTTTTGCACTTGTATTATTGTGGAAAAAACACTGTTCGCACTTGCGTTAGTGTTGAAATACCACTTTTCGCACTTGTGTTAGTGTTGAAAAACCACTTTTCGCACTTGTGTTAGTGCAGGAAACCACTTTTGCACTTGTATTAGTGTGGAAAAAACACTTTTTGCACTTGTGATAGTGTTGAAAAACCACTTTTCGCACTTGTGTTAGTGTTGAAAAACCACTTTTCGCACTTGTGTTAGTGTTGAAAAACCACTTTTCACACTTGTGTTAGTGTTGAAAAACCACTTTTCGCACTTGTGTTGGTGCAGGAAACCACTTTTGCACTTGTATTAGTGTGGAAAAAACACTTTTCGCACTTGTGTTAGTGTTGAAAAACCACTTTTCGCACTTGTGTTAGTCTTGAAAAACCACTTTTCGCACTTGTGTTGGTGTTGAAAAACCACTTTTGCACTTGTATTAGTGTGGAAAAACCACTTTTCGCACTTGTGTTAGTGTTGAAAAACCACTTTTTGCACTTGTGTTAGTGTTGAAAAACCACTTTTCGCACTTGTGTTAGTGTTGAAAAACCACTTTTCGCACTTGTGTTGGTGCAGGAAACCACTTTTCGCACTTGTGTTGGTGCAGGAAACCACTTTTGCAGTTGTATTAGTGTGGAAAAAACACTTTTCGCAATTGTGTTAGTGTTGAAAAACCATGTTTTGCACTTGTGTTAGTGTTGAAAAACCACTTTTCGCACTTGTGTTGGTGCAGGAAACCACTTTTGCACTTGTATTAGTGTGGAAAAAACACTTTTTGCACTTGTGATAGTGTTGAAAAACCACTTTTCGCATTTGTGTTAGTGTTGAAAAACCACTTTTCGCACTTGTGTTAGTGCAGGAAACCACTTTTGCACTTGTATTAGTGTGGAAAAAACACTTTTTGCACTTGTGATAGGGTTGAAAAACCACTTTTCGCACTTGTGTTAGTGTTGAAAAACCACTTTTCGCACTTGTGTTGGTGCAGGAAACCACTTTTGCACTTGTTTTAGTGTGGAAAAACCACTTTTCGCACTTGTGTTAGTGTTGAAAAACCACTTTTCGCACTTGTGTTAGTGTTGAAAAACCACTTTTCGCACTTGTGTTGGTGCAGGAAACCACTTTTGCACTTGTATTAGTGTGGAAAAAACACTTTTCACACTTGTGTTAGTGTTGAAAAACCACTTTTCGCACTTGTGTTAGTGTTGAAAAACCACTTTTCGCACTTGTGTTGGTGCAGGAAACCACTTTTGCACTTGTATTAGTGTGGAAAAAACTTTTTTTTGCACTTGTGATAGTGTTGAAAAACCACTTTTCGCACTTGTGTTAGTGTTGAAAAACCACTTTTCGCACTTGTGTTGTTGCAGGAAACCACTTTTGCACTTGTAATAGTGTGGAAAAACTACTTTTCGCACTTGTGTTATTGTTGAAAAACCACTTTTCGCACTTGTGTTAGTGTTGAAATACCACTTTTCGCACTTGTGTTAGTGTTGAAAAACCACTTTTCGCACTTGTGTTAGTGCAGGAAACCACTTTTGCACTTGTATTAGTGTGGAAAAAACACTTTTTGCACTTGTGATAGTGTTGAAAAACCACTTTTCGCACTTGTGTTAGTGTTGAAAAACCACTTTTCGCACTTGTGTTAGTGTTGAAAAACCACTTTTCACACTTGTGTTAGTGTTGAAAAACCACTTTTCGCACTTGTGTTGGTGCAGGAAACCACTTTTGCACTTGTATTAGTGTGGAAAAAACACTTTTCGCACTTGTGTTAGTGTTGAAAAACCACTTTTCGCACTTGTGTTAGTCTTGAAAAACCACTTTTCGCACTTGTGTTGGTGCAGGCAACCACTTTTGCACTTGTATTAGTGTGGAAAAACCACTTTTCGCACTTGTGTTAGTGTTGAAAAACCACTTTTTGCACTTGTGTTAGTGTTGAAAAACCACTTTTCGCACTTGTGTTAGTGTTGAAAAACCACTTTTCGCACTTGTGTTGGTGCAAGAAACCACTTTTGCACTTGTATTAGTGTGGAAAAAACACTTTTTGCACTTGTGATAGTGTTGAAAAACCACTTTTCGCACTTGTGTTAGTGTTGAAAAACCACTTTTCGCACTTGTGTTGGTGCAGGCAACCACTTTTGCACTTGTATTAGTGTGGAAAAAACACTTTTTGCACTTGTGATAGTGTTGAAAAACCACTTTTCGCACTTGTGTTAGTGTTGAAAAACCACTTTTCGCACTTGTGTTGGTGCAGGAAACCACTTTTGCACTTGTGTCAGTGTTGAAAAACCACTTTTCGCACTTGTGTTAGTGTTGAAAAACCACTTTTCGCACTTGTGTTGGTGCAGAAAACCACTTTTGCACTTGTATTAGTGTGGAAAAACCACTTTTCGCACTTGTGTTAGTGTTGAAAAACCACTTTTCGCACTTGTGTTAGTGTTGAAAAACCACTTTTCGCACTTGTGTTGGTGCAGAAAACCACTTTTGCACTTTATTTAGTGTGGAAAAACCACTTTTCGCACTTGTGTTAGTGTTGAAAACCACTTTTCGCACTTGTGTTAGTGTTGAAAAACCACTTTTCGCACTTGTGTTAGTGTTGAAAAACCACTTTTCGCACTTGTGTTGGTGCAGGAAACCACTTTTGCACTTGTATTAGTGTGGAAAAAACACTTTTTGCACTTGTGATAGTGTTGAAAAACCACTTTTCGCACTTGTGTTAGTGTTGAAAAACCACTTTTCGCACTTGTGTTGGTGCAGGAAACCACTTTTGCAGTTGTATTAGTGTGGAAAAAACACTTTTCGCAATTGTGTTAGTGTTGAAAAACCACGTTTTGCACTTGTGTTAGTGTTGAAAAACCACTTTTCGCACTTGTGTTGGTGCAGGAAACCACTTTTGCACTTGTATTAGTGTGGAAAAAACACTTTTTGCACTTGTGATAGTGTTGAAAAACCACTTTTCGCATTTGTGTTAGTGTTGAAAAACCACTTTTCGCACTTGTGTTAGTGCAGGAAACCACTTTTGCACTTGTATTAGTGTGGAAAAAACACTTTTTGCACTTGTGATAGGGTTGAAAAACCACTTTTCGCACTTGTGTTAGTGTTGAAAAACCACTTTTCGCACTTGTGTTGGTGCAGGAAACCACTTTTGCACTTGTTTTAGTGTGGAAAAACCACTTTTCGCACTTGTGTTAGTGTTGAAAAACCACTTTTCGCACTTGTGTTAGTGTTGAAAAACCACTTTTCGCACTTGTGTTGGTGCAGGAAACCACTTTTGCACTTGTATTAGTGTGGAAAAATCACTTTTTGCACTTGTGATAGTGTTGAAAAACCACTGTTCGCACTTGTGTTAGTGTTGAAAAACCACTTTTTGCACTTGTGTTGGTGCAGGAAACCACTTTTGCACTTGTATTAGTGTGGAAAAAACACTTTTCGCACTTGTGTTAGTGTTGAAAAACCACTTTTCGCACTTGTGTTAGTGTTGAAAAACCACTTTTCGCACTTGTGTTGGTGCAGGAAACCACTTTTCGCACTTGTGTTGGTGCAGGAAACCACTTTTGCACTTGTAATAGTGTGGAAAAAACACTTTTCGCACTTGTGTTAGTGTGGAAAAAACACTTTTTGCACTTGTGATAGTGTTGAAAAACCACTTTTCGCACTTGTGTTAGTGTTGAAAAACCACTTTTCGCACTTGTGTTGGTGCAGGAAACCACTTTTGCACTTGTAATAGTGTGGAAAAACTACTTTTCGCACTTGTGTTATTGTTGAAAAACCACTTTTCGCACTTGTGTTAGTGTTGAAAAACCACTTTTCGCACTTGTGTTAGTGTTGAAAAACCACGTTTAGCACTTGTGTTGGTGCAGGAAATCACTTTTGCACTTGTATTAGTGTGGAAAAAACACTTTTTGCACTTGTGATAGCGTTGAAAAACCACTTTTCGCACTTGTGTTTGTGCAGGAAACCACTTTTGCACTTGTATTAGTGTGGAAAAATCACTTTTCGCACTTGTGTTAGTGTTGAAAAACCACTTTTCGCACTTCTGTTAGTGTTGAAAAACCACTTTTCGCACTTGTGTTAGTGTTGAAAAACCACATTTTGCACTTGTGTTAGTGCAGGAAACCACTTTTGCACTTGTATTAGTGTGGAAAAAACACTTTTTGCACTTGTGATAGTGTTGAAAAACCACTTTTCGCACTTGTGTTAGTGTTGAAAAACCACTTTTCGCACTTGTGTTAGTGTTGAAAAACCACTTTTCACACTTGTGTTAGTGTTGAAAAACCACTTTTCGCACTTGTGTTGGTGCAGGAAACCACTTTTGCACTTGTATTAGTGTGGAAAAAACACTTTTCGCACTTGTGTTAGTGTTGAAAAACCACTTTTCGCACTTGTGTTAGTCTTGAAAAACCACTTTTCGCACTTGTGTTGGTGCAGGCAACCACTTTTGCACTTGTATTAGTGTGGAAAAACCACTTTTCGCACTTGTGTTAGTGTTGAAAAACCACTTTTTGCACTTGTGTTAGTGTTGAAAAACCACTTTTCGCACTTGTGTTAGTGTTGAAAAACCACTTGTCGCACTTGTGTTGGTGCAGGAAACCACTTTTGCACTTGTATTAGTGTGGAAAAAACACTTTTTGCACTTGTGATAGTGTTGAAAAACCACTTTTCGCACTTGTGTTAGTGATGAAAAACCACTTTTCGCACTTGTGTTGGTGCAGGCAACCACTTTTGCACTTGTATTAGTGTGTAAAAAACACTTTTTGCACTTGTGATAGTGTTGAAAAACCACTTTTCGCACTTGTGTTAGTGTTGAAAAACCACTTTTCGCACTTGTGTTGGTGCAGGAAACCACTTTTGCACTTGTGTCAGTGTTGAAAAACCACTTTTCGCACTTGTGTTAGTGTTGAAAAACCACTTTTCGCACTTGTGTTGGTGCAGAAAACCACTTTTGCACTTGTATTAGTGTGGAAAAACCACTTTTCGCACTTGTGTTAGTGTTGAAAAACCACTTTTCGCACTTGTGTTAGTGTTGAAAAACCACTTTTCGCACTTGTGTTGGTGCAGAAAACCACTTTTGCACTTTATTTAGTGTGGAAAAACCACTTTTCGCACTTGTGTTAGTGTTGAAAAACCACTTTTCGCACTTGTGTTAGTGTTGAAAAACCACTTTTCGCACTTGTGTTAGTGTTGAAAAACCACTTTTCGCACTTGTGTTGGTGCAGGAAACCACTTTTGCACTTGTATTAGTGTGGAAAAAACACTTTTTGCACTTGTGATAGTGTTGAAAAACCACTTTTCGCACTTGTGTTAGTGTTGAAAAACCACTTTTCGCACTTGTGTTGGTGCAGGAAACCACTTTTGCACTTGTATTAGTGTGGAAAAACCACTTTTCGCACTTGTGTTAGTGTTGAAAAACCACTTTTCGCACTTGTGTTAGTGTTGAAAAACCACTTTTCGCACTTGTGTTGGTGCAGGAAACCATTTTTGCACTTGTATTAGTGTGGAAAAAACACTTTTTTCACTTGTGATAGTGTTGAAAAACCACTTTTCGCACTTGTGTTAGTGTTGAAAAACCACTTTTCGCACTTGTGTTGGTGCAGGAAACCACTTTTGCACTTGTATTAGTGTGGAAAAACCACTTTTCGCACTTGTGTTAGTGTTGAAAAACCACTTTTCGCACTTGTGTTAGTGTTGAAAAACCACTTTTTGTACTTGTGTTAGTGTTGAAAAACCACTTTTCGCACTTATGTTGGTGCAGGAAACTACTTTTGCACTTGTATTAGTGTGGAAAAACCACTTTTCGCACTTGTGTTAGTGTTGAAAAACCACTTTTCACACTTGTGTTAGTGTTGAAAAACCACTTTTCGCACTTGTGTTGGTGCAGGAAACCACTTTTGCACTTGTATTAGTGTGGAAAAACCACTTTTCGCACTTGTGTTAGTGTTGAAAAACCACTTTTCGCACTTGTGTTAGTGTTGAAAAACCACTTTTCGCACTTGTGTTGGTGCAGGAAACCACTTTTGCACTTGTATTAGTGTGGAAAAACCACTTTTCGCACTTGCGTTAGTGTTGAAAAACCACTTTTCGCACTTGTGTTAGTGTTGAAAAACCACTTTTCGCACTTGTGTTAGTGTTGAAAAACCACTTTTCGCACTTGTGTTGGTGCAGGAAACCACTTTTGCACTTGCATTAGTGTGGAAAAAACACTTTTCGCAATTGTGTTAGTGTTGAAAAACCACGTTTTGCACTTGTGTTAGTGTTGAAAAACCACTTTTCGCACTTGTGTTGGTGCAGGAAACCACTTTTGCACTTGTATTAGTGTGGAAAAAACACTTTTTGCACTTGTGATAGTGTTGAAAAACCACTTTTCGCACTTGTGTTAGTGTTGAAAAACCACTTTTCGCACTTGTGTTGGTGCAGGAAACCACTTTTGCACTTGTATTAGTGTGGAAAAAACACTTTTTGCACTTGTGATAGTGTTGAAAAACCACTTTTCGCATTTGTGTTAGTGTTGAAAAACCACTTTTCGCACTTGTGTTGGTGCAGGAAACCACTTTTGCACTTGTATTAGTGTGGAAAAAACACTTTTTGCACTTGTGATAGGGTTGAAAAACCACTTTTCGCACTTGTGTTAGTGTTGAAAAACCACTTTTCACACTTGTGTTGGTGCAGGAAACCACTTTTGCACTTGTATTAGTGTGGAAAAACCACTTTTCGCACTTGTGTTATTGTTGAAAATCCACTTTTCGCACTTGTGTTAGTGTTGAAAAACCACTTTTCGCACTTGTGTTGGTGCAGGCAACCACTTTTGCACTTGTATTAGTGTGGAAAAAACACTTTTTGCACTTGTGATAGTGTTGAAAAACCACTTTTCGCACTTGTGTTAGTGTTGAAAAACCACTTTTCGCACTTGTGTTGGTGCAGGAAACCACTTTTGCACTTGTGTCAGTGTTGAAAAACCACTTTTCGCACTTGTGTTAGTGTTGAAAAACCACTTTTCGCACTTGTGTTGGTGCAGAAAACCACTTTTGCACTTGTATTAGTGTGGAAAAACCACTTTTCGCACTTGTGTTAGTGTTGAAAAACCACTTTTCGCACTTGTGTTAGTGTTGAAAAACCACTTTTCGCACTTGTGTTGGTGCAGAAAACCACTTTTGCACTTTATTTAGTGTGGAAAAACCACTTTTCGCACTTGTGTTAGTGTTGAAAACCACTTTTCGCACTTGTGTTAGTGTTGAAAAACCACTTTTCGCACTTGTGTTAGTGTTGAAAAACCACTTTTCGCACTTGTGTTGGTGCAGGAAACCACTTTTGCACTTGTATTAGTGTGGAAAAAACACTTTTTGCACTTGTGATAGTGTTGAAAAACCACTTTTCGCACTTGTGTTAGTGTTGAAAAACCACTTTTCGCACTTGTGTTGGTGCAGGAAACCACTTTTGCAGTTGTATTAGTGTGGAAAAAACACTTTTCGCAATTGTGTTAGTGTTGAAAAACCACGTTTTGCACTTGTGTTAGTGTTGAAAAACCACTTTTCGCACTTGTGTTGGTGCAGGAAACCACTTTTGCACTTGTATTAGTGTGGAAAAAACACTTTTTGCACTTGTGATAGTGTTGAAAAACCACTTTTCGCATTTGTGTTAGTGTTGAAAAACCACTTTTCGCACTTGTGTTAGTGCAGGAAACCACTTTTGCACTTGTATTAGTGTGGAAAAAACACTTTTTGCACTTGTGATAGGGTTGAAAAACCACTTTTCGCACTTGTGTTAGTGTTGAAAAACCACTTTTCGCACTTGTGTTGGTGCAGGAAACCACTTTTGCACTTGTTTTAGTGTGGAAAAACCACTTTTCGCACTTGTGTTAGTGTTGAAAAACCACTTTTCGCACTTGTGTTAGTGTTGAAAAACCACTTTTCGCACTTGTGTTGGTGCAGGAAACCACTTTTGCACTTGTATTAGTGTGGAAAAATCACTTTTTGCACTTGTGATAGTGTTGAAAACCCACTGTTCGCACTTGTGTTAGTGTTGAAAAACCACTTTTTGCACTTGTGTTGGTGCAGGAAACCACTTTTGCACTTGTATTAGTGTGGAAAAAACACTTTTCGCACTTGTGTTAGTGTTGAAAAACCACTTTTCGCACTTGTGTTAGTGTTGAAAAACCACTTTTCGCACTTGTGTTGGTGCAGGAAACCACTTTTCGCACTTGTGTTGGTGCAGGAAACCACTTTTGCACTTGTAATAGTGTGGAAAAAACACTTTTCGCACTTGTGTTAGTGTGGAAAAAACACTTTTTGCACTTGTGATAGTGTTGAAAAACCACTTTTCGCACTTGTGTTAGTGTTGAAAAACCACTTTTCGCACTTGTGTTGGTGCAGGAAACCACTTTTGCACTTGTAATAGTGTGGAAAAACTACTTTTCGCACTTGTGTTATTGTTGAAAAACCACTTTTCGCACTTGTGTTAGTGTTGAAAAACCACTTTTCGCACTTGTGTTAGTGTTGAAAAACCACGTTTAGCACTTGTGTTGGTGCAGGAAATCACTTTTGCACTTGTATTAGTGTGGAAAAAACACTTTTTGCACTTGTGATAGCGTTGAAAAACCACTTTTCGCACTTGTGTTTGTGCAGGAAACCACTTTTGCACTTGTATTAGTGTGGAAAAATCACTTTTCGCACTTGTGTTAGTGTTGAAAAACCACTTTTCGCACTTCTGTTAGTGTTGAAAAACCACTTTTCGCACTTGTGTTAGTGTTGAAAAACCACATTTTGCACTTGTGTTAGTGCAGGAAACCACTTTTGCACTTGTATTAGTGTGGAAAAAACACTTTTTGCACTTGTGATAGTGTTGAAAAACCACTTTTCGCACTTGTGTTAGTGTTGAAAAACCACTTTTCGCACTTGTGTTAGTGTTGAAAAACCACTTTTCACACTTGTGTTAGTGTTGAAAAACCACTTTTCGCACTTGTGTTGGTGCAGGAAACCACTTTTGCACTTGTATTAGTGTGGAAAAAACACTTTTCGCACTTGTGTTAGTGTTGAAAAACCACTTTTCGCACTTGTGTTAGTCTTGAAAAACCACTTTTCGCACTTGTGTTGGTGCAGGCAACCACTTTTGCACTTGTATTAGTGTGGAAAAACCACTTTTCGCACTTGTGTTAGTGTTGAAAAACCACTTTTTGCACTTGTGTTAGTGTTGAAAAACCACTTTTCGCACTTGTGTTAGTGTTGAAAAACCACTTGTCGCACTTGTGTTGGTGCAGGAAACCACTTTTGCACTTGTATTAGTGTGGAAAAAACACTTTTTGCACTTGTGATAGTGTTGAAAAACCACTTTTCGCACTTGTGTTAGTGATGAAAAACCACTTTTCGCACTTGTGTTGGTGCAGGCAACCACTTTTGCACTTGTATTAGTGTGGAAAAAACACTTTTTGCACTTGTGATAGTGTTGAAAAACCACTTTTCGCACTTGTGTTAGTGTTGAAAAACCACTTTTCGCACTTGTGTTGGTGCAGGAAACCACTTTTGCACTTGTGTCAGTGTTGAAAAACCACTTTTCGCACTTGTGTTAGTGTTGAAAAACCACTTTTCGCACTTGTGTTGGTGCAGAAAACCACTTTTGCACTTGTATTAGTGTGGAAAAACCACTTTTCGCACTTGTGTTAGTGTTGAAAAACCACTTTTCGCACTTGTGTTAGTGTTGAAAAACCACTTTTCGCACTTGTGTTGGTGCAGAAAACCACTTTTGCACTTTATTTAGTGTGGAAAAACCACTTTTCGCACTTGTGTTAGTGTTGAAAAACCACTTTTCGCACTTGTGTTAGTGTTGAAAAACCACTTTTCGCACTTGTGTTAGTGTTGAAAAACCACTTTTCGCACTTGTGTTGGTGCAGGAAACCACTTTTGCACTTGTATTAGTGTGGAAAAAACACTTTTTGCACTTGTGATAGTGTTGAAAAACCACTTTTCGCACTTGTGTTAGTGTTGAAAAACCACTTTTCGCACTTGTGTTGGTGCAGGAAACCACTTTTGCACTTGTATTAGTGTGGAAAAACCACTTTTCGCACTTGTGTTAGTGTTGAAAAACCACTTTTCGCACTTGTGTTAGTGTTGAAAAACCACTTTTCGCACTTGTGTTGGTGCAGGAAACCATTTTTGCACTTGTATTAGTGTGGAAAAAACACTTTTTTCACTTGTGATAGTGTTGAAAAACCACTTTTCGCACTTGTGTTAGTGTTGAAAAACCACTTTTCGCACTTGTGTTGGTGCAGGAAACCACTTTTGCACTTGTATTAGTGTGGAAAAACCACTTTTCGCACTTGTGTTAGTGTTGAAAAACCACTTTTCGCACTTGTGTTAGTGTTGAAAAACCACTTTTTGTACTTGTGTTAGTGTTGAAAAACCACTTTTCGCACTTATGTTGGTGCAGGAAACTACTTTTGCACTTGTATTAGTGTGGAAAAACCACTTTTCGCACTTGTGTTAGTGTTGAAAAACCACTTTTCACACTTGTGTTAGTGTTGAAAAACCACTTTTCGCACTTGTGTTGGTGCAGGAAACCACTTTTGCACTTGTATTAGTGTGGAAAAACCACTTTTCGCACTTGTGTTAGTGTTGAAAAACCACTTTTCGCACTTGTGTTAGTGTTGAAAAACCACTTTTCGCACTTGTGTTGGTGCAGGAAACCACTTTTGCACTTGTATTAGTGTGGAAAAACCACTTTTCGCACTTGCGTTAGTGTTGAAAAACCACTTTTCGCACTTGTGTTAGTGTTGAAAAACCACTTTTCGCACTTGTGTTAGTGTTGAAAAACCACTTTTCGCACTTGTGTTGGTGCAGGAAACCACTTTTGCACTTGCATTAGTGTGGAAAAAACACTTTTCGCAATTGTGTTAGTGTTGAAAAACCACGTTTTGCACTTGTGTTAGTGTTGAAAAACCACTTTTCGCACTTGTGTTGGTGCAGGAAACCACTTTTGCACTTGTATTAGTGTGGAAAAAACACTTTTTGCACTTGTGATAGTGTTGAAAAACCACTTTTCGCACTTGTGTTAGTGTTGAAAAACCACTTTTCGCACTTGTGTTGGTGCAGGAAACCACTTTTGCACTTGTATTAGTGTGGAAAAAACACTTTTTGCACTTGTGATAGTGTTGAAAAACCACTTTTCGCATTTGTGTTAGTGTTGAAAAACCACTTTTCGCACTTGTGTTGGTGCAGGAAACCACTTTTGCACTTGTATTAGTGTGGAAAAAACACTTTTTGCACTTGTGATAGGGTTGAAAAACCACTTTTCGCACTTGTGTTAGTGTTGAAAAACCACTTTTCACACTTGTGTTGGTGCAGGAAACCACTTTTGCACTTGTATTAGTGTGGAAAAACCACTTTTCGCACTTGTGTTATTGTTGAAAATCCACTTTTCGCACTTGTGTTAGTGTTGAAAAACCACTTTTCGCACTTGTGTTGGTGTTGAAAAACCACTTTTCGCACTTGTGTTGGTGCAGGAAACCACTTTTGCACTTGTATTAGTGTGGAAAAAACACTTTTTGCACTTGTGATAGTGTTGAAAAACCACTTTTCGCACTTGTGTTAGTGTTGAAAAACCACTTTTTGCACTTGTATTGGTGCAGGAAACCACTTTTGCACTTGTATTAGTGTGGAAAAAACACTTTTCGCACTTGTATTAGTGTGGAAAAAACACTTTTTGCACTTGTGATAGTGTTGAAAAACCACTTTTCGCACTTGTGTTAGTGTTGAAAAACCACTTTTCGCACTTGTGTTAGTGTTGAAAAACCACATTTCACACTTGTGTTAGTGTTGAAAACCCACTTTTCGCACTTGTGTTGGTGCAGGAAACCACTTTTGCACTTGTATTAGTGTGGAAAAAACACTTTTCGCACTTGTGTTAGTGTTGAAAAACCACTTTTCGCACTTGTGTTAGTGTTGAAAAACCACTTTTCGCACTTGTGTTGGTGCAGGAAACCACTTTTGCACTTGTATTAGTGTGGAAAAACCACTTTTCGCACTTGTGTTAGTGTTGAAAAACCACTTTTCGCACTTGTGTTAGTGTTGAAAAACCACTTTTCGCACTTGTGTTGGTGCAGAAAACCACTTTTGCACTTGTATTAGTGTGGAAAAACCACTTTTCGCACTTGCGTTAGTGTTGAAAAACCACTTTTCGCACTTGTGTTAGTGTTGAAAAACCACTTTTCGCACTTGTGTTAGTGTTGAAAAACCACTTTTCGCACTTGTGTTGGTGCAGGAAACCACTTTTGCACTTGCATTAGTGTGGAAAAAAACACTTTTCGCAATTGTGTTAGTGTTGAAAAACCACGTTTTGCACTTGTGTTAGTGTTGAAAAACCACTTTTCGCACTTGTGTTGGTGCAGGAAACCACTTTTGCACTTGTATTAGTGTGGAAAAAACACTTTTTGCACTTGTGATAGTGTTGAAAAACCACTTTTCGCACTTGTGTTAGTGTTGAAAAACCACTTTTCGCACTTGTGTTGGTGCAGGAAACCACTTTTGCACTTGTATTAGTGTGGAAAAAACACTTTATGCACTTGTGATAGTGTTGAAAAACCACTTTTCGCATTTGTGTTAGTGTTGAAAAACCACTTTTCGCACTTGTGTTGGTGCAGGAAACCACTTTTGCACTTGTATTAGTGTGGAAAAAACACTTTTTGCACTTGTGATAGGGTTGAAAAACCACTTTTCGCACTTGTGTTAGTGTTGAAAAACCACTTTTCACACTTGTGTTGGTGCAGGAAACCACTTTTGCACTTGTATTAGTGTGGAAAAACCACTTTTCGCACTTGTGTTATTGTTGAAAAACCACTTTTCGCACTTGTGTTAGTGTTGAAAAACCACTTTTCGCACTTGTGTTGGTGTTGAAAAACCACTTTTCGCACTTGTGTTGGTGCAGGAAACCACTTTTGCACTTGTATTAGTGTGGAAAAAACACTTTTTGCACTTGTGATAGTGTTGAAAAACCACTTTTCGCACTTGTGTTAGTGTTGAAAAACCACTTTTTGCACTTGTATTGGTGCAGGAAACCACTTTTGCACTTGTATTAGTGTGGAAAAAACACTTTTTGCACTTGTATTAGTGTGGAAAAAATACTTTTTGCACTTGTGATAGTGTTGAAAAACCACTTTTCGCACTTGTGTTAGTGTTGAAAAACCACTTTTCGCACTTGTGTTAGTGTTGAAAAACCACTTTTCACACTTGTGTTAGTGTTGAAAACCCACTTTTCGCACTTGTGTTGGTGCAGGAAACCACTTTTGCACTTGTATTAGTGTGGAAAAAACACTTTTCGCACTTGTGTTAGTGTTGAAAAACCACTTTTCGCACTTGTGTTAGTGTTGAAAAACCACTTTTCGCACTTGTGTTGGTGCAGGCAACCACTTTTGCACTTGTATTAGTGTGGAAAAACCACTTTTCGCACTTGTGTTAGTGTTGAAAAACCACTTTTCGCACTTGTGTTAGTGTTGAAAAACCACTTTTCGCACTTGTGTTAGTGTTGAAAAACCACTTTTCGCACTTGTGTTGGTGCAGGAAACCACTTTTGCACTTGTATTAGTGTGGAAAAAACACTTTTTGCACTTGTGATAGTGTTGAAAAACCACTTTTCGCACTTGTGTTAGTGTTGAAAAACCACTTTTCGCACTTGTGTTGGTGCAGGAAACCACTTTTGCACTTGTATTAGTGTGGAAAAAACACTTTTTGCACTTGTGATAGTGTTGAAAAACCACTTTTCGCACTTGTGTTAGTGTTGAAAAACCACTTTTCGCACTTGTGTTGGTGCAGGAAACCACTTTTGCACTTGTATTAGTGTGGAAAAACTACTTTTCGCACTTGTGTTATTGTTGAAAAACCACTTTTCGCACTTGTGTTAGTGTTGAAAATCCACTTTTCGCACTTGTGTTAGTGTTGAAAAACCACTTTTCGCACTTGTGTTGGTGCAGGAAATCACTTTTGCACTTGTATTAGTGTGGAAAAAACACTTTTTGCACTTGTGATAGTGTTGAAAAACCACGTTTCGCACTTGTGTTTGTGCAGGAAACCACTTTTGCACTTGTATTAGTGTGGAAAACCACTTTTCGCACTTGTGTTAGTGTTGAAAAACCACTTTTCGCACTTGTGTTAGTGTTGAAAAACCACTTTTCGCACTTGTGTTAGTGTTGAAAAACCACATTTTGCACTTGTGTTGGTGCAGGAAACCACTTTTGCACTTGTATTAGTGTGGAAAAAACACTTTTTGCACTTGTGATAGTGTTGAAAAACCACTTTTCGCATTTGTGTTAGTGTTGAAAAACCACTTTTCGCACTTGTGTTGGTGCAGGAAACCACTTTTGCACTTGTATTAGTGTGGAAAAAACACTTTTTGCACTTGTGATAGGGTTGAAAAACCACTTTTCGCACTTGTGTTAGTGTTGAAAAACCACTTTTCACACTTGTGTTGGTGCAGGAAACCACTTTTGCACTTGTATTAGTGTGGAAAAACCACTTTTCGCACTTGTGTTATTGTTGAAAAACCACTTTTCGCACTTGTGTTAGTGTTGAAAAACCACTTTTCGCACTTGTGGTGGTGTTGAAAAACCACTTTTCGCACTTGTGTTGGTGCAGGAAACCACTTTTGCACTTGTATTAATGTGGAAAAAACACTTTTTGCACTTGTGATAGTGTTGAAAAACCACTTTTCGCACTTGTGTTAGTGTTGAAAAACCACTTTTTGCACTTGTATTGGGTGCAGGAAACCACTTTTGCACTTGTATTAGTGTGGAAAAAACACTTTTCGCACTTGTATTAGTGTGGAAAAAACACTTTTTGCACTTGTGATAGTGTTGAAAAACCACTTTTCGCACTTGTGTTAGTGTTGAAAAACCACTTTTCGCACTTGTGTTAGTGTTGAAAAACCACTTTTCACACTTGTGTTAGTGTTGAAAACCCACTTTTCGCACTTGTGTTGGTGCAGGAAACCACTTTTGCACTTGTATTAGTGTGGAAAAAACACTTTTCGCACTTGTGTTAGTGTTGAAAAACCACTTTTCGCACTTATGTTAGTGTTGAAAAACCACTTTTCGCACTTGTGTTGGTGCAGGCAACCACTTTTGCACTTGTATTAGTGTGGAAAAACCACTTTTCGCACTTGTGTTAGTGTTGAAAAACCACTTTTCGCACTTGTGTTAGTGTTGAAAAACCACTTTTCGCACTTGTGTTAGTGTTGAAAAACCACTTTTCGCACTTGTGTTGGTGCAGGAAACCACTTTTGCACTTGTATTAGTGTGGAAAAAACACTTTTTGCACTTGTGATAGTGTTGAAAAACCACTTTTCGCACTTGTGTTAGTGTTGAAAAACCACTTTTCGCACTTGTGTTGGTGCAGGAAACCACTTTTGCACTTGTATTAGTGTGGAAAAAACACTTTTTGCACTTGTGATAGTGTTGAAAAACCACTTTTCGCACTTGTGTTAGTGTTGAAAAACCACTTTTCGCACTTGTGTTGGTGCAGGAAACCACTTTTGCACTTGTATTAGTGTGGAAAAACTACTTTTCGCACTTGTGTTATTGTTGAAAAACCACTTTTCGCACTTGTGTTAGTGTTGAAAATCCACTTTTCGCACTTGTGTTAGTGTTGAAAAACCACTTTTCGCACTTGTGTTGGTGCAGGAAATCACTTTTGCACTTGTATTAGTGTGGAAAAAACACTTTTTGCACTTGTGATAGTGTTGAAAAACCACTTTTCGCACTTGTGTTTGTGCAGGAAACCACTTTTGCACTTGTATTAGTGTGGAAAACCACTTTTCGCACTTGTGTTAGTGTTGAAAAACCACTTTTCGCACTTGTGTTAGTGTTGAAAAACCACTTTTCGCACTTGTGTTAGTGTTGAAAAACCACATTTTGCACTTGTGTTGGTGCAGGAAACCAATTTTGCACTTGTATTAGTGTGGAAAAAACACTTTTCGCACTTGCATTAGTGTTGAAATACCACTTTTCACACTTGTGTTAGTGTTGAAAAACCACTTTTCGCACTTGTGTTGGTGCAGGAAACCACTTTTGCACTTGTATTACTGTGGAAAACACACTTTTTGCACTTGTGATAGTGTTGAAAAACCACTTTTCGCACTTGTGTTAGTGTTGAAAAACCACTTTTCGCACTTGTGTTAGTGTTGAAAAACCACTTTTCACACTTGTGTTAGTGTTGAAAAACCACTTTTCACACTTGTGTTGGTGCAGGAAACTACTTTTGCACTTGTATTAGTGTGGAAAAAACACTTTTCGCACTTGTGTTAGTGTTGAAAAACCACTTTTCGCACTTGTGTTAGTGTTGAAAAACCACTTTTCGCACTTGTGTTGGTGCAGGCAACCACTTTTGCACTTGTATTAGTGTGGAAAAAACAATTTTCGCAATTGTGTTAGTGTTGAAAAACCACGTTTCGCACTTGTGTTAGTGTTGAAAAACCACTTTTCGCACTTGTGTTGGTGCAGGAAACCACTTTTGCACTTGTATTAGTGTGGAAAAAACACTTTTTGCACTTGTGATTGTGTTGAAAAACCACTTTTTGCACTTGTGTTAGTGTTGAAAAACCACTTTTCGCACTTGTGTTGGTGCAGGAAACCACTTTTGCACTTGTATTAGTGTGGAAAAAACACTTTTTGCACTTGTGATAGTGTTGAAAAACCACTTTTCGCATTTGTGTTAGTGTTGAAAAACCACTTTTCGCACTTGTGTCAGTGTTGAAAAACCACTTTTCGCACTTGTGTTAGTGTTGAAAAACCACTTTTCGCACTTGTGTTGGTGCAGAAAACCACTTTTGCACTTGTATTAGTGTGGAAAAACCACTTTTCGCACTTGTGTTAGTGTTGAAAAACCACTTTTCGCACTTGTGTTAGTGTTGAAAAACCACTTTTCGCACTTGTGTTGGTGCAGAAAACCACTTTTGCACTTGTATTCGTGTGGAAAAACCACTTTTCGCACTTGTGTTAGTGTTGAAAAACCACTTTTAGCACTTGTGTTAGTGTTGAAAAACCACTTTTCGCACTTGTGTTAGTGTTGAAAAACCACTTTTCGCACTTGTGTTGGTGCAGGAAACCACTTTTGCACTTGTATTAGTGTGGAAAAAACACTTTTTGCACTTGTGATAGTGTTGAAAAACCACTTTTCGCACTTGTGTTAGTGTTGAAAAACCACTTTTCGCACTTGTGTTGGTGCAGGCAACCACTTTTGCACTTGTATTAGTGTGGAAAAAACACTTTTTGCACTTGTGATAGTGTTGAAAAACCACTTTTCGCACTTGTGTTAGTGTTGAAAAACCACTTTTCGCACTTGTGTTGGTGCAGGAAACCACTTTTGCACTTGTGTCAGTGTTGAAAAACCACTTTTCGCACTTGTGTTAGTGTTGAAAAACCACTTTTCGCACTTGTGTTGGTGCAGAAAACCACTTTTGCACTTGTATTAGTGTGGAAAAACCACTTTTCACACTTGTGTTAGTGTTGAAAAACCACTTTTCGCACTTGTGTTAGTGTTGAAAAACCACTTTTCGCACTTGTGTTGGTGCAGAAATACACTTTTGCACTTTATTGAGTGTGGAAAAACCACTTTTCGCACTTGTGTTAGTGTTGAAAAACCACTTTTCGCACTTGTGTTAGTGTTGAAAAACCACTTTTCGCACTTGTGTTAGTGTTGAAAAACCACTTTTCGCACTTGTGTTGGTGCAGGAAACCACTTTTGCACTTGTATTAGTGTGGAAAAAACACTTTTTGCACTTGTGATAGTGTTGAAAAACCACTTTTCGCACTTGTGTTAGTGTTGAAAAACCACTTTTCGCACTTGTGTTGGTGCAGGAAACCACTTTTGCACTTGTATTAGTGTGGAAAAACCACTTTTCGCACTTGTGTTAGTGTTGAAAAACCACTTTTCGCACTTGTGTTATTGTTGAAAAACCACTTTTCGCACTTGTGTTGGTGCAGGAAACCATTTTTGCACTTGTATTAGTGTGGAAAAAACACTTTTTTCACTTGTGTTAGTGTTGAAAAACCACTTTTCGCACTTGTGTTAGTGTTGAAAAACCACTTTTCGCACTTGTGTTGGTGCAGGAAACCACTTTTGCACTTGTATTAGTGTGGAAAAAACACTTTTTGCACTTGTGATAGTGTTGAAAAACCACTTTTCGCACTTGTGTTAGTGTTGAAAAACCACTTTTCGCACTTGTGTTGGTGCAGGAAACCACTTTTGCACTTGTATTAGTGTGGAAAAACCACTTTTCGCACTTGTGTTAGTGTTGAAAAACCACTTTTCGCACTTGTGTTATTGTTGAAAAACCACTTTTCGCACTTGTGTTGGTGCAGGAAACCATTTTTGCACTTGTATTAGTGTGGAAAAAACACTTTTTTCACTTGTGTTAGTGTTGAAAAACCACTTTTCGCACTTGTGTTGGTGCAGGAAACCACTTTTGCACTTGTATTAGTGTGGAAAAACCACTTTTCGCACTTGTGTTAGTGTTGAAAAACCACTTTTCGCACTTGTGTTATTGTTGAAAAACCACTTTTCGCACTTGTGTTGGTGCAGGAAACCATTTTTGCACTTGTATTAGTGTGGAAAAAACACTTTTTTCACTTGTGATAGTGTTGAAAAACCACTTTTCGCACTTGTGTTAGTGTTGAAAAACCACTTTTCGCACTTGTGTTGGTGCAGGAAACCACTTTTGCACTTGTATTAGTGTGGAAAAACCACTTTTCGCACTTGTGTTAGTGTTGAAAAACCACTTTTCGCACTTGTGTTAGTGTTGAAAAACCACTTTTTGTACTTGTGTTAGTGTTGAAAAACCACTTTTCGCACTTATGTTGGTGCAGGAAACTACTTTTGCACTTGTATTAGTGTGGAAAAACCACTTTTCGCACTTGTGTTAGTGTTGAAAAACCACTTTTCACACTTGTGTTAGTGTTGAAAAACCACTTTTCGCACTTGTGTTGGTGCAGGAAACCACTTTTGCACTTGTATTAGTGTGGAAAAACCACTTTTCGCACTTGTGTTAGTGTTGAAAAACCACTTTTCGCACTTGTGTTAGTGTTGAAAAACCACTTTTCGCACTTGTGTTGGTGCAGGAAACCACTTTTGCACTTGTATTAGTGTGGAAAAACCACTTTTCGCACTTGCGTTAGTGTTGAAAAACCACTTTTCGCACTTGTGTTAGTGTTGAAAAACCACTTTTCGCACTTGTGTTAGTGTTGAAAAACCACTTTTCGCACTTGTGTTGGTGCAGGAAACCACTTTTGCACTTGTATTAGTGTGGAAAAAACACTTTTCGCAATTGTGTTAGTGTTGAAAAACCACGTTTTGCACTTGTGTTAGTGTTGAAAAACCACTTTTCGCACTTGTGTTGGTGCAGGAAACCACTTTTGCACTTGTATTAGTGTGGAAAAAACACTTTTTGCACTTGTGATAGTGTTGAAAAACCACTTTTCGCACTTGTGTTAGTGTTGAAAAACCACTTTTCGCACTTGTGTTGGTGCAGGAAACCACTTTTGCACTTGTATTAGTGTGGAAAAAACACTTTTTGCACTTGTGATAGTGTTGAAAAACCACTTTTCGCATTTGTGTTAGTGTTGAAAAACCACTTTTCGCACTTGTGTTGGTGCAGGAAACCACTTTTGCACTTGTATTAGTGTGGAAAAAACACTTTTTGCACTTGTGATAGGGTTGAAAAACCACTTTTTGCACTTGTGTTAGTGTTGAAAAACCACTTTTCGCACTTGTGTTGGTGCAGGAAACCACTTTTGCACTTGTATTAGTGTGGAAAAACCACTTTTCGCACTTGTGTTATGGTTGAAAAACCACTTTTCGCACTTGTGTTAGTGTTGAAAAACCACTTTTCGCACTTGTGTTGGTGTTGAAAAACCACTTTTCGCACTTGTGTTGGTGCAGGAAACCACTTTTGCACTTGTATTAGTGTGGAAAAAATACTTTTTGCACTTGTGATAGTGTTGAAAAACCACTTTTCGCACTTGTGTTAGTGTTGAAAAACCACTTTTTGCACTTGTATTGGTGCAGGAAACCACTTTTGCACTTGTATTAGTGTGGAAAAAACACTTTTCGCACTTGTATTAGTGTGGAAAAAACACGTTTTGCACTTGTGATAGTGTTGAAAAACCACTTTTCGCACTTGTGTTAGTGTTGAAAAACCACTTTTCGCACTTGTGTTAGTGTTGAAAAACCACTTTTCACACTTGTGTTAGTGTTGAAAACCCACTTTTCGCACTTGTGTTGGTGCAGGAAACCACTTTTGCACTTGTATTAGTGTGGAAAAAACACTTTTCGCACTTGTGTTAGTGTTGAAAAACCACTTTTCGCACTTGTGTTAGTGTTGAAAAACCACTTTTCGCACTTGTGTTGGTGCAGGCAACCACTTTTGCACTTGTATTAGTGTGGAAAAACCACTTTTCGCACTTGTGTTAGTGTTGAAAAACCACTTTTCGCACTTGTGTTAGTGTTGAAAAACCACTTTTCGCACTTGTGTTAGTGTTGAAAAACCACTTTTCGCACTTGTGTTGGTGCAGGAAACCACTTTTGCACTTGTATTAGTGTGGAAAAAACACTTTTTGCACTTGTGATAGTGTTGAAAAACCACTTTTCGCACTTGTGTTAGTGTTGAAAAACCACTTTTCGCACTTGTGTTAGTGCAGGAAACCACTTTTGCACTTGTATTAGTGTGGAAAAAACACTTTTTGCACTTGTGATAGTGTTGAAAAACCACTTTTCGCACTTGTGTTAGTGTTGAAAAACCACTTTTCGCACTTGTGTTGGTGCAGGAAACCACTTTTGCACTTGTATTAGTGTGGAAAAACTGCTTTTCGCACTTGTGTTATTGTTGAAAAACCACTTTTCGCACTTGTGTTAGTGTTGAAAATCCACTTTTCGCACTTGTGTTAGTGTTGAAAAACCACTTTTCGCACTTGTGTTAGTGTTGAAAAACCACTTTTCGCACTTGTGTTGGTGCAGGAAACCACTTTTGCACTTGTATTAGTGTGGAAAAACCACTTTTCGCACTTGCGTTAGTGTTGAAAAACCACTTTTCGCACTTGTGTTAGTGTTGAAAAACCACTTTTCGCACTTGTGTTAGTGTTGAAAAACCACTTTTCGCACTTGTGTTGGTGCAGGAAACCACTTTTGCACTTGTATTAGTGTGGAAAAAACACTTTTCGCAATTGTGTTAGTGTTGAAAAACCACGTTTTGCACTTGTGTTAGTGTTGAAAAACCACTTTTCGCACTTGTGTTGGTGCAGGAAACCACTTTTGCACTTGTATTAGTGTGGAAAAAACACTTTTTGCACTTGTGATAGTGTTGAAAAACCACTTTTCGCACTTGTGTTAGTGTTGAAAAACCACTTTTCGCACTTGTGTTGGTGCAGGAAACCACTTTTGCACTTGTATTAGTGTGGAAAAAACACTTTTTGCACTTGTGATAGTGTTGAAAAACCACTTTTCGCATTTGTGTTAGTGTTGAAAAACCACTTTTCGCACTTGTGTTGGTGCAGGAAACCACTTTTGCACTTGTATTAGTGTGGAAAAAACACTTTTTGCACTTGTGATAGGGTTGAAAAACCACTTTTTGCACTTGTGTTAGTGTTGAAAAACCACTTTTCGCACTTGTGTTGGTGCAGGAAACCACTTTTGCACTTGTATTAGTGTGGAAAAACCACTTTTCGCACTTGTGTTATTGTTGAAAAACCACTTTTCGCACTTGTGTTAGTGTTGAAAAACCACTTTTCGCACTTGTGTTGGTGTTGAAAAACCACTTTTCGCACTTGTGTTGGTGCAGGAAACCACTTTTGCACTTGTATTAGTGTGGAAAAAACACTTTTTGCACTTGTGATAGTGTTGAAAAACCACTTTTCGCACTTGTGTTAGTGTTGAAAAACCACTTTTTGCACTTGTATTGGTGCAGGAAACCACTTTTGCACTTGTATTAGTGTGGAAAAAACACTTTTCGCACTTGTATTAGTGTGGAAAAAACACGTTTTGCACTTGTGATAGTGTTGAAAAACCACTTTTCGCACTTGTGTTAGTGCTGAAAAACCACTTTTCGCACTTGTGTTAGTGTTGAAAAACCACTTTTCACACTTGTGTTAGTGTTGAAAACCCACTTTTCGCACTTGTGTTGGTGCAGGAAACCACTTTTGCACTTGTATTAGTGTGGAAAAAACACTTTTCGCACTTGTGTTAGTGTTGAAAAACCACTTTTCGCACTTGTGTTAGTGTTGAAAAACCACTTTTCGCACTTGTGTTGGTGCAGGCAACCACTTTTGCACTTGTATTAGTGTGGAAAAACCACTTTTCGCACTTGTGTTAGTGTTGAAAAACCACTTTTCGCACTTGTGTTAGTGTTGAAAAACCACTTTTCGCACTTGTGTTAGTGTTGAAAAACCACTTTTCGCACTTGTGTTGGTGCAGGAAACCACTTTTGCACTTGTATTAGTGTGGAAAAAACACTTTTTGCACTTGTGATAGTGTTGAAAAACCACTTTTCGCACTTGTGTTAGTGTTGAAAAACCACTTTTCGCACTTGTGTTGGTGCAGGAAACCACTTTTGCACTTGTATTAGTGTGGAAAAAACACTTTTTGCACTTGTGATAGTGTTGAAAAACCACTTTTCGCACTTGTGTTAGTGTTGAAAAACCACTTTTCGCACTTGTGTTGGTGCAGGAAACCACTTTTGCACTTGTATTAGTGTGGAAAAACTGCTTTTCGCACTTGTGTTATTGTTGAAAAACCATTTTTCGCACTTGTGTTAGTGTTGAAAATCCACTTTTCGCACTTGTGTTAGTGTTGAAAAACCACTTTTCGCACTTGTGTTGGTGCAGGAAATCACTTTTGCACTTGTATTAGTGTGGAAAAAACAATTTTTGCACTTGTGATAGTGTTGAAAAACCACTTTTCGCACTTGTGTTTGTGCAGGAAACCACTTTTGCACTTGTATTAGTGTGGAAAACCACTTTTCGCACTTTAGTTAGTGTTGAAAAACCACTTTTCGCACTTGTGTTAGTGTTGAAAAACCACTTTTCGCACTTGTGTTAGTGTTGAAAAACCACATTTTGCACTTGTGTTGGTGCAGGAAACCACTTTTGCACTTGTATTAGTGTGGAAAAAACACTTTTCGCACTTGCATTAGTGTTGAAATACCACTTTTCGCACTTGTGTTAGTATTGAAAAACCACTTTTCGCACTTGTGTTGGTGCAGGAAACCACTTTTGCACTTGTATTAGTGTGGAAAAAACACTTTTTGCACTTGTGATAGTGTTGAAAAACCACTTTTCGCACTTGTGTTAGTGTTGAAAAACCACTTTTCGCACTTGTGTTAGTGTTGAAAAACCACTTTTCACACTTGTGTTAGTGTTGAAAAACCACTTTTCACACTTGTGTTGGTGCAGGAAACTACTTTTGCACTTGTATTAGTGTGGAAAAAACACTTTTCGCACTTGTGTTAGTGTTGAAAAACCACTTTTCGCACTTGTGTTAGTGTTGAAAAACCACTTTTCGCACTTGTGTTGGTGCAGGCAACCACTTTTGCACTTGTATTAGTGTGGAAAAAACAATTTTCGCAATTGTGTTAGTGTTGAAAAACCATGTTTCGCACTTGTGTTAGTGTTGAAAAACCACTTTTTGCACTTGTGTTGGTGCAGGAAACCACTTTTGCACTTGCATTAGTGTGGAAAAAACACTTTTTGCACTTGTGATAGTGTTCAAAAACCACTTTTCGCACTTGTGTTAGTGTTGAAAAACCACTTTTCGCACTTGTGTTGGTGCAGGAAACCACTTTTGCACTTGTATTAGTGTGGAAAAAACACTTTTTGCACTTGTGATAGTGTTGAAAAACCACTTTTCGCATTTGTGTTAGTGTTGAAAAACCACTTTTCGCACTTGTGTCAGTGTTGAAAAACCACTTTTCGCACTTGTGTTAGTGTTGAAAAACCACTTTTCGCACTTGTGTTGGTGCAGAAAACCACTTTTGCACTTGTATTAGTGTGGAAAAACCACTTTTCGCACTTGTGTTAGTGTTGAAAAACCACTTTTCGCACTTGTGTTAGTGTTGAAAAACCACTTTTCGCACTTGTGTTGGTGCAGAAAACCACTTTTGCACTTGTATTAGTGTGGAAAAACCACTTTTCGCACTTGTGTTAGTGTTGAAAAACCACTTTTCGCACTTGTGTTAGTGTTGAAAAACCACTTTTCGCACTTATGTTAGTGTTGAAAAACCACTTTTCGCACTTGTGTTGGTGCAGGAAACCACTTTTGCACTTGTATTAGTGTGGAAAAAACACTTTTTGCACTTGTGATAGTGTTGAAAAACCACTTTTCGCACTTGTGTTAGTGTTGAAAAACCACTTTTCGCACTTGTGTTGGTGCAGGAAACCACTTTTGCACTTGTATTAGTGTGGAAAACCACTTTTCGCACTTGTGTTAGTGTTGAAAAACCACTTTTCGCACTTGTGTTAGTGTTGAAAAACCAATTTTCGCACTTGTGTTAGTGTTGAAAAACCACATTTTGCACTTGTGTTGGTGCAGGAAACCACTTTTGCAATTGTATTAGTGTGGAAAAAACACTTTTCGCACTTGCGTTAGTGTTGAAATACCACTTTTCGCACTTGTGTTAGTGTTGAAAAACCACTTTTCGCACTTGTGTTGGTGCAGGAAACCACCTTTCGCACTTGTGTTATTGTTGAAAAACCACTTTTCGCACTTGTGTTAGTGTTGAAAAACCACTTTTCGCACTTGTGTTGGTGTTGAAAAACCACTTTTCGCACTTGTGTTGGTGCAGGAAACCACTTTTGCACTTGTATTAGTGTGGAAAAAACACTTTTTGCACTTGTGATAGTGTTGAAAAACCACTTTTCGCACTTGTGTTAGTGTTGAAAAACCACTTTTTGCACTTGTATTGGTGCAGGAAACCACTTTTGCACTTGTATTAGTGTGGAAAAAACACTTTTCGCACTTGTATTAGTGTGGAAAAAACACGTTTTGCACTTGTGATAGTGTTGAAAAACCACTTTTCGCACTTGTGTTAGTGTTGAAAAACCACTTTTCGCACTTGTGTTAGTGTTGAAAAACCACTTTTCACACTTGTGTTAGTGTTGAAAACCCACTTTTCGCACTTGTGTTGGTGCAGGAAACCACTTTTGCACTTGTATTAGTGTGGAAAAAACACTTTTCGCACTTGTGTTAGTGTTGAAAAACCACTTTTCGCACTTGTGTTAGTGTTGAAAAACCACTTTTCGCACTTGTGTTGGTGCAGGCAACCACTTTTGCACTTGTATTAGTGTGGAAAAACCACTTTTCGCACTTGTGTTAGTGTTGAAAAACCACTTTTCGCACTTGTGTTAGTGTTGAAAAACCACTTTTCGCACTTGTGTTAGTGTTGAAAAACCACTTTTCGCACTTGTGTTGGTGCAGGAAACCACTTTTGCACTTGTATTAGTGTGGAAAAAACACTTTTTGCACTTGTGATAGTGTTGAAAAACCACTTTTCGCACTTGTGTTAGTGTTGAAAAACCACTTTTCGCACTTGTGTTGGTGCAGGAAACCACTTTTGCACTTGTATTAGTGTGGAAAAAACACTTTTTGCACTTGTGATAGTGTTGAAAAACCACTTTTCGCACTTGTGTTAGTGTTGAAAAACCACTTTTCGCACTTGTGTTGGTGCAGGAAACCACTTTTGCACTTGTATTAGTGTGGAAAAACTGCTTTTCGCACTTGTGTTATTGTTGAAAAACCACTTTTCGCACTTGTGTTAGTGTTGAAAATCCACTTTTCGCACTTGTGTTAGTGTTGAAAAACCACTTTTCGCACTTGTGTTGGTGCAGGAAATCACTTTTGCACTTGTATTAGTGTGGAAAAAACAATTTTTGCACTTGTGATAGTGTTGAAAAACCACTTTTCGCACTTGTGTTTGTGCAGGAAACCACTTTTGCACTTGTATTAGTGTGGAAAACCACTTTTCGCACTTTAGTTAGTGTTGAAAAACCACTTTTCGCACTTGTGTTAGTGTTGAAAAACCACTTTTCGCACTTGTGTTAGTGTTGAAAAACCACATTTTGCACTTGTGTTGGTGCAGGAAACCACTTTTGCACTTGTATTAGTGTGGAAAAAACACTTTTCGCACTTGCATTTGTGTTGAAATACCACTTTTCGCACTTGTGTTAGTATTGAAAAACCACTTTTCGCACTTGTGTTGGTGCAGGAAACCACTTTTGCACTTGTATTAGTGTGGAAAAAACACTTTTTGCACTTGTGATAGTGTTGAAAAACCACTTTTCGCACTTGTGTTAGTGTTGAAAAACCACTTTTCGCACTTGTGTTAGTGTTGAAAAACCACTTTTCACACTTGTGTTAGTGTTGAAAAACCACTTTTCACACTTGTGTTGGTGCAGGAAACTACTTTTGCACTTGTATTAGTGTGGAAAAAACACTTTTCGCACTTGTGTTAGTGTTGAAAAACCACTTTTCGCACTTGTGTTAGTGTTGAAAAACCACTTTTCGCACTTGTGTTGGTGCAGGCAACCACTTTTGCACTTGTATTAGTGTGGAAAAAACAATTTTCGCAATTGTGTTAGTGTTGAAAAACCATGTTTCGCACTTGTGTTAGTGTTGAAAAACCACTTTTTGCACTTGTGTTGGTGCAGGAAACCACTTTTGCACTTGCATTAGTGTGGAAAAAACACTTTTTGCACTTGTGATAGTGTTCAAAAACCACTTTTCGCACTTGTGTTAGTGTTGAAAAACCACTTTTCGCACTTGTGTTGGTGCAGGAAACCACTTTTGCACTTGTATTAGTGTGGAAAAAACACTTTTTGCACTTGTGATAGTGTTGAAAAACCACTTTTCGCATTTGTGTTAGTGTTGAAAAACCACTTTTCGCACTTGTGTCAGTGTTGAAAAACCACTTTTCGCACTTGTGTTAGTGTTGAAAAACCACTTTTCGCACTTGTGTTGGTGCAGAAAACCACTTTTGCACTTGTATTAGTGTGGAAAAACCACTTTTCGCACTTGTGTTAGTGTTGAAAAACCACTTTTCGCACTTGTGTTAGTGTTGAAAAACCACTTTTCGCACTTGTGTTGGTGCAGAAAACCACTTTTGCACTCGTATTAGTGTGGAAAAACCACTTTTCGCACTTGTGTTAGTGTTGAAAAACCACTTTTCGCACTTGTGTTAGTGTTGAAAAACCACTTTTCGCACTTATGTTAGTGTTGAAAAACCACTTTTCGCACTTGTGTTGGTGCAGGAAACCACTTTTGCACTTGTATTAGTGTGGAAAAAACACTTTTTGCACTTGTGATAGTGTTGAAAAACCACTTTTCGCACTTGTGTTAGTGTTGAAAAACCACTTTTCGCACTTGTGTTGGTGCAGGAAACCACTTTTCGCACTTGTGTTAGTGTTGAAAAACCACTTTTCGCACTTGTGTTGGTGCAGGAAACCACTTTTGCACTTGTATTAGTGTGGAAAACCACTTTTCGCACTTGTGTTAGTGTTGAAAAACCACTTTTCGCACTTGTGTTAGTGTTGAAAAACCAATTTTCGCACTTGTGTTAGTGTTGAAAAACCACATTTTGCACTTGTGTTGGTGCAGGAAACCACTTTTGCAATTGTATTAGTGTGGGAAAAAAAATTTTCGCACTTGCGTTAGTGTTGAAATACCACTTTTCGCACTTGTGTTAGTGTTGAAAAACCACTTTTCGCACTTGTGTTGGTGCAGGAAACCACTTTTGCACTTGTATTAGTGTGGAAAAAACACTTTTTGCACTTGTGATAGTGTTGAAAAACCACTTTTCGCACTTGTGTTAGTGTTGAAAAACCACTTTTCGCACTTGTGTTAGTGTTGAAAAACCACTTTTCACACTTGTGTTAGTGTTGAAAAACCACCTCTCGCACTTGTGTTGGTGCAGGAAACTACTTTTGCACTTGTATTAGTGTGGAAAAAACACTTTTCGCACTTGTGTTAGTGTTGAAAAACCACTTTTCGCACTTGTGTTAGTGTTGAAAAACCACTTTTCGCACTTGTGTTAGTGTTGAAAAACCACTTTTCGCACTTGTGTTGGTGCAGGCAACCACTTTTGCACTTGTATTAGTGTGGAAAAACCACTTTTCGCACTTGTGTTAGTGTTGAAAAACCACTTTTCGCACTTGTGTTAGTGTTGAAAAACCACTTTTCGCACTTGTGTTGGTGCAGGAAACCACTTTTGCACTTGTATTAGTGTGGAAAAAACACTTTTTGCACTTGTGATAGTGTTGAAAAACCACTTTTCGCACTTGTGTTAGTGTTGAAAAACCACTTTTCGCACTTGTGTTGGTGCAGGAAACCACTTTTGCACTTGTATTAGTGTGGTAAAACCACTTTTCGCACTTGTGTTGGTGCAGGAAACCACTTTTGCACTTGTATTAGTGTGGTAAAACCACTTTTCGCACTTGTGTTAGTGTTGAAAAACCACTTTTCGCACTTGTGTTAGTGTTGAAAAACCACTTTTCGCACTTGTGTTAGTGTTGAAAAACCACTTTTCGCACTTGTGTTGGTGCAGGAAATCACTTTTGCACTTGTATTAGTGTGGAAAAAACACTTTTTGCACTTGTGATAGTGTTGAAAAACCACTTTTCGCACTTGTGTTAGTGTTGAAAAACCACTTTTCGCACTTGTGTTGGTGCAGGAAATCACATTTGCACTTGTATTAGTGTGGAAAAAACACTTTTTGCACTTGTGATAGTGTTGAAAAACCACTTTTCGCACTTGTGTTAGTGTTGAAAAACCACTTTTCGCACTTGTGTTGGTGCAGGAAACCACTTTTGCACTTGTATTAGTGTGGAAAAACTGCTTTTCGCACTTGTGTTATTGTTGAAAAACCACTTTTCGCACTTGTGTTAGTGTTGAAAATCCACTTTTCGCACTTGTGTTAGTGTTGAAAAACCACTTTTCGCACTTGTGTTGGTGCAGGAAATCACTTTTGCACTTGTATTAGTGTGGAAAAAACAATTTTTGCACTTGTGATAGTGTTGAAAAACCACTTTTCGCACTTGTGTTTGTGCAGGAAACCACTTTTGCACTTGTATTAGTGTGGAAAACCACTTTTCGCACTTTAGTTAGTGTTGAAAAACCACTTTTCGCACTTGTGTTAGTGTTGAAAAACCACTTTTCGCACTTGTGTTAGTGTTGAAAAACCACATTTTGCACTTGTGTTGGTGCAGGAAACCACTTTTGCACTTGTATTAGTGTGGAAAAAACACTTTTCGCACTTGCATTTGTGTTGAAATACCACTTTTCGCACTTGTGTTAGTATTGAAAAACCACTTTTCGCACTTGTGTTGGTGCAGGAAACCACTTTTGCACTTGTATTAGTGTGGAAAAAACACTTTTTGCACTTGTGATAGTGTTGAAAAACCACTTTTCGCACTTGTGTTAGTGTTGAAAAACCACTTTTCGCACTTGTGTTAGTGTTGAAAAACCACTTTTCACACTTGTGTTAGTGTTGAAAAACCACTTTTCACACTTGTGTTGGTGCAGGAAACTACTTTTGCACTTGTATTAGTGTGGAAAAAACACTTTTCGCACTTGTGTTAGTGTTGAAAAACCACTTTTCGCACTTGTGTTAGTGTTGAAAAACCACTTTTCGCACTTGTGTTGGTGCAGGCAACCACTTTTGCACTTGTATTAGTGTGGAAAAAACAATTTTCGCAATTGTGTTAGTGTTGAAAAACCATGTTTCGCACTTGTGTTAGTGTTGAAAAACCACTTTTTGCACTTGTGTTGGTGCAGGAAACCACTTTTGCACTTGCATTAGTGTGGAAAAAACACTTTTTGCACTTGTGATAGTGTTCAAAAACCACTTTTCGCACTTGTGTTAGTGTTGAAAAACCACTTTTCGCACTTGTGTTGGTGCAGGAAACCACTTTTGCACTTGTATTAGTGTGGAAAAAACACTTTTTGCACTTGTGATAGTGTTGAAAAACCACTTTTCGCATTTGTGTTAGTGTTGAAAAACCACTTTTCGCACTTGTGTCAGTGTTGAAAAACCACTTTTCGCACTTGTGTTAGTGTTGAAAAACCACTTTTCGCACTTGTGTTGGTGCAGAAAACCACTTTTGCACTTGTATTAGTGTGGAAAAACCACTTTTCGCACTTGTGTTAGTGTTGAAAAACCACTTTTCGCACTTGTGTTAGTGTTGAAAAACCACTTTTCGCACTTGTGTTGGTGCAGAAAACCACTTTTGCACTCGTATTAGTGTGGAAAAACCACTTTTCGCACTTGTGTTAGTGTTGAAAAACCACTTTTCGCACTTGTGTTAGTGTTGAAAAACCACTTTTCGCACTTATGTTAGTGTTGAAAAACCACTTTTCGCACTTGTGTTGGTGCAGGAAACCACTTTTGCACTTGTATTAGTGTGGAAAAAACACTTTTTGCACTTGTGATAGTGTTGAAAAACCACTTTTCGCACTTGTGTTAGTGTTGAAAAACCACTTTTCGCACTTGTGTTGGTGCAGGAAACCACTTTTCGCACTTGTGTTAGTGTTGAAAAACCACTTTTCGCACTTGTGTTGGTGCAGGAAACCACTTTTGCACTTGTATTAGTGTGGAAAACCACTTTTCGCACTTGTGTTAGTGTTGAAAAACCACTTTTCGCACTTGTGTTAGTGTTGAAAAACCAATTTTCGCACTTGTGTTAGTGTTGAAAAACCACATTTTGCACTTGTGTTGGTGCAGGAAACCACTTTTGCAATTGTATTAGTGTGGGAAAAAAAATTTTCGCACTTGCGTTAGTGTTGAAATACCACTTTTCGCACTTGTGTTAGTGTTGAAAAACCACTTTTCGCACTTGTGTTGGTGCAGGAAACCACTTTTGCACTTGTATTAGTGTGGAAAAAACACTTTTTGCACTTGTGATAGTGTTGAAAAACCACTTTTCGCACTTGTGTTAGTGTTGAAAAACCACTTTTCGCACTTGTGTTAGTGTTGAAAAACCACTTTTCACACTTGTGTTAGTGTTGAAAAACCACCTCTCGCACTTGTGTTGGTGCAGGAAACTACTTTTGCACTTGTATTAGTGTGGAAAAAACACTTTTCGCACTTGTGTTAGTGTTGAAAAACCACTTTTCGCACTTGTGTTAGTGTTGAAAAACCACTTTTCGCACTTGTGTTAGTGTTGAAAAACCACTTTTCGCACTTGTGTTGGTGCAGGCAACCACTTTTGCACTTGTATTAGTGTGGAAAAACCACTTTTCGCACTTGTGTTAGTGTTGAAAAACCACTTTTCGCACTTGTGTTAGTGTTGAAAAACCACTTTTCGCACTTGTGTTGGTGCAGGAAACCACTTTTGCACTTGTATTAGTGTGGAAAAAACACTTTTTGCACTTGTGATAGTGTTGAAAAACCACTTTTCGCACTTGTGTTAGTGTTGAAAAACCACTTTTCGCACTTGTGTTGGTGCAGGAAACCACTTTTGCACTTGTATTAGTGTGGTAAAACCACTTTTCGCACTTGTGTTGGTGCAGGAAACCACTTTTGCACTTGTATTAGTGTGGTAAAACCACTTTTCGCACTTGTGTTAGTGTTGAAAAACCACTTTTCGCACTTGTGTTAGTGTTGAAAAACCACTTTTCGCACTTGTGTTAGTGTTGAAAAACCACTTTTCGCACTTGTGTTGGTGCAGGAAATCACTTTTGCACTTGTATTAGTGTGGAAAAAACACTTTTTGCACTTGTGATAGTGTTGAAAAACCACTTTTCGCACTTGTGTTAGTGTTGAAAAACCACTTTTCGCACTTGTGTTGGTGCAGGAAATCACATTTGCACTTGTATTAGTGTGGAAAAACCACGTTTCGCACTTGTGTTAGTGTTGAAAAACCACTTTTCGCACTTGTGTTAGTGTTGAAAAACCACTTTTCGTACTTGTGTTAGTGTTGAAAAACCACTTTTCGCACTTATGTTGGTGCAGGAAACTACTTTTGCACTTGTATTAGTGTGGAAAAACCACTTTTCGCACTTGTGTTAGTGTTGAAAAACCACTTTTCGCACTTGTGTTAGTGTTGAAAAACCACTTTTCGCACTTGTGTTGGTGCAGGAAACCACTTTTGCACTTGTATTAGTGTGGTAAAACCACTTTTCGCACTTGTGTTAGTGTTGAAAAACCACTTTTCGCACTTGTGTTAGTGTTGAAAAACCACTTTTCGCACTTGTGTTGGTGCAGGAAACCACTTTTGCACTTGTATTAGTGTGGAAAAACCACTTTTCGCACTTGTGTTAGTGTTGAAAAACCACTTTTCGCACTTGTGTTAGTGTTGAAAAACCAGTTTTCGCACTTGTGTTAGTGTTGAAAAACCACTTTTCGCCTTTGTGTTGGTGCAGGAAACCACTTTTGCACTTGTATTAGTGTGTAAAAAACACTTTTTGCACTTGTGATAGTGTTGAAAAACCACATTTCGCACTTGTGTTAGTGTTGAAAAACCACTTTTCGCACTTGTGTTGGTGCAGGAAACCACTTTTGCACTTGTATTAGTGTGGAAAAACCACTTTTCGCACTTGTGTTAGTGTTGAAAAACCACTTTTCGCACTTGTGTTAGTGTTGAAAAACCACTTTTCGCACATGTGTTCGTGTTGAAAAACCACTTTTCGCACTTGTGTTAGTGTTCGAAAAACCACTTTTCGCACTAGTGTTGGTGCAGAAAACCACTTTTGCACTTGTATTAGTGTGGAAAAAACACTTTTCGCACTTGTGTTAGTGTTGAAAAACCACTTTTCACACTTGTGTTGGTGCAGGAAACCACTTTTGCACTTGTATTAGTGTGGAAAAAACACTTTTTACACTTGTGATAGTGTTGAAAAACCACTTTTCGCACTTGTGTTAATGTTGAAAAACCACTTTTCGCACTTGTGTTGGTGCAGGAAACCACTTTTGCACTTGTATTAGTGTGGAAAAACCACTTTTCGCACTTGTGTTAGTGTTGAAAAACCACTTTTCGCACTTGTGTTGGTGCAGGAAACCACTTTTGCACTTGAATTCGTGTGGAAAAAACACTTTTTGCACTTGTGATAGTGTTGAAAAACCACTTTTCGCACTTGTGTTAGTGTTGAAAAACCACTTTTCGCACTTGTGTTGGTGCAGGAAACCACTTTTGCACTTGTATTAGTGTGGAAAAACCACTTTTCGCACTTGTGTTAGTGTTGAAAAACCACTTTTTGCACTTGTGTTAGTGTAGAAAAACCACTTTTCGCACTTGTGTTGGTGCAGGAAACCACTTTTGTACTTGTATTAGTGTGGGAAAAACACTTTTTGCACTTGTGATAGTGTTGAAAAACCACTTTTCGCACTTGTGTTAGTGTTGAAAAACTACTTTTCGCACTTGTGTTGGTGCAGGAAATCACTTTTGCACTTGTATTAGTGTGGAAAAACCACGTTTCGCACTTGTGTTAGTGTTGAAAAACCACTTTTCGCACTTGTGTTAGTGTTGAAAAACCACTTTTCGTACTTGTGTTAGTGTTGAAAAACCACTATTCGCACTTATGTTGGTGCAGGAAACTACTTTTGCACTTGTATTAGTGTGGAAAAACCACTTTTCGCACTTGTGTTAGTGTTGAAAAACCACTTTTCGCACTTGTGTTAGTGTTGAAAAACCACTTTTCGCACTTGTGTTGGTGCAGGAAACCACTTTTGCACTTGTATTAGTGTGGAAAAACCACTTTTCGCACTTGTGTTAGTGTTGAAAAACCACTTTTCGCACTTGTGTTAGTGTTGAAAAACCACTTTTCGCACTTGTGTTGGTGCAGGAAACCACTTTTGCACTTGTATTAGTGTGGAAAAACCACTTTTCACACTTGCGTTAGTGTTGAAAAACCACTTTTCGCACTTGTGTTAGTGTTGAAAAACCACTTTTCGCACTTGTGTTGGTGCAGGAAACCACTTTTGCACTTGTATTTGTGTGGAAAAAACACTTTTCGCAATTGTGTTAGTGTTGAAAAACCACGTTTCGCACTTGTGTTAGTGTTGAAAAACCACTTTTCGCACTTGTGTTGGTGCAGGAAACCACTTTTGCACTTGTATTAGTGTGGAAAAAACACTTTTTGCACTTGTGATAGTGTTGAAAAACCACTTTTCGCACTTGTGTTAGTGTTGAAAAACCACTTTTCGCACTTGTGTTGGTGCAGGAAACCACTTTTGCACTTGTATTAGTGTGGAAAAAACACTTTTTGCACTTGTGATAGTGTTGAAAAACCACTTTTCGCATTTGTGTTAGTGTTGAAAAACCACTTTTCGCACTTGTGTCAGTGTTGAAAAACTACTTTTCGCACATGTGTTAGTGTTGAAACACCACTTTTCGCACTTGTGTTGGTGCAGAAAACCACTTTTGCACTTGTATTAGTGTGGAAAAACCACTTTTCGCACTTGTGTTAGTGTTGAAAAACCACTTTTCGCACTTGTGTTAGTGTTGAAAAACCACTTTTCGCACTTGTGTTGGTGCAGAAAACCACTTTTGCACTTGTATTAGTGTGGAAAAACCACTTTTCGCACTTGTGTTCGTGTTGAAAAACCACTTTTCGCACTTGTGTTAGTGTTGAAAAACCACTTTTCGCACTTGTGTTAGTGTTGAAAAACCACTTTTCGCACTTGTGTTGGTGCAGGAAACCACTTTTGCACTTGTATTAGTGTGGAAAAAACACTTTTTGCACTTGTGATAGTGTTGAAAAACCACTTTTCGCACTTGTGTTAGTGTTGAAAAACCACTTTTCGCACTTGTGTTAGTGTTGAAAAACCACTTTTCGAACTTGTGTTGGTGCAGGAAACCACTTTTGCACTTGTATTAGTGTGGAAAACCACTTTTCGCACTTGTGTTAGTGTTGAAAAACCACTTTTCGCACTTGTGTTAGTGTTGAAAAACCAATTTTCGCACTTGTGTTAGTGTTGAAAAACCACATTTTGCACTTGTGTTGGTGCAGGAAACCACTTTTGCACTTGTATTAGTGTGGAAAAAACACTTTTCGCACTTGCGTTAGTGTTGAAATACCACATTTCGCACTTGTGTTAGTGTTGAAAAACCACTTTTCGCACTTGTGTTGGTGCAGGAAACCACTTTTGCACTTGTATTAGTGTGGAAAAAACACTTTTTGCACTTGTGATAGTGTTGAAAAACCACTTTTCGCACTTGTGTTAGTGTTGAAAAACCACTTTTCGCACTTGTGTTAGTGTTGAAAAACCACTTTTCACACTTGTGTTAGTGTTGAAAAACCACTTTTCGCACTTGTGTTGGTGCAGGAAACTACTTTTGCACTTGTATTAGTGTGGAAAAAACACTTTTCGCACTTGTGTTAGTGTTGAAAAACCACTTTTTGCACTTGTGTTAGTGTTGAAAAACCACTTTTCGCACTTGTGTTAGTGTTGAAAAACCACTTTTCGCACTTGTGTTGGTGCAGGCAACCACTTTTGCACTTGTATTAGTGTGGAAAAACCACTTTTCGCACTTGTGTTAGTGTTGAAAAACCACTTTTCGCACTTGTGTTGGTGCAGGAAACCACTTTTGCACTTGTATTAGTGTGGAAAAAACACTTTTTGCACTTGTGATAGTGTTGAAAAACCACTTTTCGCACTTGTGTTAGTGTTGAAAAACACTTTTCGCACTTGTGTTGGTGCAGGAAACCACTTTTGCACTTGTATTAGTGTGGTAAAACCACTTTTCGCACTTGTGTTGGTGCAGGAAACCACTTTTGCACTTGTATTAGTGTGGTAAAACCACTTTTCGCACTTGTGTTAGTGTTGAAAAACCACTTTTCGCACTTGTGTTAGTGTTGAAAAACCACTTTTCGCACTTGTGTTAGTGTTGAAAAACCACTTTTCGCACTTGTGTTGGTGCAGGAAATCACTTTTGCACTTGTATTAGTGTGGAAAAAACACTTTTTGCACTTGTGATAGTGTTGAAAAACCACTTTTCGCACTTGTGTTAGTGTTGAAAAACCACTTTTCGCACTTGTGTTGGTGCAGGAAATCACATTTGCACTTGTATTAGTGTGGAAAAACCACGTTTCGCACTTGTGTTAGTGTTGAAAAACCACTTTTCGCACTTGTGTTAGTGTTGAAAAACCACTTTTCGTATTTGTGTTAGTGTTGAAAAACCACTTTTCGCACTTATGTTGGTGCAGGAAACTACTTTTGCAGTTGTATTAGTGTGGAAAAACCACTTTTCGCACTTGTGTTAGTGTTGAAAAACCACTTTTCGCACTTGTGTTAGTGTTGAAAAACCACTTTTCGCGCTTGTGTTGGTGCAGGAAACCACTTTTGCACTTGTATTAGTGTGGTAAAACCACTTTTCGCACTTGTGTTAGTGTTGAAAAACCACTTTTCGCACTTGTGTTAGTGTTGAAAAACCACTTTTCGCACTTGTGTTGGTGCAGGAAACCACTTTTGCACTTGTATTAGTGTGGAAAAACCACTTTTCGCACTTGTGTTAGTGTTGAAAAACCACTTTTCGCACTTGTGTTAGTGTTGAAAAACCACTTTTCGCACTTGTGTTAGTGTTGAAAAACCACTTTTCGCCTTTGTGTTGGTGCAGGAAACCACTTTTGCACTTGTATTAGTGTGTAAAAAACACTTTTTGCACTTGTGATAGTGTTGAAAAACCACATTTCGCACTTGTGTTAGTGTTGAAAAACCACTTTTCGCACTTGTGTTGGTGCAGGAAACCACT